>NW_004444040.1:4317840-4326225 GCF_000243295.1 Trichechus manatus latirostris
TTCTACTGGAATGTCATCTGGTGTTTTATTTTGGACACCTACTGGAACCATCCTGTTTTTATAAATGTTTTTATATTGTCTTCTGTCTTCGGGGCATTCGGTAGTTATTTTCCTCATTTATTGATTGTAGATTTGTTTGTTTTGTCCTGCTTTTTTTTTTTATTTGGGAATGTCTGAGCAAGCGGGCTGTGTGTTGTTTGTTGTTTGCTAGTCTGTGGGCACGATACTTTTCGCCTCCTTCTCTAATTGGCAGTTTCAGTCACTCAGATTTGGTACAGCAGGGCAGGTCTAGCTGAAGGGAGTTGGTGGGATGGGTTGTTTGTGGCACGTAGTATGGCCAACAGGGCGGGCATGGAATCAGTGCAGGCAGTTTTCGGTAGGCCGTGCCTGTGCTGCTTGGGGGTATGATGTTCAGTGCATGGTACAGGTAGGCAGGATGGAGGGGGGAGATTGTGATGTATGGAACTAAGATGGGTATGGGAAAGAGGAAAGAGAGGAGAGAGGAATAGGAGCCAAAAACATACAAACAAACAAAAAAGAGTGCTAAGGGAGCTTGCTGTTGGAGAGATGAGAGACTGAGAAATGGAGAAAAACAAAAAGGAGAAGAAGAAGAAAAAATGTATAAATAAAAACTAGAAAGAAAAAAGAAAAGAAAAGCCCCCAGGGATCCCACTGTTTCGCTGTGCGGTCTGGGGATGTTGCTCCCAGGTCCTGAAGTACAGCCTGGCTAGAAGGGGTAGAGGTGTCACTTAGTGCCAGGTATTAAGGAGACAGGAAGAGAAGGTAAGTATAGAAAGATGAGAAACTGAGTAATGAAGAAAGATAAAGAGGGAAAAAGAGAAAAGTAAACAAAACAAACAAATTTAAAAAAAAAATAGCAAGAAAAACCCAAAAAGAACCAGAAGAGAAAAACAACAAGGAAAAAGATATGCCCTCCGGGATCCCTCTGCACGTCTGGTCAAACTGAGGGTGTAGGTCCCAAGCCGCGTAGTTCTGCCTGGCTAGAATGAGCTCCCATTTCAAGAAAAGGAAAAGAAAACAAACAAACAATTCAAAACTAAACCAAAAAAAAGCCTGGGATCCTACCAGCATGGCAGCATGGGCCGGGAAGCAGTTTCATATTTGAGCGGCGTTTCACAGCCTTTCAGGAAGAAGCAGAGATGGCGCAGGGAGCCAGGTATTTGAGAGTAAGGAGGGGGAGGTGGTGAGAGGTATATAATAAATCAAAAGAAGTGGAAAAATGTAACACCAGCCGCCAACCAGTGGCACTCGGAGCCGGCCAGTGCGGGTGGGTGGAATCCAAGTAGCACTGGGGTGAAGCTTGTGCTTCCTGGCTAAGAGACTGTGGCTGCAGGAGGCAGAGGAGGCCGAGTGAGGGGTGAAGAAGGGTGGAGGGTGGGAAAGTGTATATCGCTGGTTACCACTTGTTCTGTCTTCTGCTGGAAGCTCCATGAAGCTGCTTCCTCATACCCCCTGTTCAGTGATCTCCAATAGGAGTCCAAGATGGTGGATCCATGCTGCATTTGCCAATAGGGGACCTCTGCGTGTATCTCGTTTTGCTCTCTGTTCTCGGTCAGTTTCTTATTCCATTCAGTGCCTGGCTGAGTTCTTATTTATTTATTTTTTCCCATACAAAAATGTATACATTTATTGTTATGTGACTCTAATTGCTCTTCCCATACTGTGACAGCACACTCCTCCTTTCCACCCGATTCCCCATGTCCATTTAACCAGCTTCTAACCCTCTCTGCCTTCCCACCTTACCTCCAGATAGAAGCTGCCTGTTTAGTCTCTTGTATCTATTTGAGCTAAGAGGCACACTCCTCATGAGTATCACTTTATGTCCCACAGTCCAGTCCAATCCCTGTCTGAAGAGTTGGCCTCGGAAATTGTTTTAGTTCTGGGCTGATAGAGAATCCAGGGGCCATGTTTTCTGGGGTTCCTCCAGTCTCAGTCAGACCATTAAGTCTGGTCTTCTTACTAGAATTTGAGTTCTGCACCCCACCTTTCTCCTGCTCCATCCGGGACTCTCCGGTGTTCCCTGTCAGGAGGGTCGTTGGTGGCAGCCAGGCACCATCTAGTTCTTCTGGTCTCAGGCTGATGAAGTGTCTGGTTTATATGGCCTTTTCTGTCTCTTGGGCTACTCCTTTCCTTGTGTCTTTGGTGTTCTTCGTTCTCCTTTACTCCAGGTGGTTGGGACCAATTGATGCATCTTAGATGGCTGCTTGCAAGCTTTTAAAGCCCCAGATGCCACACACCAAAGTAGGATGCAGAACATTTTCTTAGTAAGCTTTGTTAAGCCATTGACCTAGATGTCCCCTGAAAGCATGGTCCCCAGACCCTTACCCCTGCTACTCTGCCCCTCAAAGTGTTTGATTGTATTCAGGAAACTTCTTAGCTTTGGTTTCGTCCAGTTGTGCTGACTTCCCCTGTAGTGTGTGCTGTCCTTCCCTTCACCTAAGATGATTCTTATCTACTATCTAGTTAGTAAATAACTCTCCCCCTCCCTCCCCACCCTCGTAACCATCAAAGAATGTTTTCTTCTGTTTTTAAACCTTTTCTTGAGTTCTTATAGGTCTTTTACAATGTTTGTCCTTCTGTGACTGACTAAATTCACTAGCATAATGACCTCCAGCTTCCTCTATGTTATGTTTCACAGCTTTATCGTTGTTCTTTATTGTTGCGTAGTATTCCGTTGTGTGGATCTACCATAATTTGTTTATCCATGCATCCGTTGATGGGCACCTAGCTTGTTTCCATCTTTTTGCTACGGTGAACAGTGCTGCACTGAACATGAATGTGCGCATATCTATTCGTGTGATGTCTCTGATTTCTTTAGGATATATTCCAAGGAGTGTGATAGTTGGATCGTATGATACTTCTATTTCTAACTTTTTAAGAAAGCGCCAAATTGATTTCCAAAGTGGTTGTACCATTTTACATTCCCATCAACAGTGTATAAGTCTCCACATTCTCTCTAGCATTTATTATTTTGTGTTTTTTGGATTAATGCTAGCCATGTTGGGGTGAGATGATATCTCATTGTAGTTTTGATCTGCATTTCTCTAATGGCTAATGATAGTGAGCATTTCTTCATGTGTGTGTTATTGACTGAGTTCTTTATCTCTTCCTTTGATGCTTGGGGTTTCAGGATTGCCGTTTTCTCTGTTTAGCTTGATTTTTATGATCTTTGCTGTGGAGGGATGGCGTAGTGCTTCTGTGTATAGTGCCATGTTGCCTGGAAGTCTCTCCTCAATACCATGTTCTTTAACTACTTCTTTATTTGTCTTAGTAAGGAAAGTAAATCAATTTATAGAAGAAATTTCCTAATGTTTCTGAACACAGAGCTTATTTTTTATTTCAGTTTTTAAATTATGAAATGCTTCACAGTACAGAAAACACAGAAATAAAACATTACCACCACCCAAAATTCACATTTTGCCAGCTATGCTCGAGATATTTTTTAAAAGATATAAAGCATTACAGTTTTAATTAGTGTCTCTTTTTCACTCCTTGTCTGTACCATTCTCAGAGATAATCATCATCCTGAAGTTAATGTGTATCCTTTTTATATGTTTCTTTTTTTTACTTTCTCAGTACATACATCAAGTTTTCTTTCTTTTATTCCTTCCACTGTTTTGAAAGTGATTATGTTTTGTTCCTTTTTTATTAACCTTTTTTAAACAATAGATTCTAAATCTATGGAAAAGTGCAGACAATAATGTAGTTAATATCTCTGTACTGCCCTATTCTGAGTTGGGAAATATTAGTACTTTGTGATTTTAGCTTTGTTTTTTTTTAAACAAAGAATATAAGTTACACCTACTTCTCACTTACCAACTATCTCATTATCCAACATTTTGTAGCTTTGACAGTTGTAAAAAATTTACTATCTGATTGTTTTGGACATTAACAATGTACATCTGGCACTAATGAATGCCGAAGTGGGAGGTGAGAGTAATGCTGGCTGTGATGGTTAAGGTTATGTGTTAACTTGGATGGCACATGATTTTCAGTGTTTTGGGAGTTACATAATGATGTAATTTGGCAGTTGTGTAGTGATGTAGTCATCCTCCATTATATGATCTGATGTGGTCATTCTCCATTTTTGCATGCCGATTTTCGCATAATGACCTTGTCTTTGGAACCTAACCACTTTGATAAGTGAGGAGTGGGTGTATTATAGTTAAAGTTGCAGTCTCTTTGTTCCCCTCCCAGTTTCATTCCCCTCTCCCATCCCTAGATGCAGCCAGTATTCTGAAAGTGGCATATATTTCTCAAGTCTATACTTGTATACTTGATGATAAAAAATTTAATAAATGTTAAATTTATTAAAGTTCAAGGACAGTAAAGGCAGTTCTGAAAAGAATAAGAGGTAGGGCAAGTCTTGACTATGTAGAGTTTGTTTTGTTGCATTGTGTTTACATAAATGGTATACTGAATGTAACATTCTACAACTTTCCTCTCCCACCCCTCTTGTTTATTTTGGAGTTCTACCTATGTTGATAACGTGTCTTACTCTTTCATTTTTACTGTTGTGTTGTATTTCATTAAATGAGTAACTACTATTTTTCCATTCTCCTGGTGGTAGACATTCATGTTGTTGCTGATTTTTGCTGTTATAAATGATGCTGCAGAGAAGATTCTTCTTGTCCATGTCTCCTTAACAGAGGAATTTCCTAGTTATAAGATAAATTTATTAGATGGTGTCAAATTACTGTCCAGAGTGGTGGTCCGAACTTAGACCCCTACAAGTAGTGTAAAGCAGTTGTCATTTCCCCATATCTTCATTAACACTTGATGTTGTTAGATGTTTTCATTTTGCCAGTCTGATGGGTATAAAATGGTATTTCATTTTTTATGTGAATTTTTATGGTTTCTGTTAAGATTGAGCATCTTTTCACATCTTTATTGGCTGTTCAGTTCCCTTTGTTAAATTTTCTGTTTATAGCTTCTATTCATTTCTCTGTTAGTTTACTGATAGGAATTCCTTATGTATTCTAGATACTAATTGCTGTTGATTATGCACACTACAGATATCTTCTCCCAGTCTTTGGCTTATCTTTTAAATTTATGGTGTCTTTTTGTTGGACAGTTGTACATTTTGACATGGTCAAATCCATCAATCATTTCCAACATGACTTATATCTTATGGCCTTCCTCACTCAGGTATTACAAACATATCTCCTATGTCTTTTCCTAATGATTTTATGTTTTGTTTTTTACATTCAGATCTTTAGTCTGTCTGGAATTTAATTTTGTGAATGGTATAGAGCTAGGGATCTAATTTTATTCTTTTAGGTGAAAAGGCAGTTATCCTGTCACCATTTGTTAAATTAACTTGTTCTCACTGATGTGTAATGCTTCCTCTGTCGCCCACTGGACTCCTGTAGACATGTGAGTCTGTTCCATTTTACTGCTCCTGTATAGTTCTACACTGTCTTATTTACTTTGATCTTGTTAAAACTTTTAATAAAGCAGAGAACTGCCTTACTTCGTATTCTTTTCCAGAGTTGCCTTAATAAATTTAACATTTATTAATTTTTTATACATGTAAAGGTTTGGATCCTTAGTGAAGTAAATAATTCCATGAAAAGTTTGAAAATAGAAATACATGATATTTATGCTTGAAATTCCTAGGGTTTCTTTCTCTTACAGGAAGAATAGGGTGTGTTAGATTCAGTTACTGGTTCTAAATAATCAGTGTTGTTGATAAATGAGTGTCATCTATTAATTGTCTCAAGTTAGGGTTTAGGAGACCACCTTTAGCCCAAAGGCCAGAATTTAAATCCTGGTCCTGCCTATAAACAACATTTGTTTAAGGTATTTCCATACTCTCTGTCATGGATTGAATTGTGTCCCCAAAAAATGTCTGTCAACTTGGCTAGGTCATGATTCCCAGTGCTGTATGATTGTGTAATCTGATGTAATTTCCTTATGTGTTATAAACTCTATCACTATGATGAGGTTATATGTGATCTCCTTATGTGTTGTAAACTCTATCACTATGATGAGGTTATACTGATGACATCTACAAGATTGGATAGTATCTTAAGCCAATCTCTTTTGAGATATAAAAGAAAGAAGTGAGCAGAGACACATGGGAACCTCATACCACCAAAAAAACAGTGCCGGGAGCAGAGCGCGTCCTTTGGACCTGAGGTTCCTGTGCTGAGATGCTCCCAGACCAAGGGAAGACTGATGCATCACAGGGAGCTTTCTCCAGAGCTGACAGAGAGAAAGCGTTCTCCTGAAGCTGATGCCTTGAATTTGGACTTGTAGCCTACTGGACTGTGAGAGAATAAACTTCTCTTTGTTAAAAGCCATCCCTGAGTGGTATTTCTGTTGGAGCAGCACTAGATGACTAAGACACCCTCTAATATATTGGGTAGTAATATTGATTCAGGAGTCCTGGTAGTGCAGTGGTTACAGCACTCAGCTGCAAACTGAAAGGTTGGCGTTTTGAACCTATCAGCTGCTCCGTGGGAGAAAGATGTGGCAGTCTGCTTCCATAAAGATTTACAGCCTTGGAAGCCCTATGGGGCAGTTCTACTCTGTCGCTATGAGTCGGAATCGACTCGACAGCAGTGGGTGGGAACATTGATTCATACTGTGAGTGATGTGATGAGTTTCTACACGTGTCCAAACTGATTTGAAGTAGCCAGAAAGATGGCTAATCCAAGTAATCTCTGTTCTAGTCCCTATTGCTGCATAACAGGTCACCTCAGAACTTAGTGGTTCAAAATAACAGCAATCATTTTATTATTTCTCATGGTTCCTGTGGGTCAGGAGTTTAGAAGAAAACTACTCAGCTGGGTAATACTGACTCCAGGTCACGCATGGAGTTGTAGTCAGATGGTGGGTGGAGACAAAAGAACAAAGGGCTGGAGACTGGCTGGACACTTCTCCATTCTCCATGTGGTCTCTCTCTGGCTGGTTTTGGCTTCTCGTGTACAGTATGGCAGCTCAGGGCACTTGGTCTGCTTACACGGCTGCTGACAGCTTCAAGAGACAGTAGTCCAGTTGACAAGGCAGAAATGGTATTGCCTTTTATGAGCTAGACTTGGAAGTCATGTGGCATCACTTCTGTCGCATTCTGTTGGTTACAAAGTGAGTCACAAGCCTGCCCAGGTTCCAGGAGAGGGAATTAGACTCCATCTCTTGAGAGGGGTGTGGCGAGACTCTGAAAAGGCTATAGGGAGATATTATTACAATTATATTTGGAAAGTATAATCTGCCATTGTCTCTGTGAATCTATGAATTCATCCTGTGGTCCAAACAGTGACTTTCTAATGAAAACTTGAACACAACTTGCTTATATGTTAAGCACTGACTTTCTGGTACATTAAATAACATACAAACAGTGCAAAAGAAATCTAGATGGGAGAGCTGGGGATCGAGTAGACCCAGGAAAGCCTTTTGAAAAGGGGAGGGTTGGAACTGGGTATGTGGACTTGAGGAGAGTGGGCATTCAAGGATCCGGAGACTGCATGGGCACAAAGGAAGGAATAAGTGCTTGGTTGAGAACCAAGTGAAGAGTCTCGCATACCCACAGCTGAAAGAATAAGAGCAGTGAGAGAGGAACCAGGCAGGCAAGTGTCTCAAAAGCTTATGATACAGATCATTGCAAAGGAAATAGAAGGTCACTACCGCTATTAGTGTGTTTTACTGTAATACCATCCTGAGGCCAATATTTTAGAAGCAATATTAAATGAAGCATTATACCTTAAATTTTCCTGAGATGTGATTGCAGCTGTTTATCAAAATCTGAATGTGAGTTAATCTTGTTACAGTGTCCTGTGCCTGCATGTCGAGGGAAGTCATTTACTGCTCTGCGTAGCTCTCCTCTCACAGTTACCGTGGACTGGCAGTCGATCAAGTAAGCAATCAGACTTAAATAAAAAGCAGGGTGTAGGTCTCTGCCATATTGCCAAGTAAATCTGTAATTTTACTGTACTGTACTATGATTTTTACGTGTAAACAATGATAAAGTGTATAATAGGTTTATTTGATGAATAGTTCCTGTATTGAAATGATAATTGCCTTTATTTGTATTTTATTCTCTGTTGGATTCCAGAAGGGATTTGATGTAGAAGTATTATATCCTATTGCTGTTGAGAAGTAGTTCATTTTATATCTCATTATGTGATTCATTGAACTGGAAATAGACCATAATCAGAGACATATAATTCATTCCATAATGAGCTGTGATGGAAATAATATTTTTAAAGTTCTAAAAGAATCCCTTAGGAGTGGCCATGTTTCATTTCATATTCTCACCGTCCATGAGGTATTTAAAAACAAAAACTTATTTTTGAAAGTCCAGATAGGCGTGTGTGGCGTGTGGCGTGTGTGTGGCGTGTGTGTGTGTGGCGTGTGTGTGTG
>NW_004444040.1:4326530-4346376 GCF_000243295.1 Trichechus manatus latirostris
TGTGTGTGTGTGTCTGTGTGTGTGTGTGTGTGTGTGTGTGTGTGTGTGTGTGTGTGTGTAATCCTAAAAAACTTAACCCAGGGGAAAAGTGAGCTGACTGGCCACCAAGTACTGTCCTGGCTTCATCTCTCTTCTGCCCTGTAAAAACCAAGGACAACATATGTAATAATTACTGTACACCGTGCTAAGATCTTTACAGATACCCCATTTGATCTACACAAAATCCCTTCAGGGTTGTGGCCTTGTCCCTGTTTTATAAAAGAGGAAATATTTAAGACTTAAGTGTGATCATGTGCCCTGTGAGTGGTGAAGCCTGGTTTCCAGCCCACGTTGGTGAGACTTTCACCACTGAAGAGGGTGATGGGGGCCTCAGAGGTGCTGTGAGGTTCACAGCAGTGTATATGCAGAGACGTATCAGAATGATTTAATGTATCTGAACAGAATCTCTACATTGAGTTAAAAATAGCAGATGAGAAAATTTAAATATTTTAATTGAATTTGAATGATGATCTCCTAATATGAGGAAATCAAACTTAGCAATAAACTTTTGAGAAAGGGAGGTTATTTAAACTTTTTTTTTTTTAAATCTTTAAAAGTAATACTCAAAAACACTCGAGTTTATTTTAAATTAACGAGTTAGCTAAACAGTAAAATTTTGTCAATACGGAATTAGCTTACATAATTGTTTTCTTCTATGGCTAAAGGGACTTTTGCCCTAGAAGAAAGGTCTCCTTCCTGCTATCTGTAGTATATTTCTGTTTTTTTCTGAGGCTTGGTTGGGGTGGCCCTGGTGGATTAAATTCCCAGTTCTAGGAGTTATTCTGATGAGAATAATATGTGCAGAAATAGCTTGCTGAAAATATATTTTCACAGTGTTGATAACAAAAAATTTGAAACAGCCTAATCATCTAAAAAAAAAGATTGAAAGGATGGTGGTACCATAGATTATCATGTAGCCACTAAAGATAATGTTGCAGGAGAATATTTAAAAATGAAATAAAATTTTTTTTAAGAAGTCATTTTGCGAAAATGCTAGTTACATAATGTTATCTGCTATACATTCCTGAATTTTGTACACTCCTGGTGTTATTTTTATTTTTAAAAATAAAAAAATAAAAAAAACACTGGCAAGAAATACAAAAACATGTTGAGAGTGTGGTCTCTGGGAGGTGAGATTAGAATCATCGTTATTTTCTTCCTTCTGTTTGTCTGTTTTAAAACATTTCTAAATGGGACAGATCCATATTTTTTTAATGAGAAAAGTCTAAAAATCTAATTTATTAAAGTAAGATAATTTGAGCATGTTGTATCATTCTGAGACTTCTCTTTCTGCTGTGCTGGTTTTTGAGTGAGCACTGAGGGTGAGCGTGGTGAGTAACCACGGTTCAGGATTTGAAGTAGTACAGGTTGGTGGGATGCTAATACCTGGCTGGGACCTGAAAGGAACTGGGAGACTAATATAGATATATATTGAATTTATTCCAAACTTACTTTTTTAACATTCAGTGACTGTACTTACAATAATTATTTAAGCAGATAAAAGTTTTAATTAAAGTAAAAAAAAAAAAAAAAATCAAACCCGTTGCCGTCAAGTTGATTCCAACTCACAGCAACCCTATAGGACAGAGTAGAACTGCCCCATAGAGTTTCCAAGGAGCACCTGCTGGATTCGAACTGCCAACTTTTTGGTTAACAGCTATAGCACTTAACCACTATGCCACCAGGGTTTCCGTTAATTAAAGTAATACATGTATATGTTTTAAAAAATTGTATCAGTGTAGAGAGTCCTAGCTGCCTTATATATAAGGACAGATAACATTCTTGCATCTCTTTCTTCCTTCACTTCAGTGCATGCTCGCTACATCATGAGCTGAGGATGTTAGAGACTTAGTACTTGGTTTTAGTTCTCCCCCTTCCATCTCTAGACTTTTCTCCCCTGTGATATTACTTTTAAATTGCCAACATTTACCTTCTGTTTTCTAACCCTAATTGTCTATTATGTTTTGCTTATACATCTCGTCTAACAAAAACGATAAACAGCATTTACATCTTTATGATAATGTAAAGGTTGTTCAACACAGAACTACGTAAAGTGATCAGATGCGAAGAAAAGGAAATGTAATTTTTTGCCACTGGATTTTTTTGTTTTTTGGGTTTGCTTGTTTGTTTTTTTCCTTTGCCCCTTAATGGAAAATGATTTAAGCATTAAAGTCAAATGAACTATATTTTCTTATACTCCACTGGTTGTTCAGAATTTTCTCATGTTTTAGTGTGCTTCATGTTTGGATTGTAGCTTTGTTGTATAGCAGTTTATTTTTCCTAAGGTTTCTAAATGCTAATTTTACTTCTTAAAGTATGCCTCCACCATATCACCACAATTTTCCCTTCTCTCCTAAATACAGTGTGGGATACACGAAATCTACCTTAAAAAACAAAAACAAAAAAACCTTCCTGAGCTCTCCTTGAGTCTGGTTCAGTTGTTCTCCAGACCTGCAGTCCTGTTGTCATGCTGGAATTTTGCCTCATTGCACTACTGGGTTAGGCCCACTGTTTTCTTGAGCCTTGTTTTTCATTTTTGTAGATTCCTTCTTTGCTTTTCTAGTAAATTTTCCAGAAGTGCATGGGAAGTAAAACTTTCTGGGTCCTTGCATGTCTGAAAATATTTTTATTTTTTGTTCTTAGACTGGAGTAAGAGTTTGCCTGGCTATAGAATAGTACTATGTTCTAATTTTCCCTGTGGCCTGTACTATCTTGTCCTTTGCATCCAGTGATGTGGATGAGATGTCTGATGGAGGTCTTATTCTCATTCCTTTGAGAAGACGGGACTTTTCCCCTTCTTTGTAATCTTTTTATCCATGATGTTCTGAAACTTAATGAAGATGCATCCAGTTGTGTCATCATCCCGATTTTGTTCTAGATACTGTCTTTTACTCTAGAATATTTGACTATTTTCTCTTGTTTTTCTGTTTTCTCATTTTAGCAAAAGTCTGATGAAGAGTGAGAGATTATTTGGCATAGCTAGGATAGGTTTCCTTTGCTTTTTGTAGGTAGGATTTTTTTTCCTCACAAGGCCTCACCCCTGAATAAGAAAGTAGGGGTTTTGACTATCAGGTTTTGCTTTATGAATGTGGTTTGAATTAGGGTTTAGCCCCTCTGAAGAGGCTTTTTCCTCGCGCTCTAATATCCTTACTTGACACAGCTCTGCTCACAGGGCCGATGAGTCTATTTCCTTAAAACTGCTCTGGTTTTTGCCAGAGGGTAAAGCATCATGTCTTTGCTGAAATGCCATCATTCTTTCCCTACCCACCAGTCCACCCCTTTCCAGAAAAATTCTCAGCAGCTATTCCATGACTTGTCTTTATGTTGATTATCCTATTTTCTTCCATTTCTCCATTCCTGCTGACTTCAAGTTGGAAACCTCTCTAGGGCTCTGCTGAGAACATTGGCTCCCACTTCTCTTGTTAACCTTTTCCCTGTGTGTATTCTGGGCTTTATTTTGTTTTATGTATTAATACTTTTCCATTTACTGTCTTCTAAAATCTCATTAATCTCTCTCTTTTTAAAATTTATTTTGTTGTTGTTGAGAATATACACAGCAAAACATACACCAATTCAACTATTTCTACATGTACCATTCAGTGACATTGATTACATTGTTCAAGTTGTGCAACCATTCTCACCCTTCTTTTGAGTTGTTCCTCCCGCCTTAACATAAACTCACTGCGCCCTAGGGTTTCTACCTAATCTTTAGAGTTGCTTTTATCACTTTGATTCCATATAGATAGTTCTTGAAAGAGCAGAATGCTCAAGGCAGACATTTTTTACTAGTTTGGCTATCACTAATACCTCGTTTGCTAATGACACCTCTGCATGCCCCAGAACGTCTCTTCACTGTTTTAGTGACTATTATTTTGATGTGCATTTTGGAGGGAGGTAAGCAAATGCATGTGCTCATTCTGCCATCCTGAACTGGAAACCACTGAAGTAATTTTAGACGCACCATTGAACTCCCCCCGCCCCAGTCTGTTCTTTAGCTAACTCAGTACCACGTGGACCCTGAGTGGTTAGTATGTTGAAGAAATAACCCAAAGGCAGAAAGTGTCCTAACTGAATATTGTTGAACTTCTTAGAATCCAGGAGCTAATGTCTGATGATCACCGAGAAGCAGGTCGGATTCCCCGAACAATAGAATGTGAGCTTGTTCACGATCTTGTGGATAGCTGTGTCCCAGGAGACACAGTGACTATTACGGGAATTGTCAAAGTCTCCAATGCTGAAGAAGGTATAGCAGAACTCTTTTCCTCCTTTTGATTGTCCCTCAGTAATGATTTGTTTTTTAGATACTTCTGAATCTCCATCAATTTGGGGGGAATCCCTTGTTTCTTATATAAGATGAAACTTTCCTTTGAAATAAAGGTTTATTCATAGCTCACTGTGCCCTTCTTTTACTTTCTAGTGGAATCTTTGTAGGGAAAATAAAAATATTAATTTTATTGTATTTAAATTTACAGGCTCTCGAAATAAGAATGACAAATGCATGTTCCTTCTGTACATTGAAGCAAATTCTGTTAGCAATAGCAAAGGGCAGAAAACAAAGACTTCAGAGAGTGGGTCTAAGCATGGAACATTGATGGAGTTCTCACTTAAAGACCTTTATGCCATCCAAGAGATTCAAGCTGAAGAAAATCTGTTTAAGCTCATTGTCAAGTATGTATGAGGTTATCTACAGTTTTATTAAATATGTGCATGTCGGGATGTTCTTGGCTACAGGTAACAAAAAACTGAAGTGAGAATGGTTGGCAAACTACAATACACGAGTTAAATCCCCGTTTTTGTGCTGTCTGTGAACGAGGAATGGTTTTTACATGTTTAAATGGTGGGGAAAAAAATCAGAAGACTTTCATGACACATAAAATTATATGAAATTTAAATTTCAGTTTCGATTCATAAAGTTTTATTAGAAAGTGGCCATGCTGATTTGTTTGCATATTGTCTGTGACCAGTTTGTGCTACGATAGCAGAGTTGGGTAGTTGTTGATAGAAAACAGTGGTTCACAGATACTCACTATCTGGCACTTGACTGAGAAAGTTTGCTGACCTTGCTAACCAAAAGGTGGGCATTTTTAATCCACCAGCCGCTCCTGGGAAACCCTATGGGGCAGTTCTTCTCTGTCCTATAAGGTCGCTATGAGTCGGAATTGACTTGACGGCAACGGGTTTGGTTTTTTGGTTTGGTTGAAACAATAAGGAAAATTTACTATGTTGAAGATAATGACAGCACTCAATAGAAGAGTGAGGGGACAGTGAATTCCAAACCATTTCAGTTAGTTGTATGTAGGTTTTTTGTTTAATTTTAGAAAGCAAGAAAGGGATTCAGTTAGGAGTCTCTTTCAGTCAATATGTATTCATAATATTCTTAATTCCCATGTTATTATCATATAGTAGAGAAGGAAGAAGCAAATTAAAGAAGACGCATTTCTTTAGCTTTTAGGGGTTAAGAGCTTCTCTTTGTAAAAAAACCTAAATTATAATCCTGTTTCTGCCACATACTTCCAGTGTGATATTGGGCATGCTACTTAACTTCTCCCTGTTTTATCATCTTAAAATGGAAATAATAACTACCTTAGAGGGTTATTCTAAGGATTAAGTGAGATTTTGTAATGTACTTAACATAATTTCCAGAACAAGAGCCGTTGTTGCCCTTGAGTCGATTCTGATTCATAGCAGCTCTATAGTACAGAGTAGAACTGCCCCATAGGGTTTCCAAGGCTGTAAATCTTTACAGAAGCAGACTGCCACATCTGTCTCCCTCAGAGAGGCTGGTTGGATTGATCCATCAACTTTTTGGTTAACAGCCAAGTGCTTAACCATTGTGCCACCAGAGCTCCTTTTTACTTAACGTAATTGTTGTTAGGTGCCGTCAAGTTGGTTCTGACTCATAGCGACCCTGTGTACAACAGAACAAAACAGTACCAGGTCCTGTGCCATCCTCACAGTCGTTGCTATGTTGGAGCCCATTGCTGCAGCCACTGTGTCATTTCATCTCGTTGGGGATCTTCCACTTTTTCACTGACCCACTACTTAACCAAGTGTGATGTCCCTCTCCAGGGACATGGCCCTCCTGATAACATGTCCAAAGTATATGAGACGAAGTGTCGCCATCCTCACTTCTAAGAAGCATTCTAGCTGTACTTCTTCCAAGACAGATATGTTCGTTTTTCTGGCAGTCCATGGCATATTCAATATTCTTCACCAACACCGTAATTGAAAGGCATCAGTTCTTCAGTCTTCCTTATTCATTATCCAGCTTTCGAATGCATGAGGTTATTGAAAATACCACTTGTCTATCAGTTTGTCATACTGTGGTGACAAATGGTGCTGTTATTTTGATAATTTTTTTTTTTCATAATTTGAATAGGGGAAAATGAGAGATATGAGATGACACATGTCCCTACATTGAGAGGTAAAGAATTGAGAAGGTTTTGAAATTCATTGTAATAGAAATAGTGATCTTGTCATGTTTTTTTGTTAGGCTTAGGCTTTGGGCTCTAAAACTGACACTTTTGCTTTCTGCCTTTAATACGTTAATTGTTAATTAGCAGACTGAGTAAAATACCTCAAATAGTTCTTCAAGGGCTCTTTGTCCTTAAACTCTTAGAGATTTCCTTCTGAATTGATAGCCATTCAAATCCACCCAAAGAGAGGATTCTCCTGGCCAAGGTGGGGGTGTGATCTGTGAGCAAGTAACCAAGGAACAGCCTGCTTGAGGATCAGAACACTTCTTTGGTTGATTCCTTTGTTGTTGTTCTTGCTGCTGTTGTTGTCATCAAGTTGATTCTGACTCATGGTGACCTCATATGTTACAGAGTAGTACTGCTCCACAGGGTTTTCTTGGTTATAATCTTTATGGAAGCAGATTGCCAGGCCTTTCTTATGTGGTGCTGGTAGATGGGTTCAAGCTGTCAATTTACAAAAAATAAATTAATATGAAAACCTTGGGTTTTATTGCCATAGTTTTCTTTTGATTTCAGCATCAAAACTAGATACTTCATGGTCTTCCATTTGTTAATTCAGTAGGAACTGGCAAAGTAGGTGGGCTGCCTAGTTTGTAAAGTTTTATTGGCACACAGGTCCACCCATTCACTTACATGTTGTCTGTGACTACTTTCACACTACAAGTTAAATGGCTGTGATTGAGACTTTATGGTCTGCAAAGCCAAAAGTATTTACTTTCTGGCCCTTTAAGAAAAAGTTTGCCCACCCATGCTGAATGAACAATGGAGGACCATGAAAGGAGAAAGGAGAAGACAGTGGTAGGTTCTGTTTTAGTTTGGGTTCCCTCAGAAGCACAGACTAAGTCAATGATTTGACTCACTCGCCTATGCCAAGAAACTTGGAAGACAGCTACCTGGATAACCAACTGGAAGAGATCTATATTTGTGTCCATTCCAAAGAAGGGTGATCCAACAGAATGCAGAAATTATCGAACAATATCATTAATATCACATGCAAGTAAAATTCAAAATGGTTGCAGTAGTACATCGACAGGGAACAGCCAGAAATTCCAGCAGGATTTACAAGACGATGGGGAACGAGGAATATCATTGCTGATGTCAGATGGATCCTGGCTGAAAGCAGAGAATACCAGAAAGATATTTTCCTGTGTTTTAGTGACTATGCAAAGGCATTCGACTGTGTGGATCATAGCAAATTATGGATAACTTCGCAAAGAATGGGAATTCCAGACCACTTTAATTGTGCTCATATGGAACCTGTACATGGACCAAGAGGCAGTCGTTCGAACAGAACCAGGGGATACTGCGTGGTTTAAAGTCAGGAAAGATGTGTTGTAGGGTTGTATTCTTTTACCATACTTATTCAATCTGTATGCTGAGCAAATAATCGGAGATGAAGAACTATCTGAAGAAGGATGCCGCATCAGGATTGGAGAAAGACTCATTAACAACCTAGGATGTGTAATGACACAACCTTGCTTGTTGAAAGTGAAGAGGACTTGAATCACTTACTGATGAAGTTCAAAGAGCACAGCATCATGGTAAACAGAAAATATTGAAGTTGTCAAGGATTTCATTTTACTTGGATTCACAATCAACGCCCACGGAAGCAGCAGTCAGGAAATCAAACGAAGTATTGAATTAGGCAAATCTGCTGCAAAAAACCTCTGAAGTGTTAAAAAGCAAAGATGTCACCTTGAGGACTAAGGTGCACCTGACCCAAGCCATGGTATTTTCAGTCACCTCATGCATGTGAAAGCTGGACAATGACTAAGGAAGACTAAAGAACTGATGCCTCTGAATTATGGTGTTGGCAGAGAATATTGAACATACCATGGGCTACCAGAAAAACAAACACATCTGTATTGGAAGAAGTACAGCCAGAATGCTCCTTAGAAGTGAGGATGGCAAGACTTCTTCTCATGTACTTTGGACATGTTATCAAGAGGGACCAGTCCCTGGAGAAGGACATCATGCTTGGTAAAGTAGAGGGTCAGCGAAAAAGAGGAAGACCCTCCAGGAGATGAATTGACACAGTGGCTGCAACAGTGGGCTCAAGCATAACAGTGATTGTGAGGATGGTGCAGGATCGGGCACTGTTTTATTCTTTTGTACACAGGGTCACTATGAGTCAGAACCGACTTGACGGCACCTAACAAGTTTATGTGGGAGGCGATCCCGAAGCACTGGTAGGGAAGTGGGGAAGTGAGACAGAGAAGGGAAGGCAGTGTATGGTGCCTTAATGAGAACAGGTTACCACTAGCATTTGGTGTTTAATTGTCCTGAGGCCTCCAGGACACTAGACTGTGTAGGATTAGCCTTAGTATTTTTTCTATCTGAGACTGTCGATTTAGGTCTACTCCCAGGGATATTAAACGTCCCAGCACTTCCGACCTGACCAGCCTGCTTGCTGATGATGCTTCTGTTGCCATCTCAAGCCCTTAGGCAAACAGGCAGGTGCTTGGTAGGAAGCCAGCAGTGATTATGAAGGAAGGTGCTGAACAATGAGTGTCAGCGGGATATGGGTGGGACACCAACAGCCTCTGCAAGAGTCTGCAGATATTAGAAAGGGATCATGGGTCACATTATCATTCCTGATTGTATCTCTTCCATCCTGTACATTTCTGTTTGTTCAACTGATAAGTGTGACTGTATTTCTTTATATTCATAAGTGGTCTTATTTATTCTGACTCTTTGAACTGAACTGAAAAAATGAAAATTTTATCCCATTTAAAAATATTATGTACTCAGTTCACACTTTAGTCTCCTTTCAGTGGCTTGGCCTTGCAGGTCTAAAGATGTGTATTCAATAAAATACATTCAAATCCTGAAGTGAAAGACCATGATTATGATACATTTTAAAAGTTAGTTCTAGAAAAAGGTCAGAAGTGTATTTGGTTACTTTAAGATGCTTTACAAGAAGTATCCTGTCTCTGTTACAAAGGCACAGTTTTTAAAGTATTCTTCCCTTTACAGACTAAGAATTTTGAGAAATTTAGTGTTAGAATGAGCTTTCTTGAGTTTTTGAGGGGAGGCAATTTTTTTTCTTTTTTGAAGCTAAATAAAGCAAGTCAGTCAGATTATAGATATTATAAGGGATCAATGAAGTTTAAGTTGGAATTTGATTTTTTATTTTTAATAAGTTATATTCTATTTTTCAGCTCGCTTTGCCCTGTCATTTTTGGTCATGAAGTAAGTGTTTTATTTCATCTTTACTCAAAAATACATAACGTTGACAAAAATAACATGTAAAGACTTTACAATAATAAGTAATTTCTGTTGGCTAGTTATTCATATTTTAATATGAATCTTTATTCTCCATAAATGAATGGTATGGGAGACAAACTATAGCCCCCTGTAATAAAAAAAAATTCAAAAAAGCCAAAAACCAGTTGCTGTGGAGTCAGTTCTGACTCACTGTGACCTTGTGTGTGTCAGAGTAGAACTGTGCTCTGTAGGGTTTTTCAGTGGCTGATTTTTCAGAAATAGATCACTGAGCCTTTCTTCTGTGGCACCTCTGGGTGGATTTGAACCTCCTAACTTTCAGTTAGTGCCGAGTACATTAACCCTTTAGATCACCCAGAGACTCCTTTGTAATAAAAACGGCCTACCAATTAGATAGCAGTGGGTTTCCTTTAAAGTGACTCTGGACATTGAAAGTGTTAAAGCAGAAGCTAAAAAATTTCTCTTTTTTGTGGAGTGGATTCATGCCTTGAAAGTAGGTCTCAACTCAATGACTTACACGATGCCTCTCTGATTTTAATTTGTTCTCTAATTTTTGTTTATTAATTGTTTATATTATATAAGTTTACATTTTTAGACTTGAAACAAGAAGAAAGTGCACTCATGCTTCAAGAAAATAAAAGCCCCAAACAAATAAATTTTGTATACATAGGAGGAGTACCTCTTTTGAGTCATCTTTATATTTTTTTCCTTTTTTTTCACACTCAAGCTTGTCAAAGCAGGTTTGACATTAGCACTCTTCGGAGGAAGCCAGAAATATGCAGATGACAAAAACAGAATGCCAATTCGAGGAGACCCACACATCCTTGTTGTTGGAGATCCGGGCTTGGGAAAGAGTCAGATGCTACAAGTAGGAAATCAGTCATTTAGTATTTGACCTTTTGCTTATAAAATGCATGAATGATTCACAAGAGAATTTTCTCAAAGCATGTAGTATTTGTGTTCCAGAAGATAGTTTGTCTGGTGGTATGAGTGAACTCTGGGGTCTATGTGAGTGTTATTTTATAACTTGTATCTGACCGTATTTTCAAACCAAGTCAGTCTGCCTGTGACTGCACAGGCATGCTGGTGTGTTGAGACACCAACTGTTGTGAAACATTAACCATTTTCCTAACCCCTACTCCCCCCTCCCCTTTTTTTTGTATGTAGCCTTGCTTTACTAGTCTTTATTGTTGCAACATGATCTCACCTATGAACAGAATAGTTCAAGGAAGTAAAAGCAGAGTTGCCCCAGTTTCCCTTCCGGCAACTACATGCTATACTGGGTGTTAGGTGGGATCTGACAGAGACCTGTCCTTATCTACCTCTGCTGCTTCTCTCCGAGTCCAAAGCAAGGCAACTGACTGTGACCAGTCAGTTGTTGGTCCCCAAAAACATTCTGTCTCTTCCATTCAGAATTTGGTGGTTATCCCCTACAAAGCTTATGATGGCCTCAAAAGGTGCTACTTGTTGGAATATGTGTAGTTTCTTATGACAGAGTGACAGCTTTTGGCAAACCAGCCTTAATGTCAGTTCTAAGAATGTGCATTCTCCCCTCTGCCCTTGTTGAAAAATATGACCTCCAGACCAGGGGCTCCCTGGCCCTTTGTAGTCCTGATGGCTGCTGAATCATTTGTTCAGGAGTTATGAACTCTGACTGCATATCAAAATCATCTTTGGAGCTCTTTGAAAATACTGTAGCCTGCCCCCAAATCCACTGCCATCGAGTCGATTCTGACTTATAGCGACCCCTTAGGGTTTCCAAGGCTATAAATCTTTATGGAAGCAGCCTGCCACGGAGCGGCTGGTGGATTCGAACCACTGATGTTTTGGTTGGCAGCTGAGTGCTTTAACCACTGCACCACCAGGGCTCCTTTGGCCTGCCCCAGGCCAACTGAATTAAGAGTCTCCAGGTTAGGGCCTTATTGTCTGTAGGCATATAATCCTCCACAGGTGATTGTGATGTGCAGCCAGGCCTGAGAACTGCTTTGCTTTTACGAATTATATTACAAACTCCCTGTCCTTTGTGTTAGAGTCAGCCTTTATTCCTGTGTTTAGCCAGTCTTCACTTCTGTTCCTAATCTGACATTTAATCCGTGTGTCGTTGTTTTTGGTCAGTTGGGTCTATCTTTTTTTTTCCCCCCTTTAATTCAAATTCTGTTCTAACTAAGCACTTGCTCAGAAGCCTAACAACACTTGAGGCAGAGAGTATAGTTATAGGGTAAAACAGTTGATGATGAAAATGAAGAGGACACTTAGTCAGAATATGCAGGAAAATATGGCTGTGGGGCTCTGAATTGTCACAGGTTTATTTTCTGTCTTTTGTAGCATTGTATGTGTGTGTTTGTGTAACTTTTTAATTAGTGTATTACAGATGGAAGTCCGGTTTACTCCTAGTGTGTCTTATTATATTACTGAGCCATTTTATTACTAGATGTTTAAAGACGCATTGGAGCTTTAGAAGTTAAAATGGATGCTTAATGTTTTTCTGTTTGAACTCTCCATGGGCCTCAGTTTCCACATTGGTAAATGGGGATGTGCTGATACCTTCTTCTTACAGTGGTTTAAGATTGATTATATAGTAAAGCTCTTACACCAATACCTGGAATGTAGCTAACATTTGTTGAGCAATTACTATTAGCCATTATTTCCTTTTTGCTTTGGATGATTCTGTTAAACTTTTTTTTTTTTTAAGGCAGCGTGCAACGTTGCTCCACGTGGCGTATATGTTTGTGGTAACACCACTACCACCTCTGGTCTGACTGTGACTCTTTCAAAAGACAGTTCCTCTGGAGATTTTACTTTGGAAGCTGGTGCCCTGGTACTTGGTGATCAAGGTGAGAGACAAAGGGAATAATAATAATCCATGATTTTGAGACGTTTTTGTTGTTGTATAAAGCCCTTTCCTTTTCACTTCATTTCTTTACATTTGATTCAAGAGGCATTTGGACAGCACTATCCTAAGCAATGAATTGGTAATAAGTGTCAGGAGCCCTGGTGGCACAGTGGTTAAGAGCTTGGCTGCTAACCAAACGGTCGGCAGTTCGAATCTACCAGCTGCTCCTTGGAAACCCTATGGGGCAGTTCTACCGTGTCCTGTAGGGTTGCTGTGAGTCAGAATTGACTCGATGGCAGCAGGTTTGGTTTTCTTTTTGGTCAGGAATAATAACAGGAAGTATACCACTATCATTTTTATTTATACTGCAGAATTGAAACTGGTGCTTAATATCATTCATTTCCAGAATCTTACAGCAGATACAATTATACATAAAAATTAATTAGGTAAAAGAGGTATAGATTCCTACACTTCCCATTTCACACCACTTATCACATTTGTGATCATTTGTTTTAAAGCTTTATGTTAAACTCCCTGTGGGGTGGGATTTGTTTATCTTGACTGCCATATTCCCATCGCCTAGCACAGAGGTATACTTCTTGAATGTATTATTATTATTTTGCTTAGAATAGTTCTAGATACCTTGGAATTGAAAAGAAGGTGAATGTTATTCTTAGCGCTCAGAGGACTTTTCAGTGAGAGTTTAGATCTGTAACTTTACTAGGATTTTAGTAGTAGTTTAGAATTTGTAAGCCTTTGCTGTATTTTAACCCATTTCATCAGGTTTTTTGGGGGGAGGGATTTGATTGATAGTTTATAAAGAAATCCAGTTGGAAAGCTCAGCAAGAAGGAATATCCACATTGGGTTTTGCTACCTAAGTTTCTTTTTGTGATGCTTTAACCCTATTAGGAAAACATGTTCTTGTGCCTTTGTTAGGCACTGCTCAGATTCTAGTCAAATTAAGATCATTTATTCATTCCCATTTGCCAGTGACCTCTACATTTCTAAATCCCTGTTGGCCACATTAAACAATTGATCACTCTTGCCCTTTTGAAACATTTTCTCTCCTTGGTTTCCAGGACACCACACCCTTTTGGTTTTCTTTTTAACTTCACTCACTAGATAACTTCATCCTTCTCAGTCTTTACTGGTTCTTCATCTCCCTAATCTCTTAACTGACTGGTACCTCAGGGTACATAGTTCTTGGACTTTTTGTCTTCTAGGTCTACCTACCTTCTTGGTGATCTTACATAGTCTCATGGCCTTACCTTCCTATATGCTCAAAATTCTGAAATTTGTATTCCCAGCTTGTACTGTATTTTTATGCAAATAACACATGCATTACACATTTTTCTTGCCAACAGCTACGCCACTGTTTTACTGTATCTTTTTTTGCAAATAATACTCCCACGTAAATAATGAACCCACACATACAACACACAGAAATGATAAAATTAAGTAAAACCGTTCTGGCATAGCAGTTGGCAAAAAACGTATACCGAGCACGTTATTTGCATAAAAATATGGTACTTCTCCCCTGAACTCTGAGCACATATTTCTTACTGCCTACATAGTATCTCTACTTACATAGCTAATAAGTTTCCGAAACTTAACATGTCCAGAACCAAAATCTCGATCTTCCTCTTAAACTTGTTGTTTTTGCAGTCTTCCCCATCTCAGTAAATGATAACTCCATCCTTCTATTTGCTCAGGCCAGAAAATTGGGTGTCATCTTTGACTTTTTCTCATACCCCACATCCAGTCTGTCAGCAAGCCTTGTTTGGCCCTACCTTCAAAATATATCCAGTATCCAGCCACTTCTACCACCCTAGTCCAATCTACCATCATCTCTGGCATGGTTTATCACTGTGATCTCCTAATTCACATGCCTGTAACCAGCCTTTCCCACTCCTGTCTGTTTTTAACACAGCAGAGTAATTCCATTAAAAACTTAAATCGTGTTTTTCTGCTCAAAACCTTCCAGTGGCTCCTTGTCTTACTCAGTGAAAGCCGCATTCTTGATAAGGGCCAAAGCCGTTTACATTCTGGCCCTTTATCACATCTCTTTTGCTTCATCACCTGCTACTTCCCCCTTGTTTCCTCTTCTCCAGTGACACTGGCCTCATAGAGCCTTGGACACTAGTAAGCACCCCAGACACATTCCTGCCTTAGGGCCTTTGTGCTTGTTATTCCCTCTGCCTGCAATGTTCTTCCTCCAGATAAGTCTACAAGGCTTGTTCCCTTTACTCCTTCAAGTCTTCGCTCAAATGTCATGACCCCAGTGAGGTCTTCCCTAAACACCATATTTTAAATTGTAACTCCTCTTCCCCCAGCAGACCCTATTTTTCGTAGCCCACTCTACTTTTTCTTCCCATAGCTCTTATCACCTCATCATATACTGTGTGGATTACTTTTTCTTTATTGTCTGCCTCCCTTCTACCAGGTAGAATGTAAGCTTCACAGGGCAAGGAATTCTGGCTGTTTCATTCAGTGCTATATCCTACACACCTAGAACGTAGTACCTGGTACATAGAAAGTAGTCAATAAATACTTGCTGAATGAATAAATTCAATAAACAGTTATCTGGTTGTCACACAACTCATTAAAAGTGGAGGATTTTGCTAAGTTACTGGATGAAGAAAATATACAAATAAAAGAGACAATGCTCATTGTTAAACTGTCAAACTATCAAACTTTTCATCAGTTAGAAGTTGAAGATGACTTGGAGGTTTAGCTATACAGACAGCTAATGGGACTTAAGATGCAGAATGTTAGAAGAGCCCAGTGCCATCTCTTCCGGTAGGTAAGCAGGGTACTATGATGGTAAAAGTAGCACTGTTAAAATGCAAAGGAATTATTGGGAGGTGGGGAGGGAAGGGCAATAAGATTTACCAGTTGTAGCCTAACTAGAAAAAGAGTTTAACATTTGCAAAATTTAAACTTTTTACCATAATACCAGGAATCAGCAGACTATGGCACACAAACAAAAATATGCAACAGACCATATGTAGCCTGCAAAGCCTAAAATATTTACTTTTGACTTTTTGTGGTAAAAGTTTATCAGCTCCTGCTTTAAACTTTGAAAGTGGCAGCCAAAGGAAGAAGCAGCCTGACTTTATTCCTACCCTGTCCCACCTCTCAGGAATTATACTAGTAATCTTGAGAATTTCCAATAATACCTTCAGCTCCTAAGAGGCATGGGTTAATAAAGTGACAGGCAACCCAGAGAAACATCAAGATAAACCTTCGAGGACACCACTGCCAGGATCTCAGCAGAGTAGGAAAGGCTGGCCAAGTACCAGACCTTAACATTGAACAGCAAGAACAGGCTAAAGCCCGGGCATCTCCTGCTGTGAACATGGAGCACGTTCCCAACTAAGTGGATTGAACCATTTCAGAAGCTGCTGTTGTTATTAGGTGCCATCGAGTTGGTTCTGACTCAAAGTGACCCTGTGCACAATGGAACAAAACACTGCCCAGTCCTGCGCCATCCTGACAATCACTGTTATAGTTAAGCCCATTGTTGCGGGCACCGTGTCAGTCCATCTCATTGAGGGTCTTCCTCTTTTTCCCTGACCTTCTGCTTTACCAAGCATTATGCCCATCTCCAGGGACTGATCTCTCCTGATAACATGTCCAAAGTATGTGACACAAAGTCTCGCCATCCTTGCTTCTAAGGAGCATTCTGGTTGTACTTCTCCCAAGACAGATTTATTCATTCTTCCGGCAGTTCATGACGTATTCAGTATACTTTGCCAGTGCCATAATTGAAAGGTGACAGTTATTTAGTCTTCCTTATTCATTGCCCAGCGTTCATATGCATGAGGCGATTGAAAACACCATGGCTTGGGTCAGGCACACCTTAGTCCTCAAAGTGACATCTTTGCTTTTTAACACTATAAAGAGGTCTCTTGCAACAGATTTGCCCAGTGCAATGCATCATTTGATTTCTTGACTGCTGCTTCCATGGGTGGTAATTGTGGATCCAAGTAAAATGAAATCCTTGACAACTTCAGTCTTTTCTCCATTTATCATGATGTCGTTTACTGGTCCAGTTGTGAGGATTTTTGTTTTCTTTATTTTGAAGTATAATCCATACTGGAGACTGTAGTCTTTGAGCTTCATCAGTAAGTGCTTGAAGTTCTCTTCACTGTCATCTGCATATTGCAGGTTGTTAATGAGTCTTCCTCCAGTCTTGATGCCCCGTTCTTCTTCTTATAGTCCAGCTTCTCAGAGTATTTGCTCAGTATACAGATTAAAGAAGTATGGTGAAAGGATATGACCCTGACGCACACTTTTCCTGACTGTAAACCATGCAGTATCCCCCTTGTTCCGTTTGAACAACTACCTCTTCCTTGATCTATGTACAGGTTCCTCGTAAGCACAATTAAGTGTTCTGGAATTCCCATTCTTCGCAGTGTTATCCATAATTTGTTATGATCCACACAGTCAAATGCCTTTGCATAATCAGTAAAACATAGATGAACATCTTTCTGACATTCTCTGCTTTCAGCCGGGATCCATCTGACATCAGCAATGATACCCCTCATACCATATCCTCTTCTGAATCCAGCTTGAATTTCTGGCAGTTCCCTGTCAGTGTACTCCTGCAACCACTTTTGAATGATCTTCAGCAAAATTTTACTTGTGTGTGATATTAATGATATTGTTCGATAATTTCTGCATTCAGTTGGGTCACCTTTGTTTGGAATAGGCATAGGCATAAACATGGATCTTTTCCAATTGGTTGGCCAGGTAGCTGTCTTCCAAATTTCTTGGCATAGACGAGTGAGCACCTTCAGTGCTGCATCTGTTTGTTGAAACATCACAATTGGTATTCTGTAAATTCCTGGAGGCTTTTTTTTTCCACCAATGCCTTCAGTGCAGCTTAAACTTCTTCCTTCAATACCATCAGTTCTTGTTCATATGCCACCTCCTGAAATGGTTGAATGTTGACCAGTTCTTTTTGGTATAGTGACTCTATTTCTTCCATCTTCTTTGATTCTTCCTGTGTTGTTCAGTATTTTCCCTGTAGAATCCTTCAATATTGCAACTCGAGGCTTGAATTTTTCTTCAGTTCTTTCAGCTTGAGATACACTGAAGCTGTTCTCTTTTGGTTTTCTAATTCCAGGTCTTTGCATATTTCATTATACTACTTTACTTTGTTTTCTTGAGCTGCCCTTTGAAATCTCCTGTTCATCTCTTTTACTTCATCATTTCTTCCATTCGCTTTAGCAGCTCTACGTTCAAGAGCAAGTTTCAGAGTCTCTTCTGACATCCATTTTGGTCTTTTCTTTCTTTCCTGTCTTTGTAATGACCTTTTGCTTTCTTCATGTATGATGTCCTTCTACAACTCGTCTGGTCTTCAGTGGTTAGTGTTCAATGTGTGAAATCTGTTATTGAGATGGTGTCTAAATTCAGGTGGGATATACTGAAGGTCGTATTTTGACTCTCACAGACTTGTTTTAATTTTCTTCACCTTCAACTTGAACTTGTATATGATCCACGTGTTGCTATTTATGTTGCTGAAAAAAGGTATTTGCAATAAATAAGTTGTTGGTCTTGCAGAATTCTGTCATGTGTCGTTTGTTATCACCAAGGCCATATTTTCCAGCTGCTGATCCTCTTTGCTTCCAACTTTCACATTCCAATCACCAGTAATTATCAATGCAACTTGATTGCATGTTTGATCAATTTCAAACTGCAGAAGTTGGTGAAAATCTTCAATTTCTTCATCTTTTGCATTTGTGGTTGGTACATAAATTTGAATAAAAGTCGTATTAACTGTTCTTCATTGTAGGCATGTGGATATTATCACCTCCTGACTGTACAGCCCATGCATTTCTTCCCAAATCCTGCTGCTCTGCTGTCCCCAAAAGACCCAGCTCAAACAGCACCGTTTTCTTGAAACTTTTCCAGATGATGCTTCCTCCTTTAACCTCCCCTCCCATAATCTGTCTTATATAATTCTCCCTATCTCTTACAGTTTTTGAAATATGCTGTCTTGAATGTGTATTTATCTTACTTCATCTATTGGAATTTCAGACTTAAATGTTTTGAAGGTCACTTTCGTATCTTATTCATTTTTGGAACCCTCACAACATAGTCTGTGGGAGAAAGATGTGGCAGTCTGCTTCCATAAAGATTACAGCCTTGGAAAAACCCTAGGGGACAGTTCTGCTCTGTCCTGTAGGGTCACTATGAGTTGAAAACGACTTGATGGCAGTAGATTCATGACATAGTGCCTTGCCTATGGAAATGCTAAATGAATAAATATATAAAAATTTGTTAAGTAAAACAAGTATTTTATCACAAGCAGTAATTCAGGTCAGTGGTTTAAACCCACCAGCCACTCCACGGATGAAAGACATGGCAGTTGGCTTCCATAAAGATTCATAGCCTTGGAAACCCTGTTGGGCAGTTCTACTCTGTCTTGTAGCATCTCTGTGAGTCGGAATCGACTTGATGGCAATGAGTTTTGATTTTGGTATGGCATTTTATAATTTTAACTGCTGGAGAAAAATGGAAATGATTCTTTACTATAGGACAGTTTCCATTCTGTGAAATTTGGAAATGGACCAAAGGAAAATTTTTTGTTTGTATACTTTATTGTGATTGTAGGTATCTGTGGAATAGATGAATTTGATAAGATGGGGAATCAACATCAAGCCTTGTTAGAAGCCATGGAACAGCAAAGTATTAGCCTTGCCAAGGCTGGAGTGGTTTGTAGCCTCCCTGCAAGAACTTCCATTATTGCTGCTGCAAACCCAGTTGGAGGACATTACAATAAAGCTAAAACAGTTTCTGAGAATTTAAAGTAAGTCTCTTCAAATATTTATACCTTTAATATATTGAGCCCCTATAAATCAATAAGAAAAAGATAAGACGTAGATGTTCAGTTCACAGAAGTTACAAGTATCCATTAAATGTACAAAAATATGCTTAAACACTACAAAAAACAGTGAAGTACCACTGATATCTACCAGACTGACAAACATTCTAAATATTAATAATCATTGTTGGCAAAGGGATGGAGAAATGGGTTCTCACATATCCTGTTCAGCATTTTGAATGACAATTTGAGGTGTTTATCACAATTTTAATAAGGACCTCTGGTGGCACAGTGGTTAAGTGCTCGGCTGCTAACAAAAGGTCAGCTGTTCAAACCCACCAGCCGCTCCATAGGAGAAAGATGTGGCAGTCTGCTTCCATAAAGATTTACAGCCTTGGAAACCCTATGGGGCAGTTCTACTGTGTCCTATAGGGTCACTA
>NW_004444040.1:4346476-4373115 GCF_000243295.1 Trichechus manatus latirostris
TCCATAGGAGAAAGATGTGGCAGTCTGCTTCCATAAAGATTTACAGCCTTGGAAACCCTATGGGGCAGTTCTACTGTGTCCTATAGGGTCACTATAAGTTGGAATCTACTCGATGGCAATGGGTTATCACAATTTTAAATGTACATTCCTTTTGTCAGCCATTCTATTTTTAGGAATCCTACTCATAGAAATAGTGACAAAGAGCACAAAGATATATTTATACAGTGGGTACTGCAGCATTGTTCATCACTGTTGTCTTAGTCACCTAGTGCTGCTGTAACAAAAATACCACAAGTGGGTGGCTTTAAAGAACAAAAACTTTTCGTCTCACAGTTTTGGAGGCTATAAGTCCAAATCAGGGCATCAGCTCTAGAGGAGGATCTTTCCTTGTTGGTAGCCCTGGGTGTTCCTTGGCGTTCCTTGGCTTGTAGATGGTTCCTTGGCTTGTAGATGGTTCCTCACGTGGTCTCTTCTCCTACGTGTCTCTCCCTGTCTGTTTTCCATTTTTATAAGACACCACTCCGAAGGGATTAGATTTAGAACCCACTGTATGCTGGTATGACCTCACTAACATAACAAATGAAAACTCCTATTTACAAATAGGGTTATATTTACAGGTACAGGGGTTAGGACTACAACATAACTTTTGGGGGAGGGACACAATTCAATTCATAACCGTCAAAAATTTGGAATAACTTAAAATCCCCATTAATAGGGAAAGTGGTTTAACTATAGTAGACTATGCAGATGAAAGTAGCAGTTACAAGAATAACTAGGTTTTTATGTACTGATAGGGGAAGATGTCTGCTTTACTTTTAAGTGAAAAGAGAACATACATACTTGTAAATGTGGTATAATCCCACTTTTTTCAAAAACGTTTATATCTATGCATGCATGCTTTGTCTTCTAATTTGTTCTGTATGAGTTGGACAGAAAATATATGGAAAGGGGGAAGTAAATTCAAGTGATGCAAAATTGAGAAAAAGATAAAGGAATGTCTCAAATGAAAAATCAGAACATTAAGTCTAGTGGGGAAAAAAACTTAATTTCCTAATGTTTAATAACCTATACTTTTATGTAGAAAGTCTTTGATGCGTAGTAAAATCCATTAATTGTACTTTGAGATTCTGTACCACCACAACCAAAAAAGTCGAGTCTATTTAGTAGTTTTTCATGGTAAAATGACAAAATGCTAATATTGGAAAGATCAGAAAGATCCTATTGAACAGGGATCCGGGGACTTGGACTCTGGGTTTTACTGGTACCACTGTAATGACTAAGATGACTAAGTAGAACACAGCATTTTTATTACAATGACTAACAAACATATAAATGTCCTTTTAAGAAACAGTGGACTTTTTACTTTGAAATAGGACACAGGCACTTTGAGAGACTCATTGTTTTAGAGATAAAAGATATAAATAAAAGATTGACAACTACTTGACTAGATATACCACCTGGCATCCTAGCTTAAAAATTAAGTGATCCTCAGTCATTTGAAGCTAACTGTCACATAGTGATTATAGAACATAAAGCAGAATTCAGTGGTTTTGAGGGTGTGAGAAAGGGCCATGTCCTCTACCTACCAAAGGTAGTTTAAGATGTGTGCACATGTTGAAGGGGCTGTGTGGCCTGGTAGCTCTCTGGAGTGGGCAGGTGTATTGAATCCAAAAGCTATTTCTTTCTTTTACGTAAAGCTTGATTTCTTAAGTTCTACTTGGAACGTGAGTATAGTTTTCTATTGTTTGTTTTGATTCCAATCATTGTTTTTTCTTTCTTTCATGCCTCTTAGAATGGGGAGTGCCCTGTTATCCAGATTTGACTTGGTCTTTATTCTGTTAGACACTCCCAATGAGGATCATGATCACTTACTCTCTGAACATGTGATTGCAATAAGAGCTGGAAAGCAGAGAGCTGTCAGCAGTGCCACAGTAGCTCGTTATAGTCAAGATTCAAATACTTCTGTACTTGACGTGGTTTCTGATAAACCTTTATCAGAAAGACTAAAGGTATAAATATTTCTTCTTAATCATTTGGCTCAGTTCTGTTTAAATGTCAGAGTTCAGTGTGTTGCTTATGGTAGAGTATTAATGTATAAACTTTAATAGCACAATCTTTTATGAGACTAGGGTTTATGTAAACTTTGTTTGAAACAAAGACTGAGAGCTAAAATTGTAATATCTAGTTTATTTGGTAATTCTTTTAGAGTTTTATATTTATATAAACTGTTCTTTTAGGAAGAATACTTTATTTGCTATGTATCCTTGTAATCTTGGGGTTTTGTATCATGCTTTAGGTGGCTCCTGGAGAAACAACAGATCCCATTCCCCACCAGCTATTGAGAAAATACATTGGCTATGCCCGGCAGTATGTCTATCCAAGGTTATCCACAGATGCTGCTCAAGTTCTTCAGGATTTTTACCTGGAGCTCCGGAAACAGAGCCAGCGGTTAAACAGCTCACCGATAACTACTAGGCAGCTAGAATCTCTGATTCGTCTAACAGAGGTTTGTTTAAGCTTATGCTTTTTTGGCTTCAACAAAGGTGGTAGAAGAGGCAGTATGATTTCTCTTTTGAACAGCCTTCTGCATAATTGACTTGATTTCTCATCCTGCTAAGTTACTGTGTGCTATAGAGTTGATTCTAACTCATACGGACCCTGTATGACAGAGTAGAACTGCCCCATAGGGTTTCCCAGGCTTTAATCTTTACGGGAGCAGATTACCAGGTCTTTTCACCCTCATAGCCGCTGGTGGGTTCGAACTGCTGACCTTTTGGTGAGCAGCCGAGTGCTTAACCATTGTGCCGTGAGGGCTCCTTTTTCCTACTAAGAGACATTAGAAATGAATGGATAATAGTTTCTTAAAAGATTCAATTATATATAACATATTGATCAGATCAAGTATAGCCACTTCTTTCTAGGCATGGGATCAGTTACTTGCCATGCACCTTATTTTATTTTTTTTTAATGAAATTTATGAGACTCTTGGAGTGTTTGACAAGTGGTTGGGATAACTAAGGATTCTGGGATTCAAAATTGAGTATATGGGACCATGAATGTGTAAATTATTTTGAGTATCTGATTTGATACCTGACAGGTCTGTAGGAACAGTGTCTGTTTTTCTAGCCGCAACAACATCTTTTCACAGCTGTGGAATGCTTAGAGAAGTCTGCTAATTAAAATTAACTGGGTTCCAACTTTGGGCTTTTTACTCTTAAATTTTGATTAACTTACCTTTGTCATTTTAACAAATTGTTTTGGCATACATTCTTGAGCATGAGGCAAGGAAAAATCAAGTGTATTTCATAATCAAATTTTCTGAAATCAGCACTTTCAGAAAGACATGTTCCCACTCACCCAGTGTCGAGTCAGTTCCGACTCACAGCCATCCTGTAGGACAGAGTAGAACTGCCCCATAGGCTTTCTAAGGCTATAAATCTTTACAGAAGCAGGCTGCCACATCTTTCTCCCACGGAGCAGCTGGTAGGTTCAAACTGCCACCCTTTCAGTTAGCAGCTGAGCACTTTAAGTACTGTGCCACCAGGGCTCCTGAAAGACATGTTAGTGGATAAAAATTGGTTTTAATCCATATTTTAAGTTACTGATCATTTTCATGCTCAAGTTTTTGGATGATTTTTAAAAATTTCTTTTTCAGATTACAACCTCCCCTCAAAAAGTCAGTTTTTGTGTAAGATGAATAAATAAAATAAGCTTAGGCATACCATACCTGTTCAAACAATGGTAAATATATTTATCTTTTGTTATCTGCCATAACTAAAAATGTTTTCTTTCAAAGGCACGAGCAAGGTTGGAATTGAGAGAGCAAGCAACTAAAGAAGATGCTGAGGATATAGTTGAAATTATGAAATATAGGTAAGATTAAATTTTAAAATACTGCCGTGAATGAAATACCAATTTTATTCCCATCTCAAATTACATATTTAATTAGGGCAAGCAAAACTATTTTATTTAGCCTACTAAAAAAAAAGCCAGACTTGTTGCTGTTGAGTTGATTTCAACTCATAGATCACCATTAGGACATAGAGATTTCCTCCTTTTTTATAGCTATAGAGTATTCCATTGTGTAGATGTACCATACCTGTTGTTGTCGAGTCAATTCCAACTCATGGCAACCCTATAGGACAGAGTAGAACTGCCCCATAGGGTTTCCAAGGAGTAGCTGGTGGATTCAGACTGCCCGCCTTTTGGTTATCAGCTGAGTTCTTAGTCACTGCACCACCAGGGCTCCATAAGATACTTCATATTTGGATGGAGTCCCTGGGTGGTGAAAGGTTGGAGGTTCAGGTATACTCAGAGGCACCTTGGATCTTCTGAAAAATCAGCCATTGAAAACGTTTTGGAGAACAGTTCTTTGAATAGGTTAATACATTCGTGTGCTTCAAAATCCAAAGTTCTAAAGCTTACTATGGGAAAAAGTTTTCCCCCTACCCTGTTTCTAGCTACTCAGTTCTCCCCTCTACATGGCAACAAATATTATCAGTTGTGTTGACTTTTCAGATGTAAAAAACACATGGCAAGCAAATATGTAACCATATATCCTTTTTCTCCCTTTGCAGACAAATGGTAGGGTACCATACACAGTATTCTGTATCTTGCTTTATTTACTTAAAATCCATCTTGGCTGTCATTCCATCAGTGCCTAAAGAGCTTCCTTTTCTTTTTCACAGCTGACGACTATTGCACTATATGGATGCATCATAATTTAGAAGTTAACTCTTTTTTAATACGTCCTCCCAGCAATTAAAATATAAATCTGTTAAGAGTCTACTTTTCCAAGGCCAAAAAACATTAATTTAAAGATGAAATTATTTGTACCGTATTCAGTTAAGTAATTTTTATTTCTTCAAAGGTAGATGGATTTTTCCCCCCTAATAGCTGCTATTCTGGGGCTTGCTTGGGGTCAGAATCAGGTGGCTTTGCCCAGTTGCCCCTCTTTGGCTCTTGGTAAAAGTGGTGGCACATAGCCGGAAGAGCATAGGCTTTAGAGCCCAACCTGGAGCTGCCACGACAAGTTACACCCTGCTTCTCAGTCTCCTCCTATGTGAAACACAACAAAGAGTTGTGCTGAAACATCATGAAATGATGCTGTATAACGTGACAATAATATGGTTTGACACATTCATCTGCACTTAGTAAACACTATGATCAATAGTGCTAGCCTTGATAATATTATTGAGATGAGCCTGAGCAGATCCCCTTTTCATCTGACTCATACCACAGACTGAAGGCTTCAAAAATTTCAAAAAAAAAATCCCAGATCCCAGATCAGGAGTTTCCAAAATTATCCTTTCCAACAGGTTAATTTCTAGGGTCTAGTCCTCAATGCTCTTCATCCCAATTGTCCAGTAGCTCTGGTGACTTTTAGACTCTAGGCTAGTCCCTTTCTCCCTTTCCTCATAGAGAGAGACTTTACCTAGTTGTCTCTTGGTCCCCAGGTTGGTACCAGCCTATCCTTGGAGGCTTCTCTGTTTCCTCTTCTGCCTCTAGAAGCATGTTGTATGGGTAGAACGGCAGCCATGCTACCTCCTGAAGGTCTGAGCACTAGCCTGCAGCTTCTTGCTTCCTGCTCTGTAAGGCAGCCTATGGAAGAATTTTTCTTCTTAAAATTCAATGTGTCAGAGTTTGTCTGCAACATTGAGATTACGTTTGCTTTGAAAGCTTTAAAGACTCAAATTAACAGCTCTTAATTCTTTATCGGGAGGAGCCCTGGTGGTGCAGTGGTTAAGCACTCACTGCTAACCAAAAGGTTGGTGGTTTGAACCTACCAGCTGCTCCAAGGGAGAAAGATGTGGCAGTCTGTTTCCGTAAAGATTACAGCCTTGGAAACCCTTCGGGGCAGTTGTACTCTGTCATATAGAGTCCCTGTGAGTCAGAATCTTTATTGCTGGCTCCAGAGCAACTGCCTCATAATGAGTAAAATTATTGACACCTAATGCCTACTGACATTTCAAACAATCCCTGACATATTACCTTCTATGTTTAAATATCCTATTGGTTGATCTGGCATCACTATGTGCTTGAACTGTCAATTTTAAATTTTACACGATTCAGTATTAGGGTTTAAGGGGGCTTGTAGCTTTTATTTGCCCTTCTCCCCAAACAGTCCATACCATAGTGAATTTCATAGTAGCCACTCAATAAATACATGTCTAAGGCTTTGCTAAGTGAACCTCATGGCTTCTTCCAACTTTTTCTTCTTATAACCTAGAGGCCCAGGACAAAAATTTCTGTAGCCATGCCACACTGGGTAACTGTTTTTCTCCCCTTCTCATTAAGCATGCTAGGAACTTATTCTGATGAATTTGGGAACCTAGATTTTGAGCGCTCACAGCACGGTTCTGGAATGAGCAACAGGTCAACAGCAAAAAGATTTATTTCTGCTCTCAACAACATTGCTGAAAGAACTTACAATAATTTATTTCAATTTCATCAACTTCGACAGATTGCCAAAGAGCTAAACATTCAGGTATGATAAACTAGATGCTTATTAATAAATCGTTTCTGTAATAATTTCAGGAGTTTCTTATTAATGTATAGTTGATCTTTTAAATATCAAAAGGTTTGGATTAAAAGAATAGCATAGGCTTATTTTCTCTGGGAGTATTTCATAATACAAGCTAGTTTATTTAAGCTATGAAATCAGCTGCTCAGAGTCTTTAAAAAACAGTTTTTATTAAGATTTATACCTACCTTTTTTCAAAAAGTTTTTCAGCTTCTTGATAATTAGGGGAAAACCTTGTAGTGGAACTCAGTCTCCAATCTTTTCTGGTAATCCCTTGTGGGCAAGTCACTTTAACAACCTTGAACCTGTTACCTTATCTGTTTAAAGGACTTGATTCCACTTGCTCTACCTACTTCCTAGTTTTAATAAAAACCAGTGTAATAGCACTTTAAACACACAAATCAGTTTATATGGAAAATTACCCAATTAATTTAAGAAACTAGTCTAAATTTTGTTTTAAAGCTAAGCTAAAACAAATATAAAACTCAGCATACTAGAGTTTTTGTTGTTTAATTAGCTTGGCATAGAATCCAAAGCTCAAATGTAGGCGGTTTTCTCTGAAAGAAGTGTGAATAATTCTTTTTTCCCAAGAAACTTGACAGGTGTTAACGTTGGAGAGATTAATTTTAAAAATCATATTCTGGTATATTACTTAATGGGGTAACTTTTGATGTTTTCTTCCAGGTTGTTGACTTTGAAAACTTTGTTGGATCACTAAACGACCAGGGTTACCTCTTGAAAAAAGGCCCGAAGGTTTACCAGCTTCAGACTACATAAAAGGATTTTACCAGGTCAGGGCCTCCTGGGTTTATTAGCAATTTAAGCCATTTCAATAATAATAGGCAAAAAAATACTGTTCTAAGAAAATGACATTCCAAATATAATGTCATAGCAAAAAATGTTAGATATGGTAAACTACTTTAAGAAATGGTAAAGTCGTGTTAATTTTTTATAACTTCTCTAAAATGCTAAAAATAAATTATTTTTTTACATTATCTTATCTAAATGATATAACTTATTTATAGTTATATTTTTGAACTGTATTCATTTTTATAAATCTTCCTTAGTTTTGCATATCAAATATCCATTTGGGTAAACATTCAGAAAGTTACATTTTAATGTATAAATAGTTCCAACACAAAAATAGGATTACCTTTCAGAAATAAATTGAAACCAACTTTCATTTGTAAAAAATGGAAATATTTTATATTGACATATTCAGCTTAACATCTTAGCTACTGAACTTTTCTTAACATCTTAAATTTAGATAGCTCTCATGTACTTAAATTATATTACCAAAGTTAAAACATGTACCTATTTGAATCATTAAATACTTGTGTATGGCTTATCCTAAAACCTAGCAGTCTCTGTTCTACTCTTCCACACTCCCTAATTTTTTGCTCAGTTTCAAATGTTCTTCTGTTTAACTCTGTTTTTTCCAAAGAACATGCTAGTACTGCTAATTCTTGAATTTTCAGTTTAAACATTGTCTATTAACTTCCTACTATAGAAACTGAGAATGTTGTTCTCTTAAATCCCTCTACATAAATATTTACATACCTCATTTCTTCCCACTTTAGTTATATATCATAATTTTTAGTTAAATCTATATTTAGCTTTTATATTATTAAGACTAATGAGTATTAGTCTTTTCCTTTCTTGTACAACTTTTTGTTTTCCCTAGAGTTAATAATTGCCTTGTTTTTTCCAACTGCTTAGCTTTCTACATATCTACCACTAATTTGACCTTGATGCTCCACTGTAAATGTAAATCTCCCCTTAGAACATGTAGACACATCAAGAAGTCTTTCCTGGGATTCTCTGACCTGCTCTAGTCTGAACTACACAGCTGTCATCCTGGCACTTCTCATTGTTTCATCCCTGCTTCCTGGCTCTTGTGTCTTCCTCTTTCTTCATGTACTCCCTCCTTTTGGTAGAACCCATCTTCTAGCAGCATCCTGACAAAAAATACAGGCAGTCTCCAGGTTACGAACGTCTGACTTGTGGCCATCTTGTACTTGCCCTTTAATGTTACGTAAATCTGCCCTCACTTTGAAACAACCGAACCAACCCCTACTCACAACAAATTCTTCATCACAATCACCTTCACTTGCTGCACATGCAGCTTTTCAATCATTGAAAAGTCTTTGAGCCTTTTCTTGCACTAACCCACCGAAAAACACACTGCTATAGAGTCAATTCTGACTTACAGTGACCCCATAGGGTTTCCAAAGCTGTAAATCTCTATGGAAGCAGACTGCCACTTCTTTCTCCCATGGAGCAGCTGGTGGTTTCAAACTGCTGACCTTTTGGTTGGCAATCAGTCGCTTTAACCACTGCACCACTAGGTCTCCTTTTTGCACTGAAGTAGGCTAAATAAGAACTGTACGCACCTGTTACGACTTACCTACAAATTTGACTTAAAGACACAATTAGGAACGGATTTCATTTGTAACCCGAGGACTACCTGTAAATTCTGCGCTCACCCTGGATTAATAGTTTAGGCATAGAATTGTAGTTAGGAAATTGTTTTCATTCAGGATTTTAGATACTGCTCTGTTGTTTTTTAGTTTCCAGTTCTGCTGTTTAGAAATCCAAATCATTCTGATTCCATTCTTGGTATGTGACCTTTTTTCACTCTTGGAAAGCTGTAAGGATCTTCCTTTTTCCCATGGAGTTCAGAAATTGTAGTGTATAATAATTCTATGTCCTTCTTGTTTCTCAGGCCAAAAATGTTGGCGTTATCTTTACCTCTTCTTTTGCTTACATCCGCATCAATCCATCGACAAGTCCTGTCAGCACTATCTTCAAAATATATCCAATATCTGACTTCTTTTCATTACTTCCAGTGCCACCATTCTGGTCTAAATGACCATCTCTTGTCTAGCTTTACAAGGACAAGGCCTTTGCTTTATTCACGGTTGTTGCCCTAGCAGGTAGAACAGAGTTGGACACAATTTAAAAATATTAATAACAATAAGAGCTGTTATTCTGTGCTGATGACTATTCTGAGTGCTTTATACCCATTTAATCCTTAAAACAATCCTATGAGGCAGATAACATATTGAATGGTGATTATTCCACTTTACAGATGGGAACCCAGAATGTAAGCAACTTGTCTAAGAACTTAGAAAAAGAACAAAAGAGAGAAGAGTTTCCACTAAGAAGATGGAGGCATTCCTCCCCCCTCCCCCGCTTCTCGGAAATTACCCAAAGGCAACAAGGAGACTGAGGAACAAACACAGATAGCTGATCTTCTTATGTGGACTAGGAAACAGCAGAAGCCTTAACCCATGTTAGGAACAGCTAGCTGCCAAAAGCTGTCAGGATGGCACAGGCAGCCTTGCCTGAGGGAGGAAGCAGAGATGATGCTTGTGGCCGAAGATCTCAGAAGGAAACAACAAAGTATATCTCTCAAAATGTACTTTGCACACCTATTGAAGCAAAAACTAAAATCTCATGCTTCCAATAGTATGAATATGGTATACAGGTTCTCTGAACTTTGAGTTCAAGAAGTAAAGGAGGAAAGGTTAAATGAGAAGTCACACAGATAAACCACCTAAAAGGAAAAAAAAAAAAAACTCAGGCTGGCGGCAGAATTCTCCAGCAACATGCATCACTAAAACAATGGAGCAATGCCTATAAAATTTTTAAAGGAAGAATTTTATGCCCCGGGTATTTCAGTCAGGTTTCTTAGTTGCAAATCAGGAGTCAACAAACTTTTTTCCTGTAATGGACCAAACAGTAAATATTTTAGGCTTTGTGGGCCAGATGGCCTCTGTCACAGCTAAATTCTGCCATTTTACAGCTCCACTTAAGCTGGGAAAGGATTTCTGCTCAGAAGGCACAACTTCAAGCATACATTGTGTGGATTAGCCAAACAGTCAGGCTTTATATGAGATAAGATTGGAGGATTGGCGAAATCAATTAGATCATGCCACACCTATGCTTATCTTACTCAGAATAAAAGCAAAAATACTCAAAATGGCTTACAATGCTGCTTGTTCATACTCTGACCTTAACTCTTACTGCTCTCCTTCCCCTCACTCTGCTTCAGTCCCACCGGTTTCCTTACTAGGCCTTGAACATGCCAAGCACACTTGTACCTCCAGGCCTTTGCACATGCTGTCCCTTCTGTCTGCTATGGTCTTACACCAGGGAGCCACATGTCAGCTCCTTTGGGTCATTACTCAAATGTCACCTTGTTGAGGTCTTCCCTGGACGTTATGTTTAAAACTGCACTCCTGATGCTGTCTTTCTTCCCTGTTTGGTTTCCATAGCAGTCAACAAATCTAACATACGTAGTTTATTCATCTTGTTCATGTCTGTTTTCTCATTCCCACTACAATATAAGCTCCTTGGGGACAGAAATATTATACTTTTTTTTTTACTGTTAAATTCCCTTTTCCTGTAACAGTGCCTGACATGTGACAGGTACTCAGCAAGTATTTGTTGAATGAAAGGCAGTTTGGGGAAGAGGCATGTGAGTGAACTTTTCAGAATATGCTGTGTGAGAATATCTGTGTCAGTGTGAATGCTTACCAAAAGGAGCTTCACAATTAAATGGATGTGACCTTTTCCACGGATGTCAGCCAGCCTTTCTCCAGCCACTCCAGCCCTTGCTCACTGAGTTCATGAACAAAGTGACCGTGGGGGCAAGGGTGGTTGTTATGCATGTGCTCAAGAACACAAACTTTCCTCACCAAGGCTGACTTAGACGCTTGCCATTGCTGAGTATCTAGCTTGCCTTGCCAGCAGAGCAATCCATCCTGAGACAACACAGCACCATACTTAAGGAAGACCAGCTTGCCACTTGGTGGCAGATCAATTACATTGGGCTTTGAGGGGGCAGCAGTTTGTTCTCACTGGAATAGATGCTTATTTTGGATATGTATTTGTTTCCCTTTCTGCCTTTGCTTCTTTCAGCAATGCCATCTGTGAACTTACTGACCTTATTTACCATCATGATATCCCACATATTACTTTTGACCAAGGAAGTCATTGTATAACCAAAGAAGTAAAGCAGTGTGTTGAAGTTCATGTGCTACTGTTTTACCACGTACCCCATCATCTAGATGCATCTGGCCATATGGAACACTGCCATGGACTATTGAACAGTCAGTTATGGTGTCAGCTAGATAATACCTTGCATGTCTGTTTGACTGTCCTACAGGATGTATTCTCTGAACCAGTGACCATTTATCTGGTACTGTTTCTTCCCTAATAAGAACACATGAGTCCAGTAGCCAAGGTGTGAGAGAAACGTGTCATTGTTACTCGTAATGGCCCATTCATTAAATTTTTGCTTTGTATCGCTATACATTTGGGTTTTACTGATTAAAGGTCTTAGTATCCAAAGAAGCAATGGTTCCTTTCAGCTGGAGGTTGAGGCTGCTACCTAAACATTTTGGACTCTTACGCCTATGAACTAGAAAACAAAAAGCATTCCTGGCTTGGTCAGTGGGTTCGCTCCTAATCATGAGGGGGAAACTGGGTCACTGCTATAAATAGAGGCATTAAGGAACATTTCTAGAATCTAAGGAATCCTCTAATATATAGATCCAGTGGGAAAAGGTAATGAAAGACTATAGGCAGGACCATGAAGGGCTTAGACACTTAAGGAATGAAGCTTTGAGTTACCCTGCAGGTAAAGAATCCAGGTCAGCTGAGATGCTGACTGAGCAAAAAAGCAATAAGGAATAGGAAACAGAAGAAGATAACTCTAATAACTAGGACATCATGACCAGTTACAGAAGCAAAGCCTGTATTTATACATTAACCAATTTGCCTCCCTCCCCCACCCCCATCCCCACTTTCCTCTGTTATTTTAAACAAAATGTACTGGTAGTAATCAACTTTATAATTTAGTCCTTAGGACAGAAGTTATCCAGGTGAATGCAACTTAACCAGAAAAGGAATAAACATGGCCCAGTGATTAACGGATCTTTATATTTAATCTTCTGTAAAGGAGAGAAATTTGGTTCTGGCTTTCACATGTTATAGTTGCTATTGTACAGAAGTTTAAGAATGGGTATAATTATGTGTGTGGATATTGACTAGCCAAAGAGGGGATGGTAGATAGAGTGATTTGACATTCAACATCCATTTTATCCTCCTAGTGTGTCCTCCTATAATGCAAGGCTGGAAAGCTAAAAACTACATTTCCCAAATCCCTTTGCAGCTAGAGTTCCAGGGGCGAATGGGATCCACCGATTAGATGTCCTTGTGTGAAATTTGGAAGGTGGAGTTGAGGAGAGCATCATCTTCTTGCTTGTTTTCTGGTGGCCCACATGGTTGAGACATTTCTCTGTAGCAGCACTCTAGCTGGTGTTAAAAGGCACGTATAGTCTGATGATGGCCCTGATTCTCTACCTTTCTCATTGTTGTGAGGTAGCAGCTCCCCTGGCAAGCCAGACCTGCAGTGTTTTTCTGGGAGTCAATTTTGCAGACCCAGCATGGAACTGCTCCTTCAGCCCTTCCAACAATACTTCACACCCAAGTTCCTGTTTTACATACCTTCTTTTTAATGTGGCTGGAGTGGTTTGTGTTTCCTACAACTAAACCCAGACTGATACACCTTTATCCAAAACTACATATTACATACTATTTAATTTAAAGTTGTGGAGGTAACCATCAGAAGAACAAGAAATAAAATTATACCAGATTTGCTCTAGAGAGTGAGCCTAGGTATGGAAAAGTAGAGTGTACCTGTTGATTTTCATTATCAGCCTTTTTATACAATGGAGTACACTTATATAACTGTTACATAAGTTATATAACACACACACACACACACACACACACACACATATATATAATTTTGATAAAATGTAAGATTAGTAGATAAGAAGGATAAAACAAGAAAATGGAGTAACATTTAAACTGAAACTATTCTTAGTACAGAGACTTCAAAGTCACTAAATAATTCATTGGAACTATACAGTCTTAGTCTTCTTTGCTTCCATAAATGAATAATAATTTCAGCAGGCCTTCTTTAGATATACTGAAAATACTGGATGGCCTGAGAACTACTCTTCCTTGGAGATTGTGTATTATCTTTAGTATCTAAAATGACTCTCCTCCTAAGTCCTGAGAAGCACCTCAGACCACTGCATCCACATGTTTGGTAGGTGGAATAGTAGTCCCTTCAAGGACATCCATGTCCTCATCCCCCAGAACCTGTGAATGTATTAGGTTACATGGCAAAGGGGAATTAATGTTGCTAATCAGCTGACCTTAAAACAGAAGGGTTATCCTGAATTATCTGGATAGGCCCAATCTAATCAGAAAGGTCCTTAAAAGTATAAGAGGGAGGCAGAAGAAAATCAGTCAGAGGAAGATGTGACTGTGGAAGAAAGGCACAGAGAGATGCACCATTGCTGACTTGGAAGATGAACAGGTCAACAGCCAAGGAATGTGGCGGCTTCTAGAAGATGATAAAGGAAATGGATTCTCCCTAGAGCCTCCAGAAAGGAACAGAGCCCTGCCAACGTCTTGGTTTTAGCCTGGTGAGACAGCCATGTTAGAATTATTACCTACAGAACTGTAAGTTTATGTTGCTTAAGTAAGGCACTAAGTTTGTGGTAATTTGGTTCAGCACCAATAGGAAACTAATACATCTTCTAAACTGTTCTAGCAGTAGGAGCCTAGATCTAGTCATGACACTGAAAACACCTGTAAAAAGACAAGTCCTTTTATTTGTCCTCCACTCTCTGAATGATTATAGACTCTTACTGAAAATGACTCCTAGCTAAAATTTCATTTGTGGAAGTCTATCATCTTTTTATTGACACCTCCCCTGTGAGACCATAAGAAACATGCTTTTTTAGCTTGTAGTTTGTGCTCTGTTACCCAAACCGCAGCTGGACCATGGAACCATCCCTTGGTGAGGGATCTGACACCATTCTGTAGCTCTGGAGTGAAGGTCACTGTTACGGATTGAACTGTGTCCCCAAAAACATGTTATAAATCCTAATATCTATGCCTTTGGTTACAATATCATTTGGGAATTGATTGTCTTTTTTATGTTAATGAGGCAGGATTAGTGTTGGATGTATCTTGAATCCATCTCTTTTTGAGATATGAAAGAGATTAAACAAGCAAGCTAGGAAGCCAAGAGTGGGGGAAGACAGATGCCAAGCTACATGAAGACTGCCCAGAAGCAGAAGCTAAAAGAGACAAGGACCTTCCCCAGAGCCAACAGAGAGAGAAAGCCTTCCCCTAGAGCCAGCATCCTGAATTTGGACTTCCAGCATCCTAAACTGTGAGAAAATACATTTCTGTTTATTAAAGCCACCCACTTGAATCCAAGATTGGCAGGTCAGAGAGCAGGGCTCTTGCTCATAGGCTGTGAAGATCAACGAATCCCAAGATCGGCAGATAAGCTGCTAGCTCAAGTCCCAAGAACCGGACATCAGCGAACAGGAGGCAGCTGCAGAATCCAGAGGAGGCAAAAGCCAGAATGTCCATCCACTTATATTTGGATGCAGGCTATATGCCCAAGGAAACTCCCTTTCAACTGATTGGCTACTCACAGCAGATCCCACCATGGGGGTGATCACATATAAACGCTGAGCATCATCACATCACCCAGCCAAGTTGACAATCTTACCCATTACGTTCATGCAGTATGTCAAACCTGGGGCCCTGGGCCACAGGCACAAGGAGAGGCTTTGAGCCTTAAGAACATGCTAAAGAGCTCACAATACTGCCTGAATGCAGTGAATGCAGAGCTGTGAGCCAGTGCTGCCCATGCTGCCCAGTGTCTATTACCTTGGGGTCGGTGAGTGGATCCCCAGGCTACAAGAAACCCTTGAAACTTTACACAAAATTTGGATTGCGTATTTTTATAGCTTTCATCAGATTCTACGAGGAGTCTGGAGGACAATCCATGGTAGGTGTTTTTGATCTTTTAGGGGATGGGGCCCAGATAGCTTGCAATAGCATAAGCTCTTTGTGAACACAGATGTATCTAGATTCTCTAGAATCTAGTACATGACTGGTATAAAAGAATTCTCTAAACATTTGTTGAAAAAAAGGGAAATAATGGCTTAGATTGCCTCATAGGGGAATCGGCTTGAGATTGGCAAAACCAAAAAAGCTAGTTCTTGTTAGGTGATGTCGAGTCAGTTCCAACTCATAGCAACCTTATGTACAACAGAAGGAAACACTGCCCAGTACTGTGCCATCCTCAGAATTGTTGCTATGTTCGAACCTATTGTTGCAGCTACTGTGTTGATTCATCTTGTCCAGGGTCTTCCTCTTTTTCATAGACCCTATACCCTACCAAGCATGATGTCCTCCAGGGACTGATGCCTCCTGAAAACATGTCTAAAGTACATGAGATAAAGTCTTGCCATCCTCACTTCAAGGAGCACTCTGGCTGTCCAAAACAGATGTTTGTTCTTCTGGAAGTCCATGGTATATTCAGTTTTCTTCGACAACACCGTAATTCAAGGGCATCAATTCTTCAGTCTTCCCTACTGATTGTCTAGCTTTCATGTGCATATGACGTGATTGAAAATATCATAGTTTCGATCAGGTGCACCTTAGTCCTGAAAGTGACAATTTCGCTTTTCAAAACTTTAAAGAGGTCTTTTGCAGCAGATTTTCCCAATGCAATATGTCATTTGATTTCCTGACTGCTGCTTCCATGAGCATTGATTATGGATCCAAGTAAAATGAAATTCTTGACTACTTCAGTATTTCCTCCATTTATCATGATGTTGCTTATTGGTCCAGTTGTGAGGATTTTTGTTTTCTTTATGTTGAGCTTCCATACTGAAGGCTGTAGTCTTTGATCTTCATCAGTAAATGCTTTCAGTCCTCTTCGCGTTCAGCAAACAAGGTTATGTCATCTGCATATCGCAGGTTGTTAATGAGTCTTTCTCTAATCCTGATGCCCCATTCTTCTTCATATAATCCAGGTTCTCAGATTATTTGCTCAGCATACAGATTGAATAAGTATGGTGAAAGGATACAACCGTCACACACACCTTTCCTGATTTTAAAGCACACAGTATCCCCTTGTTCTGTTGGAATGACTACCTCTTGTTATATGTACAGGTTCTGTATAAGCACAATTAAGTGTTCTGGAATTCCCATTCTTTACAATGTTATCCAAAATTTGTCATGATACACACAGTCAAATACCTTCGCATAGTCAATAAAACACAGGTAAACATCTTTCTGATATTCTCTGCTTTCAGCCAAGATTCATCTGACATCAGCAATGATCGCCCTCGTTCCATGTCCTCTTCTGAATCCAGCTTGAATTTCTGGCAGTTCCCTGTTGCTGTAATACTGCAACTGTTTTTGAACGATCTTCAGCAAAATTTAACTTGCATGTGATATTAATTATATTGTTCGATAATTTCTGCATTCTATTGGGTCACTTTTCTTTGTAATGGGCACAAATATGGATCTCTTCCAGTCGCTTGCCTGGGTAGCTGTCTTCCAAATTTCTTGTTATAGACGAGTGAGCACCTCCGGCGCTGCATCCGTTTGTTAAAACATCTCATTTGGTATTCTGTCAATTCCTGAAGCCTTGTTTTTCACCATTGCCTTCAGTGCAGCTTGGACTTCTTCCTTCAGTACCATCTGTTCTTGATCATATGCTGCCTCCTGAAATGGCTGAATGTTAACCAATTCTTTCTGGTACAGTGACTCTGTGTATTCCTTCCATATTCTTTTGATGCGTCCTGCATCATTCATTATTTTGCCCATAGACTCTTTCAATACTGCAACTCGAGGCTTGAATATTTTCTTCAATTCTTTCAGCTTCAGTAACGTGAGCATGTTCTTCCTTTTTGGTTTTCTAACTCCAGATCTTTGCAGATTTCATTATAATATTTTACTTTGTCTTCTGAAGCCACTCTTTGAAATCTGTTGAGCTTTTCATCATTTCTTCCATTCGCTTTAGCTACTCTATGTTCATGAGCAAGTTTCAGAGTCTTTTGGTCTTTTCTTTCTTTCCTGTCTTTTTAACAACGTTTTGCTTTCTTCATGTATGATGTCCTTGATGTCATCCTACAACTCATCTGGTCTTCGGTCATTAGTGTTCAGTGCATCAAATCTATTCTTGAGATGGTCTTTACATTCAGGTGGGATACACTCAAGGTTATATTTTGGCTCTCATGGACTTGTTTTCATTTTCTTCAGCTTCAGTTTGAACTTGCATATGAGCAACTGATGGTCTGCTCCCCAGTCAGCCCCTGGCCTTGTTCTGACTGATACTGAGCTCTTCCATTGTCTCTTTCCACAGATGTAGTCGATTTGATTCCTGTGTTTTCCATCCAGTGAGGTCCACGTGTATACCCCCCATTTATATTGTTAAAAAAAAATATTTGCAATGTATAAGTCATTGGGCTTGCGTAATTCTATCATGCGATCTCCGGTGTCATTTCTATCACCAAGGCCATATTTTCCAACTACCAGTCCTTATTCGTTTCCAGCATTTGCAACCAATCACCAATAATTGTCAATGCATCTTGATTGTATGTCTTATCAATTTCAGACTGCGGAAGTTGTAAAAATCTTCAGTTTCCTCATCTTTGCCATTAGCGGTTGGTGCATAAATTTGAATAATAGTCATATTAACTGGTGTTCCTTGGAAGCGTATGGATATTATGCTATCACTGACAGCACTGTAGTTCAGGATAGATCTGGAAATGTTCTTTTTGACAATGAATGTGACACCATTCCACTTCAATTTGTCATTCTCAGCATAGTAAACCTTTCAGTTAGCAGCAAGCACTTAACCACTGTGGCACCAGGGCTCCTTAACAACAACAATAGGGTGTATACCCTATTGAGTTGTATTATATACAGAGGTGGTAGTAGTCAAATTATCAGAGGGTGGTTCTAGTGTCAGAAATATCCTCATTAGTCCATCGCAAACTGAACGATGCCTACACAAATGACTTTACTTTGGTATGAGTTTAGTGCTGTCATTTTGATGTCTGTGTGTGTTGTTGACAGTTTCTTTGTTCCACTTAATTTTCTATGCTGAGTTGTTTTTCTTTATGTATTTTCTTTTCACCTTTTTCGTTGTTGTTCATTTTGTATTTGCTGAGTCTTTATGTTTTTCTTGTTTTTTGTTTTAATGTTGTCATCTTTTACATATTGATATCTCTGTTTCCCTATTTTCTGTGCTTTATCTTTGATTTGTTTTTCTGACTTCCCCATCTGGGTTGATAGCTGGTTGCTCTGTCCTGTGATCTAGTCTTGAGTTGTTATCTGATGTTACTGATTTTCTAACCGGAGGACTCCCTTTAGCATTTCTTGTGATTTTGGTTTGGTTTTTGCAAATTCCTTAAACTTCTGTTTATCTGTAAATGCCGTAATTTCACCATCATATTTGAGAGACACATTTACTGGATATATAATTCTTGGCTGTCAATTTTTTTCCTTCAAGACTTTATATATGTCATCCCATTGCCTTCTTGCCTACATGGTTTCTGCTGAGTAGTCAGAGCTTAGTCTTACTGACCCTCCTTTTTAGATGACTTTTCGTTTATCCCTAGCTGCTCTTAAAATTCTCTTTATCTTTCGTTTTGGCAAGTTTGGTTACAATGTCTTGGTGACTTTGTTTTGGGATCTACCTTGTGTGGGGTTCTTTGAGCATCTTGGATAGATGTCTTCTCATCTTTCATGGTATCAGAAAGTTTTCTGCCAACAAATTTTCAACAATTCTCTCTGTATTTTCTGTTATTCCCCCCTACCCCCCATTCTTGTACTCCAGTCACTTGTAGGTTATTCCTCTTGATAGAGTCTCGCATAATTCTTAGGGTTTCTTCATTTTTTAAAATTATTTTATCTGATTTTTCCTCAAATAAGTTGATGTCAAGTGCTTTATCTTCAATCTCACTAATTCTGACTTCCATTACTTCAGTTCTGCTCCTATGACTTTCTGTTGAGTTGTCTAATTCTGAAATTTTATTGTTAAGCTTCTGGATTTCTGTTTGCTGTCTTTCTATGGATTCCTGCAGCCTGTTAAATTTGTCATTGTCCTCTTCTATAATCTTCTTAAGTTCCTCTGTTGGTCTGTCAGTGTGTTCCTTGGCTTGTTCTGTGTTTTTCCTGATCTCCTTCCTGGTCTCTTGAAGAGGTCTATATATTAATCTTTTGTATTCTTCCTCCAGAAGATTTTTTTTCTTAGTATTTCCACCCCAGCCCTCCTATCCCTCATAACCAACAAAGATTGTTTCTTTTTGTGTGTAAACTTTTTCATGAGTTTTTACAGTAGAGGTCTCATACAATATTTGTCCTTTTGTGATTGACTTAGAAGATTTCTTGATTCTTTGTTTTGGGAGCTTGCTGAAGCCATCATGGTTTACCTCTTTATGTGATTTGATATTGACTGTTTTCTCTAAGCCATCGATAAGTTATTATATTTATTTATTTTATGTTTGCTTACTGTGTCCTAGCTTCTTGTTTTATGTTTTGATATGCTCGAATAGGCTGCTCGTGTGAGCTAGTTTGATTATTGGCACCTTTGAAGCTCTAATGTCCTGTCACCAGGTGGTTAGATCTGTTACTAGGTATGTGAGCCCAGGATTCCGTTTACTTTTCTTGTATGGATTCAGCTCAGGTGTCCAAATAGTCAGTCACCAAGTGTGTCGTGCAGGCTCTCACCTACAGTCCTAGACAGGCAGGGGTGATTGGAGTAGGCACAGGTATCTGGCTGCAGTAGGGGATCACACACTGAGCAACACAGGGGGCTACGGCTGCCCCTGAGTGTCTGTTCCCTAGAGTGTGCAGGTGAGTGGGTTTTGCAGCTGGACTGTTGGCACCCAGTGCTGTTGGCTGTAAGGACTGGGAGGCACCACTTATCCTTGGACCCCTGTCACAGGTGGCTAGGTGGCATGGGTGGAGCCACCAGTCCTCAAGCCCTTGATGTGGGTAGGTGAGGACCCTGCTTAATGGGCAGAGTGGTGTCAAATGTCACGAACCTGCTACTCCACCATATAGCTGATACAGTGAAGTCAGGCTTCAGGTACATACCCTGTTGTACTGTGGTGATTGAGAGCCTATGCTGTTGAAATAAGCCCACACAGGTCTATGCAGGGGTAAAAGGCATTCAGAGTCCGTGGACCCCTTATGCCTGTGCCTAGGCAAAGGAGCTGTGCCTGCCCTGAGTTGCCAGCTTAGGGGAGCTGGCAGATTATTTTTTCCTGTTAATTTGTTCCTCTCCAAGGCCAGGAGAATGGCTCAGGGTGCGTGACGGGTCCTACTTCTGGCCCAGGGGACGCGGCTGTCACTGAAGCCCTGGACTGGTGCAGAGTGAGGAGGGAGCAGGTAAATCGGAAAGAGGTTCTTCCCAAATGGGGTGTTTTTTGATCCACGCAGTAGGTTAAATGCATGTACTTATCTTTTGCCAACTGAGCGCTGCTTTTCACTGACTCTGGAGGCCTGAGCAGGCTCTCTGCCGCTCGGTCTCTCCCGACGTGGAAAACATGTCCCAAACGCCACTTCCCACCTCACTGCGCACGCCAGATGATCCAGGCTGCAGGGCGCCGGCTCCCACCAGGTCAGGTCTGGCAACTCCTTGCTGCTTCTGAACCACCTCTCCCTCCTCCTGCCACTCACTCTGATTTCTCAACTTTGCCTAGATTGTCATATATAATCGATTCACTTGTTTTCTCGGGTCTTTGTTGTGAGAGGGACCACCGGAAGTATTTGACTACTCTGCCATCTTGGCCCCACCTCATTAACTTTACTTTGTGAATAGCCAGTTTAACTGGGTAAAATCTCAGTTTTAATGAGTGGGAAAAGAGTGAAAAATATTCAGAAAGGGAGCCAGCCCTGTACTTTGCTTATAATATCAAAAGGGCATTATCTAACTCGTTTTGCCAACAATCAGTTGTTTTTATGGTATTAGTACTAGGCTGCCCAGCCCTTTATTCCCTTAGGGATACAGACTGATAGCTGTCAGTCTATGCACCAGAGTTAAAGTATTAAACAACCTGATTTAATTGGAAAAATAATGAATAACGCTTTTGTAGCTGGGTTGTATAGAGATATGGTTTATAAAAATGTGAACAGTAACATTCCTATTCAATTCTTGAGGAATGTAAGGTATACACAGGAAATTAATAGCTGAAGACTATTTTGCCACATTCAAAAATAAACAATGTTAAACAGTGTTAATTTTTATAAACACTGTAATAAACAAAATGATTATATTTGCATCCCATTTGTAGGTATTGTTAGCTGCAGTGGAGTTGGCCCCTGACTCATGGTGACCCCATGCACTGTGGTACAAAACACTGCCCAGTCTGCAAGTAGATACCCAGGCCTTTCTTCTAGTCTGTCTTAGTCTAGAAGCTCTGCTTAAACCTGTTCAGCATCATAGCAACATGCAAGCGTCCACTGACAGATGGATAGTGGCTGCACATGAGGTGCATTGGCCAGGAATGGAACCCAGGTCTCCCCCTCATGGAAGGTGAGAATTCTACCAATAACCACCATTGCTGCTGTTATTTGTAGGTATTATATATGCTATTGTTTTGTTGTTAAGGAGCCCTGGTGGTGCAGTGGTTAAGCACTTGGCTGCTAACTGAAAGGTTAGCAGTTAGAACCCACCAGTGGCCCCCCAGAATAAAGATGTGGCAGTCTGCTTCTGTAAAGACTACAGCCTTGGGAACCCTGGGGCAGATCTACTCTGTCCTATAGGGTCACTCTGAGATGGAATTGACTCCATGGCAATGGGTTTGGTTTGTTTTTTGTTGTTGTTTTTAGGTGACGTAGAGTTGATTTTGACTTACAGTGATACCACGTAACAGAGCAGAACTGCCCCATAGGGTTTTCTAGGATGTAATTTTTACAGAGCAGATGCCAGGTGATTCTCCCATGGAGCTGCTAGGCGAGTTTGAACCACCGAACTTTTGGTTTTTAAACCCCTTTAAAATTAATTAAAGTTCTTAGGATTTTGTGGGGTGGGAAAAAATTATCTTGTACTCACATTTGAAGGTTCTTCTCAGGTAAACCATTGAAGAAGACCACAGTATGGGTTCAATTTTCTTTCCAGTGGTGGGGGATGAGGTGGTTTATAATCCTTCAAATCTTCAGTCACATGTCCTGAAACTGAAGTGTAAAGGATTACTTTCTTGTTTGCAGTAATGCTTGCCAACACAAGTGTTCTTATTTCCTTTAAAGGTTCCTACAGGAATGAACCATGTAGAAACTGTTGGCTAAAGAGTTAGTTGGTCATATATACTAGTAACATCAATACTTTTTCAGGAAAGAAGAAGAAAAGTTGGCACTAGAAGTTGGCATAAAACTAATTAGATCTTTTAATAACTGAAAAAGAGTCAGTCATAGAGGTTAGGGAGAGTTCCTCTCTGCAGGTCCTGAGTATTTGAGGTGTGTGGCCCTGCCACTAATGCAACATGTGTTTTGAGTCTAAATCCAATCGTTTTATTACTTCCTACTCAGGCCCTTGGGTGTACATTTACTACAATGGTTCACACCTGTGTCTTCACTTGGGTTGCTGGTTATTCAAAACATCTTTGTGTTTAGTGCCAATAATTACAGTTGCAGTCACTCCTACAAGACTTAACTCTCCTTGATTCCTAGAGAAATAACTGTTTTCCTGGTTTGCTTTCACTTCCAAGCCTTTATATTTATATAAGACTCATTTGAAAAACAACTTTCTTTACATAATCATTATTTTCTTCCACTTCCATGAAACAGAAAATGGCCCAAGTTCATTGTGTCCCAGACTTAATACAAGTAACAAACACTACTTTCTGTATGATGTATGAGCACAACCAGTATGTTTCTAGAGTTTGCCAATTTATCAAGACAAAATATTAATAACAGATTTGGGATAGAGTTTTCTTTTCAAAAAGCTTCTGCTTCAAATAGAAGTGACAAGTGACAAAGAATGACTGGGTTGTAGAATGTTCAAAAAGTCTATAAATAAGCTCCAGGAATTTTTAGCAAATATGTTAAGATGTGCCATTATTCAGAGTAGCCAAACTTTTAGCACTCTGCAATTTACTAAGCAAAGCATAAAAATGGCAGGACAATACTACCCTCTAGGGGCAGAATTTTTGTTTTCACAACTTCCTCATCAAAGGATTAATGCAAGGATCAGGAGCTACACACAGTATAGCTCCACTGTGATGTCACCACAGTAGATGTTGGTAGCTATTGCTATTAGCATTTATGCTTTCAAAGTACTAACTTCCCACTGTCAGCTAATTGTTCAAGGTTAATTATTTACAGCCCTTTTTCTTTTCATGTTCTTTTGCTCTGTGTTGAATCTAAATCCAAAACTATTTAGATTGACTATAGAAGTTGGAATAAGATGCCTGACCAGTATATTTTGCTTTTTAAAGAAAATAATTCTGGTAAGAAGGTTGGAGAGAGAAAAATTTGAAATTAATTTCAAGCATGAGGCTTAGGATTTACTTACGGATTTTTATTTGAATTTTTGTTACAGACTTCCTTTTCTAATTGTTTCTTCCCCATTTTGGGAAAAAGTCTAGTGACCCTTGGGAAGAGTCCTAAGTCCTTCAGACATGTGAGGTGCTCACCTATTTAAGTTAATCTTATTGGATAGAAATAAATCGTTATAGAATTTATAAAACAAAAAAAATTATTATAAACCAAATACTGTGTATATTTTTAGGTTTCTTCTGCCTCTGCCTCTGCCCTGCTCTAAACTGGCTGTTAGTAAGTATGCTCCACTATTATTTACTGTGTGTATCTCAATATCTTATATCTGAAGTTGTTGTTTCACTGGGTTTGTGCATCTCCATCTTGCTGTTCATTTGTTGACAACTTCTTAGATGTTCTTGTGTTGTATCATGTTAGGGAAATGGATTATTAGAAGCCATATGCTTTTTAGTCCTAGGTTGAACTGTCATTGTCCTTTAGTCAAAATGCCAGACACTTTACTTTCCTACTTTATAAAGACTTACTAGTAATAACAGTAGTCTATAGTAACATTGGCTTTGTAAAAATAAAAAGATGTTTAAACAGATATCTATATTTTAAGTGTGGGTTTTATTTTATCTTGGGGTTAATTTTTTCTCTAATTTTATACTGAGTTGAAAAACAAAGGAATGAAATTTGCTACACAGACAGTTTTGGGGGTATCCTGTTGGAAAAATTTACAATTCAGTACAAATGTAATTCCATATGTGGAAATATGGAATATGCATTAATATATACATTTAACTAAGACTGTATTCAAAATAGAAAGCCATGAATGATATTTCACTGTTTAATGACTCTTATGACTGTTCTTCATAGGCAAGAGACAATCTCTAAAACAATAATGCAAGTAAAGGAAGAGCTCAGACAATGGAGTTATTCTTGATGGCACTCAGCCTGGATAAAACTAAATTACCATAAATTGATAAACGTATAAAAGTTGAAGAAATAATTAAACAAAATAAAAGTAACAGAAAAAAAAAAAACACTAAGACTAGACAAATGCCATAACAAAAAAAACCTAATCTGTTGCCGTTGAGTCGATTCCAACTCATAGCAACCTTATAGGATAGAGTAAAAGTGCTCCATAAGGTTTCCAAGGAGTGGCTGGTGGATTTGAACAGCCGACCTTTTGGTTAGCAGCTGTAGCTCTTAAACACTGTGCCACCAGGGCTCCAGGACAAATGTCGTAAGTCCTATATAAATAAAAGCCTGTCAGACATTAGAGAAACAAATGGAAAGAACATGAAAAGCAACTAAGTTCACAAGCTGAGTGCTAAATATTAGAAGGTGAAGGCAAGCACTGAAGGCAAGCACAGACTGAACACCTGTGGAGCAGACAGAGATGAGAAACTTTCTTGAGTTAGGAAGAAGTGGAAAGAGTGAACAGAGGCAACTCCGGGAGAAGAAAGGATTGGAGAGACTCCCCCTTGCCAGGGTGAATTGAATAAAATCAGTGTCTATGTATGAGAATTAGAAGTGTTTGATTCCAATATGATTGTTTTAAAACATACTTTTTACACTGGTTTTTACAAAAATTTTAATTTTTCTCTCAATATCAGTATTTCAATATGTGCGTAAGAAATTGAAGATATTCTTTTGATAAGTGCTCAGAAATACAATGTTCAGTTTTGACTGGTCTTTCCCTTTTCTATCCACCTGAACTAAGATAACTGCATGGTGAGGCTGCCATCACGTACCTGGCTACAGGAGGATAGTGGCAGGGCAGCAGGAACCATTCAAATTCCGTTTGACAATGAACTAAACAAAACATTTCTTAAACGTTGCAATACTGCAGTTAATAATTAACTTACTCTCTTGGATATTTTTCTAGTAAGATTCCTACCTCTCTACGCCTGCTTCCTTATCTGTAAAGGTAATAAACCCCATTTTAGCGTTACTGGGAGGATTAAATGGGATAATTAAATGTGAAGCACTTAGCACAATGCTTGGTTATAGTAGCTCTTCAGGTAAACAATTAGTAATTGCTATTTCTGAAATTTTCTAATACTCATACTTTTGACATATGCAGCTTCAGTCAATGATTAAAAAGAGGAAAAGGATCAGAGACCTAGTATTTACGATTTCCTCTGTACCAGACACTTTACTAGCAATAGTTAAGGCGTCCACGAAGGCCCCAGAGCTCCGCACACACCTCCGAGGTGGCCCTTCTGCCGGCCTCGGGCCTCGGAGTTTCAGGCCGGAGCCTGAGATGGCTTCTGTCCCCTCGCGGCCGGACGCATTACCCTCGCTGCCTCACTACCTCCTCTGAGAGGCTACTGGGATGGCGGAGAGAATCCAGCACCACGCGCCGGCCCCCTCCTCTCGCGCTCAGGACCTAACGGCACGCGTCTTCCGCTGTCGCCCGGGGCGCTAGCAAGTCCAGCCGCGGCGGTGTCGCAAAAGTGTCGCAAAAGCTTCCGTCCTTGGCGGCTCCAGGCCACCTGTATAAGTGGAGCGTGCAGGGGTTTGAAAACAGTATGGAGGCAGGGACGGCTGAGTATCCTTGGGATTGGTGGGACTCGATGGGGAGGCGGCTTGCTGGTGCCCCGGACTGCTGAGCTCTCGCCGCCTGAGTCCCTACGGCACGGCCGCAGGGCCATGCTGGCTTCGCGCGTGGCGCGCGGCTCTTGGGCCCTGCGCGGCGCAGCATGGGTGCCGGGGGCGCGGC
>NW_004444040.1:4373215-4408704 GCF_000243295.1 Trichechus manatus latirostris
GGCCTGCGGCTGCCTGGGATCCGCCTGCGGGGCCACTGCTCTGGCGCGGGGAAGGCGGCCCCCGGGCCCGCAGCCGGAGGGAGCACTGCCGCCGATGCCCCGGCCGGCCAGTGGGGGCCGGCCAGCGCCGCCAGCTTGGTACGTACCGAGAAGGAGGTGCCTGCGCCGGGGTCGCCGGCACTCCCTGGACTCGGTCCTGGGCGCGAATAATGTGCGCTGGCCGACGCTTCTTAGAACTTTTAAACCACTTCTCTGAAAAGAATTTACGAGCAGAGCATTCGATCGGGATGAATTTCAGGGGCACCAACCAGACCCACCTTTTATATGGTCCCCTTCAGGCTCGATGATCATCCCTTTCCCCATTCTGGTCACGCACATTGGAAAAAATAGCCTTCGCTTCTTGTGTTTTATTAGAAAACTAAGTTTCTGAAGCGAATCCCCAATGTTTAGGGCAAGGCTTTGAGAATCTTCTGAAAGGTATGTAGTCCTTTATTGCACAGGTTTGGTTCACTAACTTTGGGTAACTTTACGGGATGTAGAGTTAATTAAATAATTTTAGTCGTAATCAAAGATATGTTAACCTCTAATTATAGAAAGGAGCTCTCGTGGCGCAGTGGTTAACAGCGTGGCTGCTAACAGCGGTTCAAATCCACCAGCCGCTCCTTGGAAAGCTTATGGGGCAGTTCTATTCTGTTCTATAGGGTCGCTACGAGTCGGAATCGACTCCAGGGCCGCAGGTTTGGTTTTGGTTTGGAATTATAGAAAAATATTAAAAGTCTATTTTTGAGGTAAAGAGAATTTTGTCCCCTTATTTTTTTTTTATTGCCCACCTTTTACCTGTTGAAATACTGCCGCAACAGAGACTCCAGAGCATGAGTGTGAGAGAGCTTTTGATGTCATGTTAGCAAGCCTCATGCAATTATTACATCTTCAATTGTTATGTCTTCAGTGGGCCCCTGTACTGCTTTCATCAGATGTACAGCATGGGTTGAGGTGGCCACATCCTGGCAGGGGTTTCAGCTCCCGTAATAGCTAAAGCATGTTGCCATTTGAATGCTGGATATTTTGAGGTTTCCATATCCTGACTGAAGACCTTGCCAGAACGCTAGTAGTTGGTCGAGTATGCCACAGGTTATCTGGTTGGGTAATCTGAGATTAGCTCTCTTAATTTTAACTATGAAAGGTTTACAAATTAATGATTAGAAATTAATGAGGTTATTTTAACTTAAATGTTTTATGTGGAGCTGAAAAGAATCCCTTTTTCTTTTCCATCAGCATTCAGTCCTGTTTCTTAATTCATCAAATGATATGTTCTGTTTGCAACTTTGTCTTGAATTTTGCCCATGGGTAGATCTGAGAGTAACGGAATTGACTCCACCCACAGCTGGTTTATTCTGGCCTTTGCTTTGTTACTCTTCTTTTCTCAATCATAAACTACCTTTGTTTTTCCTGTGAGTTGCTGTGACTTTGGATCGGTATTTGACTTACTCTGTACCCCAGTATGGTCAACAGACTTATCTTTCTTTTCTCTGAACTCTGAAAACACTTTGACCTTTGAACTTGGAACATATTCCAAAAATGTTTCCATTTTAATTATATAATGTGTTCTACATCCAATAAAAGACCCCTGAGTAGAGGTTGATTGTTCCCTGGAGGATTTTGAATTTTTTTGTAGCTTTCGATATTATGCCACCTGCCCCCAACAACCGTTATCCCTTCAAGCTGAGTTAAATATTTCAAGTTAAGTATTTATAACACACACTTCCTGTCTTTAGAGAATACCTTTTCTTACAGGATGGTACTTTAAAAATTTTTAAAGATGTCATTAGAAATAGAAACAGGCACTTTTTTTTTTTTTTAAACCAAAATTAAGGGTCAGGCCAAGTTGGTTACTGATTAAGACTGCGGTAAAATACAGTTAGTTCTTCTGAGGAGAAAATCCCATGGGGTGGAATTGGCAGCCTTGACTCAGTGGAGAGAAAAATCCTGGCTTTAGGTAAAGACATTTTGGTGTCATTTCTGTACCCTGTTGTGCACAGTGGCTTAGCTCCACTAGGCTGAGGCTTTTTGAAGTTGAAATACCTCTCTCAAAACATTCTGTTTGCAAGGAAGGGACCTTCTTCAGAGCAGCTGCCAAACAGTCTTGTGCTACTGCCAGCTTTAAGCATCTTGGCTGCAAATTAAGGTTCAAGGAATCCTAAAGCTCCCACTGGAGAAATGTGAAGGCCCCAGGTCTCTAGCCATTCGGGGGTCTTAACATTATTTTCATGTCTGTTTTAAACAGATTTATAAAACTCCTCTTTATTTCCCAAGAATCTCAATCCCTATTCCTCTCTCCGTTTTCTTTTAGCAAGTCTCCAATTTAGCGATGAGGTTATAGAATCTTTTCTCCTCTTCATGTGTGTCTCCATGTACTGTGTATAGCATTCGGCAGTTCTTTGATGGGTGTGTGTGTCGGACATGAGGGAGGTTATTTGCAATAAATCTTTTAAGCCAAAATGCCTGGGGTTGATAATTTGACTGCTTCCTAACACTTTCTAGCCTATTTGTCAATTCGAAGAATGAGATCTTCCTGAAGTTTCTCTTAAAAGCAGAGTGTTTTTAGTGAATTCTGAATTCTAATGGTGAAGTCACATATTAAAGGCTTGGCTTGCATAGTAGGTAATACGTATTTGTTTTGTTCCTTCTCTCTTTAGGAAAGAAAAACATATATAGTAGACACTTTATGTTCAGGTACATAACACATCTTCATCTTCTGTATTCTTGAAAGACAGTTTGAGAGAGATGTCTGTAAAAAGAGCATTGCATGGATTTAAAAGCTCAATTTAAAATAATGAAGTCTATGCAGCTTTTGGTTCTTAAGCTAATGAAGTGTACTTTTCCGATGTATATAGTTATTTAAAGTATAAATTTATAGTATTTAATTTAAACTTTGTTGTCTTTTGTTTCAGTATGAAAACCCATGGACAATCCCAAATATGTTGTCAATGACGAGAATTGGCTTGGCCCCAGTTTTGGGCTATTTGATTATTGAAGAAGATTTTAATATTGCATTAGGAGTTTTTGCTTTAGCTGGGCTAACTGATTTGGTAAGTTGTAAATACACACTCCCTGTTTTGCTCGCCTTCGAGATCCCAGGGTCTCTACTACTACAGATGAAAGGATTTCCTTGGAAGGAAATCCTCACGATGGATTTGACCTAGTACTTTGTGTAAGGACTTATCTTCAGCATCTATGTGGGACTTTTTCTTTATACAATCTAAGGAGAAGAGTGAAGGTTATAGAGAGAATAGGAGGGGGGCTTTTTGGTTTTAAACTTGTTTGTAAAATAAAATCCATTAGAAATCCTCAAAGAGCTGAATGCTTGCTTTAGGAATAGAAATAAAGGAGAGAAGCTGTGCGGCTATTTTCTGTTTATTGTGAGTCAAGGTAGAGAGAACTATTCTGATCAGCAACAACAGTTGGTTTCACTGGTAGAGAAACAGTGGCCAGTTGTGACCCAGGGAAGATGGAGTGTGACTGGGGATCTTGTGGAAGGCAGAACTCTGCTCAGGTTTAAGCTAGCAGGAGGCTGTGGGCACCCCACAGATGAAGTTCCTGATCCCTGGTCCCTCTAGCCACCCTTCAGAAGACCTTGTGTTGAACTAGCACTGAGTGTCCTTCCTTCTTCCACTGCCCCAGCAGATGGACAAAGAAGGAAAGAGCTCCAGGATACCACTGTGTCAGTTTTGGGGGAGGGGAGGATTTATTCAGGATATCTCACATTCCAACTTAGCTACATTATGTGTTTAGTAGATTTTTGTGGACAGACCAGAGAACTCCATCATCGTATATAAGATTATTTGTATTTTTCATTCAACTTGTTTGATAAAGAATTTGAAATGGCTTACAAAACTATATACCCTACAGAAGCAAAGTTGAGGGAAGTGGTGAAAAAGATGAAGAATGTAAAATGTGAACAAAGTTAGCATGTAGAAATGAGATACAGTGTAGTCTTGTACAAGGCTGATCTGAGATTCGTGTGAGCACCTGGACAGGACGTAATGATTTGGCGCCCCTTCAAACTGGTGCATGTTTAAAAAGCTTTGCTCAAAATTTGTCTAGTGAGAATAGAGAAACTAATTTTCTGTTAACAAAAGTTGGATAGTAGCTTTTTGAAGTTCATGGAAACAAAATTCCACTTGCCCAGTAGCATTGGTGAGCAATGTAGAATTAACTGAAGATTTTGGAGGGTAAGCAGAGGAGGGCATTTGCATTATTATATGGCATTTAGCACCTGTTTCTCACCACCCCTCCCCATTCTCATAGTCTTTCTTTTGTCCTTGCTTTTATCTCTGAAGCCTCAAGGCCTCCACTCATCAGTATGGTCTCCAAGTCTGCAAAGACCATTATACTGATAATGATTTTTTTTTTTTTTTTTTTAATGTAACAGAAAAGATCTTTTCTAGTTACTGGACTCATTCTGTCTCTCTCTCTCTCTTTAAACTGCCACACAAAATTGCAGTATTCAACGAATGGGAGTGAGTCCCCATTTACATTTTTCTGATTATATAAGATGATATGTGTGGAATCTCACAAATATGTTTCACATTTATTTCATGGAGGTTTGGATGTCTCTAGGTTGGTCACTGGGCAGCTAGCTGAGTCATCGAGGGTTTAAGCAGGGAAGTGATGGGATCTGATTTGTATTGTGTGTAGAAAATGGATTGTAGGAAGGCAAGACTGGAAGCAGAGAGACTGGTTAGGAGGCTTGCAGTAATCTTGGCAGTGATGGTAGCTTGGACTGTAGTGGTAATTTGGAGTTGGAGAGAAGCGGGTGGGTCTGGGATATGTTTTAGAGATAGAGTTAATATGTTGGTAGATTGGATGTGGGAGGCAAGAGAAAGGAGTCCAACATGACTGCCAGGCTGTTTCTTTTTTCTTTTCAACAACCAGGTGTATGGGGGTAACATTTGCTGTGATGGGCAGCAAACTCAGGACAGGATTTGGGGGGAAATATATGAGCTATGATGCCTATCTGCATAAAAGTATCAAGTGGGCAGTTGAGTAACTAGAGTGGAGTTGGAGGAAGTCTTGGTGAGAGAGAGAGTTGAAAGTTATCAGCATATAGGTGGTCAAGTCTATGAGAAATCATCTAAGCTGAGGTGAAAGAAGAGAGTGGGTCAGAGAAATGAGCCATGGGGTCCCTCCAATAAGTAAAGCAATGGAGAAGGAGCCAGTAAAAGACTGAGAAGGAATAACCAGTAAGGAGGGCAGATAATGAGGCAGTGTGGTGTTCCAGAAGTTAAGTGAAGAAAGTGCTTCAGTTGGGTTGAGGTCAAGTAAGCTAAAAACCCAGGATTCATTGGTGACGTTTCTGAGCACTGTTTCTAGGGGGGGGGGGACAATTAAAGTGGTATTGGAAGGTGATAATGACAATAGACATCTCTTTGAGGAAGTTTTGCTTTGTAGGGGAATAGAGAAATAGGATCAAAGAAGGGTAGTTTTTAAAGATAGGACATATGAGGGAATTTTTTGTTTTTAGTGGAAATGATCGAGTAGAAACAGGACTAGTGATGCAGGAGAGATGGGGAAAGAGAAAGGCAAGTGTCACAGAAGGTCGGGACATGGGGCCAGAGAAGGCAAAGAGAATGAATGGATGCAGGCAGGTGGTAGATTTGGTGGTGGTACTGTGAGGAAGTTGATGTTTCTGTTTTCTCAAGGGAAATAGAGACATGATACCACAAAAAATTTAAAAACTTTTGTTCATCAAAAGACTTTACCAAAAAACAAAAGCTCCAAAGACCGTATTCTTAACCACTGTCCCGTACTAGTGCTGTTTCCTCTAACTCATTGGAATACTTGCGATATGGAGGACTTACTTACCCTTTAAATATACCATGTTTAATTACATCTAAATTAATTAATTTATTTTTCCTTAGAAATAGGAGTAGAAAACTCAAAAGTTTGTTGAAGCTGGATAAACCAGAGGGTGCCTGCCTTGTGTAGTGGGGTTAGTCATTTATTTTGAATGAAATACTACAATTCATTTTGTGACCCCGGGGTGGCCCAGTTTTTCCATTCCTCAGGTTAGGCCAAAGATCTGGATTTTTCTGGGAAAACTTTGAATATTTAAATATTAGTAACTAATTTATATTTTTAAAATCTCAGGACAGGTTACACAAAACTAGCTGCAGGCCCCATTTGGACCACAGGCAACCAAGTGTGACATTTAAATATAATTTGTTTCCAGTGTGGTGAATAAGTATCACAAATTTCATCTAGACCATGTGCAGTACATTGCGTCTTTTATTTAAATACAGGGCAAGCAAATTGGGCCTGAGCATACAATTAACAGTGGTACTGAGCAAAATAAATGAAAAATTGAAAAACAGTAACAGTTATAACTTAGGGAGTTGGATCATATAATGGAAAAGTAGGTTGGTGTTAGTTGCCGTGAAGTCTATTCCAACTCATGGCGACCCCATGTGTGTAGAGTAGAACTTTTGGGGTTTTCATAGCTGTGACCTTTCAGAGACCTTTCAAAAGTATATCTCCAGGCCTGTCTTTGAGGCACCCCTGGGTGGGTTTCAACCACCAACCTTTCAGCTAGTAGTCGAGTGCTTAACTGTTTTACCCCCAAGGACTCCCTGAAAAGTAGGTACCTATAGCCATCAAGTCGATTCCAACTCATAGTGACCTTATAGGACAGAGGGGAACTACCCCATAGGGCTTCCAAGGCTGTAAATCTTTACAGAAGCAGACTGCCACTTCTTTCCTGTGGAGCAGCTGGTGAGTTCGAACCACCAACCATTTGGTTAGCAGCTGAGCACTTAACCACTCCCCCACCAGAGTTCCTTGAAAAGTAGGTAAGGGTCACAAAACTTAGTCTCACATTTAAAGGGTAGTCCTTGCAAGTAAAGGCAGCTTTTTTAGCTGTACAAAAAATAACCCAAGGGTCAAAGACAGGTTCCTAGTCCAGGCTGTCAGACTTAGTTTTAGATGGGCTCCTTACATCTCTGAAGGTATGTTTGGGTTTATCTCACAAACGGACATTGTGAAAATATTGAGAAATAACAGGAAGGCCTTGAGAAAGAAAAGTACTATAGAAATGTGACATTATTTCCATACCTTAAATATTTTTGAGACTCTAACAAAGTTGCTAATTTAAAAGCTAAATGTATACCAGTGGAAGAATGAGAATGTTTGGGGGTAAGAAACAGAGATTTTATTAACATTTTATGAACCTATAGTGATTGTTCTGGTATCACTTAAGCTTCAAAATATCTGCTCTGTACCTGTTATAACATTTATTTTTTAAAAAAACCTTCTATTTTCAGTTGGATGGATTTATTGCTCGAAACTGGGCCAGTCAGAAATCAGCTTTGGGAAGTGCTCTTGATCCACTTGCTGATAAAATACTTATCAGTATCTTATATGTTAGCTTGACCTGTGCAGATCTTATTCCAGGTAAGAACGCCCTTGTGACGTTAGTCAGCTTAGGTTTTCTCTTGACTGAGACATGCAGAATTTTTTTTCCAAAGCTCTATTTTTCAACTTTAAACTGCTTCCCTAATTTTAAACTGTTCAACTGTTTGCTTATCAAGCTGTTTACTTTACTTTAGAATTTATGTCCTTATTATACTAATAGAATCAGTTGTTTTCTTAATAAGGTGGGTTAAAATTAAAATGGAGCAAATATTTCAGTGTTAATTCACATTACTCTAGAATCTTTTGGAGCTGTATTATATATTATTAGTGTCTACTTCTTTTTAAAAGCAGTTTAAAGTTTCACTAAGTAGTATTATCTTTATTAAGTATCGTTTAATCGTAATAAATGAGAACTCTGAAATCCTAAAAATGTCTGTAAAATTTCACATTATTATTTAGACATTATCATGAAATTTTCAGATCATAAATATAATTTGTACATTATCTGAATACTCTTCTAACAAAATCTTATGATTTTTTGCTTTATATTTCATAGTGCTTTTCTGTTTATTTTCTACTTCAGCTATATTTCTTAATCAGTTTTTCTCCCTCAGTTCAGATCAAACTTTCTAAAAGTTAGAAATGGGATCTGAGAACAAAGAAGCTGCTACGTGGCCTTCAGTAGCTTGTTATTGGCATTTGATAGAAAAGTGTTGTGGCCTTTCACTTTAGTACAGTCTTCTCAAGCTGGTAATTCTTTTTTTCCTTTACCTTTACGCTTTTAAGTTCCAATATCAGATTTAAAAAATAAATTGGGCTAATATTTATGTGCTTCTTTGAAAGTCAGAATTGAGGTGTGTATGTGGTTGAGAGGTGAAGGGGCAGGGTAGGTACTCTCATCCAAATGAATATAATTTATTGGGAAAAAAGAACCTAAAGAGCATTCTGCTGACATTATTCAAAATTCAACTGATCTTTGTATGTGTTTTCATACCTCCATTTTTCAGAGTTACATTGTATTTTGTTATGTTGCGTTACAAAGGTTGGCCAGATCACTTCTCTGTTGAACTGTCTTATCTAGTGCTGCTGTAACAGAAATACCACAAATGGGTGGCTTTAACAAACAGAAATTTGTTATTTTCTAACAGTTAGGAGGCTAGAAGTCTGAATTCAGGGTATTGGCTCTAGGGGAAGGCTTTCTTTCTCTGTCGGCTATGGGGGAAGGGCCTTGTCTCTTTTCAGCAACTGTAGGCCCAGTGTTCCTTGACTTCTTGGTGATCTTCATGTGGCATCGCATTTATCTTCCCCATCTTTGCTTCTTTTGCTTCTTGTTTAATCTCTTTTATATCTGAAAAGAGATTGACTCAAGACATACATACTCTACACTTATCCTGACTCATTAACATAGCAAAGACAGCCCATTCCCAAATAGAATTATAACCACAGGCATACGAGTTACAATTTATAACACATATTTTTGGGGGACACAATTCAATCCATAACATGAACATAGAAATTGTTTCCAGGTTTTTGGTGTTATGGATAATATTGCTATGAGCTTTATCTAAATAATCTAATAGATAATAATAAGTTGCTCTCTAATCCTACATGGTACCTGGAACTTTACTGTCATTCTGGGAATTTCCACTTCTCTCTTTTGTGTTACGCCTGTTGATTCCAAGCTCCCATGTCTTTCTTTGTGTTAAGGTTAAGGATCTCCTTTTGGTAGAGCTCATCCTCTAATTATTTTCTATGAAAGGATGCAGCATGGCAGCCTGGTTTTTAGATGTCTTGCACATCTAAAATTTCTTTATTCTATGCTCATACTTGATTGAGAGTTGAACTGGCTATCATTTTTTACTTGCTGATTATTTTCACTCAGGATTTTAAAGACCCTGTTTTATAGGCTTCCAGATTCTATTTTGCTATTGAGAAACCTCATGCCATTCTGATATCTTTTCCTTTGTATGTGATTGTGTTTTGTTTTGGAAAGTGTTTTGTTTTTTTAAGTTATTTCTAGTTGATGCTTTTGGTGGTTTTTAAAAATTACCTGTTTTAAAAATTCACTTTCTGATTGCTTTATATGGATACCCAATTATCCCAGCACCTTTTTATTGAAAAGTCTATACTTTCTACATTTACTGCAATGCTTATATGTAGATGGGTCTATTTCTGAGTTGACTACTTTTTCTCCAGTACCACCCTTAATTACTATTGCTTTGCTAAAAGTCTTGATATCTGATAGAGCACATCCTTCCACCTTGGATATTCTTAGCTCTTTCCATTTGTGTATAAATTTTAGAATCAGCTTTTCTAGTTCCCCAGAAAAACCTGTTGGGATTTTGATTAGGATTGCATTGAATTTATAGATGAATTTGGAAAAATTCATATCTTTACAGCATCGAGTCTTCCAGACCACAAACATGATGTATGTACCCTAGTTAGGTCTTCTTTCTTTAAGTCTCAAAATTTTATAGTTTTCTCCAGAGATGTAATATACATTTTTTGTTAGATTTTTTCCTTAGGAACTTTATAGTCGTTTTTGCTTTTATCAATGGTTATCTTTTGAATAATTCCTTTTGTAATGACTGTTTGATGTTAATATCATAAAAATCATTTCTATGTCTAATACTGAGTTTTGTGTCTAGCAAAACTTGCTAAACTCTTATTCTAACGCTTTATGTGTAAATTCTCTTCGATTTTCTACATCCATATTATGTATTTTCTATGATTGATGGCAGTGTGTTTCTTCTTTTCCAGTCCTTTTGCCTTTTATTTCTTTTACTTGCCTTACTGCTTTGGGTAGGCTCTTTAGTACAGTGTTGAATAGGAGTGGTGATAGCAGGTGTCTGTGTCTTATTCCTAATCTCAAAGGGAAAGCTTTCAATATTTCACAGTTAAATATGGTGTTTCCTATAGGGTTTTGTGGCTATCCTTTTTCAAGTCAAGGAAGTTTACTTCTGGTAGAAGTTTACCAGGAGTTTTTGTAATATGGTGTTTCCTGTAGGGTTTTGTGGATATCCTTTTTTAAGTTAAGAAAGTTTACTACTAAGAGTTATTGTCACAATTAGATACTGAATTTTTTCAAACTTTTTTCTTCATGTATTACGAAGATCATATTTTTTTCCCTTTAATCTGTTAACGTGTAGTGAACTACATTATTATTGATTTTCCAATGTTAAACCAACCTGCAGTTCCTGGCATAAATCCAACTTGGTCACAATATATTATGAAGATATTGCTGAATTTGGTTTGCTAATGTTTTGTTGAAGATTTCCTATCTAGATTCATGAGACTTGCCTGCAATTGTTTTCTCCCAATATCCTTGTTAAGTTTTGGTTTCAAGTTTAGACTAGCCTCATAGAATGAGTTAAAGAATGTACTTTTTTTCATTCTTGGGAGATGTTTGTGTGAAATTGAATTATTTCTTCTTTAAATGTTTGATTGAACTTGTTGAAACCATTGATGCCTGGAATTTTTTTTGCAAGGGGAGAGTTTTAAAATAGGGTGATTAAATTTCTTTAATAGTTATAGGATAATTTGGGTTTTCTAGTTTATCTTTACCTATTTTGCAAGTTCTGATGTTTTTCTAGGAAATTGTACATTTCACCTACATTAAAAATTTTTTTTAGCATAAGCTATTTATAATATCCTTATTAACTTTTTGATGTCTGTCAGATATGTACAGAGGTCCCCTTTTTAATCCTGATTATTGATTAATCTTCCTTTTTTCCCAGATCAGTCTTGCCAGAGGTTTGTCAGTGTTACTAATTTTTTCATAAAACCAACTTTGGGCTTTGTTGAGCCTCTCTGATATGTTTGTTCACTCTTCATTAAATCTTGCTCTTTTTCCTCTTTTCTTTGGGTTGTCTTTGCTGTTTTTGTTTTTTCCCTATAAATTCTTTAGTTCAGTTCTAATAGAAATATAGTGGAAGCCATGCCTATAATTTTGAATTTTCTAGTAGCTGTGTTAAACAATTACAAGAAACAAGTGAAAATAATTCTGATGCTATATTTTATTTAATCCAGTATATCCAAAATGTTATTTCAAATGTAATCGATAAAAAATTATTAATGAGATATTTCTTCATGCTACACCTTCAAAATATGGTATATATTTTGCCCTTACAGCACCTCTCAATTTGTACTAGCCACATTTCAAGTGCTCAATAGCCACATGTGGCTCGTGGCTACTGTACTGGGCAGTACAGCTGTAGAGGGATACCTAACTCATTGCTTTTCTGCTTTTCTGTTCTAAAATTTACATTCAAGGCTATACATTTCCTTTATGTATCACTTACACTGCTTTTTTTATGTTGATATTAGTAATTTTGTCATTGCCCAGTTCAAAATAGTTTCCTGTTTTCATTATGATTCTTTCTTTGACCTATGGGGTTAATAGAAATACATCTTAATTTGTCAGTAATTTGTGGGGATTTTCTGAATATCTTTTTGTTATAGATTTCAGGCATAATTACCTTGTGTCCAGAGAACACACTCTGATTTTAGTCTAACTTTAGGCCAGTATACTTCTCAGCTAAATCACGGTTGATTTTTATAAACATTTTATGTATGCTTCAAATGTATGTGTATTCTGCAGTGGCTGGGTGTGATGTTATGTATTTGTCCATCCATAATTTCTACATCCATAATTATAAATTGTCAAGTTTTTAATCCTGATGTTTAAATCTTCTGTTTCTTTACTGACTTTTTTCTTTTGATCCACTTGTCAGTTACTGAGAGAATATATGTGTGTGTGTGTGCGTGCGCGCACGCGTATGTATATATATATGTGTATATATATATATACACACATACATACGTACACACATATATATTTCCTATTTTTCTTTTTGACACTTATTTTTGCTCTGTATCTTTTGAAGTTATGCTATTAAGTGCATATAAATTTAGAATTGTAGTGTCTTCTTGGTGTATTGAACCTTTAATCATAAAGTGACCCTCTGTATCTCTGCTAATGATTTTTGCCTTAAAATCTCTTTTGTTGGATATTACTATAACCACACTAATTTATTTTGGTTATTGTGTGCATGATGCCTTTTTTGATATTTTTACTGACAGCTTTTTTGTGGCCTTATGCTTAAGATACCTCTTGTAAACAACATATAGATGAATTTTCTTTATTTTATCCAGTCTAATAATGTTTGTCTTTTAGCTGGAACATTTAATCCATTAACATTTACTGTGATGATTAATAATTGTGTTTCAGTCTTCCATTTTGTGTGTTTTATTTGGTCCATATATCTTTACTACTTTTGCATATATTTTTATTATATTTTATTTCCCTGTACCAGTCTGGAAGTTTTACATTCTCCATTTAGTTATTCTCAAAATTTTGTAACATTCATCCTTATTATATCAAAGTTTAACGTTAGTCATATTTTATGCTCATTCTGGATACTAGTAGAGCCTTAGAATACTTGAACTCCATTTATTTCTTCCTCAACCTGTAATGTTGCTATCATATTTTATATATTTCTTAAATCCATATGATATTATTGTTAGTATTCATATAGATTTATCTTCATATTTACTTTTTTCTAGTCTGTATCCTTTGATATATTTCAGGCCTTTCATCTGGGATTATTTTGCTTTTGTTTGAAGTATATCCTTTAGAAATTCTTTTAACACAGGCCTGCTGGTGGTAAACTCTTGTTCCTCTGAAAATGTTTTAATGTACCTTTATTCTCAACAGATGTCTTTGTTGAGCATAGAATTCTAGGTTGGTAGTTATTTCAACATACTAAGGTGTCATCCATTGTTGGTAAATAAATCAGTTGTTAATCCTTCATGCTTTTGTTTGAAGCCAGTCTTTTTCCTCTGACTGCTTTTAAGATTTTGTCTTTGGTTTTCTGCAGTTTTTCAGTATTTCTTAGTGTTTGTTCTTTTTTATTTATCCTGCGTGGGATTAGTTAGGCTTTTTAATCTGTGGACTGACATCTTTAATCAGTTCTATGCTCAGGCACAATCTTTTCAGATATTGCTGTAGCCCTATTTCTTGCCTCTTCGTTTGGAACTTCAATATACCTATGTTAGAAAACCTGTCTATATGTTTTTACAAGAGATATCTAAAGCATAAGGACCCAAAAAAGTTGAAAGTAAAAATATCAAAAAAGACATCATGCACACACCAACCAAAGGTAAATTAGGCTGGCTGTAGTAATACCCAAAAAGACAGACTTTAAGGCAGAAGTCATACTGTATCCTTTAAGTATCTTACTCTCTTTTTTGAATGTTTAATCATTTTATCTTTCTGGACTCCATTCTGGATAGTTGCTAATGAGCTAGCTGTCTTTCATTTCACAGAATTCTCTCTTCAGCTGTATCAAACCTGCTGTTAAACCCATTTAATTCTTAATTTTTATTTTGAATTATAAAATTTTTATTTAATTATATTTTTTCAAACTTGCGAAGTTATCTTCTATAATTTTCAGTTTACTGCCAGAATTTTTAATCTTTTTTTTTATTTCTTGGAACATGGTAAACTTGGTTATTTTATAGATTTTAATAATTCTAAAATCTTACATCTTTTAGAGATCTTCATTTGTCTGTTGTTCTTCTTGATTCTTGCTCATGGTATTTTGTTTCTTTGGTTTCTTTGACTATGATAAACATATATTAACACTTGAATAATAATTTGGAGGAATATTTTGATACTTAGATGATAGCATCACTTTCCAGACAGGGTTTTGTTTCATTTCTGCCAGGTGCCTAGGAATGCTAACAGTCTGAGGCCACCTTAATCTAAGTTCAAGATTTGAGGTTCCCTGGACAATCAGATGATGTAACGCATTTATAAGGCCAAGTACACTTTGGGCTATCTTCCCCCCGCCCCAAACCTGTGGGATATCTCCTCCCCAAAACTTGTGGGAATAGTTATACAGATCCCCAGCTCAGAGTTAGGAGATGGTTAATCAGAGCCCAACCCTTGAGGGCTGTGGATTTTGACTACTGTCTCCCCAGCGCTTAGGCTGCCTGAAGCTTAGTTGAGCTTTGTGGCTGCTTCCCTGGGATCAGGGATGGTAGCTTTGAGGGTCTGAGTTTATTGTTCTGGGTTCTCATTTTTTAATGGGCACTTTCTCAACATGTAAGCTTTTTGCTTTCAGGATTTTTTTAATGTCCTACATCTTCTAGTTATTCTCAATAGGAAGGTTGTTCTGAATTACCTAGTCAGATATAAATGGAAGGTGAACTGTAGGATCTTTTTGTTATCCTTGGAGTTCTGAAATTTCACAGTATTTCCTCTAGATACTAGAGCGAGTCTTCTGTCATTGTGCTGGGTACTGGGTGTACCCCTTCAGTCTGAAAACTCATTCTTTGATTCTAAATGTTTTATTAAGTCTTTGATAGTTTTCTACCCTCTGTTTTCTTGGTTCTGTCTCTCTAGAGTTAATTCTTAATCAGAATTGAGCTTCATTGATTGATTCTCTTATTTTCTTTTCTCTCCTTTTTTTCTGTTTGTTGTTTTAGAAGTGACTTGATTTTATTATTTCTCTTCAGCACTGATAAAATGCTCACGATGTACCTCCTTATTGCAGACATTAACTATGTTTCAGACTGTTAGCAAACAGGAAGAAAACCCTTGGAGCAATCCCTGCCACATTTTACACCCCCATCACCACTAACACACTCTCATACTCTGTTAGGCAAAATGAAACTGCTGCTTTAGCCCTGGAAATGAAAAGGAAGGGAGGGCAGAGAGAGAAACGGGCAGTTAGAAGATGTAGAAGCAAGCGAACTGATAAAATTGCCCAGAGAACCAAAGTGGGAGCATATGTACTGTCAGTTGGCAGAGGCCTTTGAGATCACCTAGCACAGCAAGGGCCCAGCCTGGCGGTGCATGTGACTCACCAGGGAGCTTTCGTCTGTGCCTTTAGGAAGCTCTCCCAAGGTGATTCTGTGATAGGCAGTCCATTTTGGGAATCACTGGTTTTGTTAACCTTTTCCCCACAGACTGCTACAGATGGTAAAATGAGTCCAGAGATGCCAATTGGTAGGTCATACTGCTGCTGGGCTGGAAGCCTAATGTACAGTGCTGAGCACAAACTGAAGTCTATAGACCTAGGTTCTAGTCCTGGCTGAACTGCTTACTAATGGGGTGACCTTGGCCAAGTCGTATAATCTGTCTAAGCTTGCTTGTTTTCTATATTTGTAAAATGGGGATAATGAAGGTCCTTATTTCATGGGGTTAATATGAGTTAAATGACATAATGTATGTAAAATGCTTAAAATAATGCCAGGTGGCCAATACACGATAATTTTGGTAGTTGATTTAGTAGAACTAGAACCTAAGTCTTTGCATTGTAATGCATTGCTTCATCTTTTTCTGCATAAACCTCGTATTTAGGTTTAAATTGTATTCTTTTTTCACTGTGGTGATGAAATACAATAGGAGGTGTTCATTTTCTTCTAAAGTCATGTTTAGGGGGTTTGTTTGTTGTGTGCTGTTGAGTCAATTTTAACTCATAACGACCCTCTATGACAGAGTAAAACTGTCCCATGGGGTTTCATAGGATGTAATCTCTGTGGAGGAGCCCTGGTGGCAAAGCGGTTGAGAGCTGGGCTGCTAACCAAAAGGTTGGCAGTTCGAATCCACCAGCTGCTTCTTTGAAACCCTATGTGGCAGTTCTACTCTGTCCTTTAGGGTCGCTATGAGTTGGAATCAACTTGAAGGCAACGGGTTTGGTTTTTTTTTTTTTTTAATCTTTATGGAAGCAGATTGCCAGGTCTTTCCCCCTCAGAATGGCTGGTGAGTTCCTTTCTGTGAGCAGCCAAGTGTTTAACCATTGAACCACCAAGGCTCCTTTCAGGAGGTTTACTATATGTAGTTTCCATGAGTCTGCTGCATTTTCAAATGTGATTGTTAGATTTTGCCAGCTAATGGTTGCCATGGAAAAGTTTGTTTTACAGGTACAAAATCACTCCTAAAAATCATGGCTTGCCTGTTTCATTGCTTGGCTCATATTGTCATGTCATCTGTTTGCTCCAGGTGCCATGAGTTAGGTGGATAAGCACACGGCAAAACATTTTCTGCATGGAATAATGTCATTGAGAACTAGGTCAAGGATCAACACTTAAATCATTAGCTATGACCAGCAGATATTTAAATTTTAAATCTGTACTTAATTAAAGTAGTGGGATTTTGTTCAAGTTGTAGGACCATAGAATGTCAGCAGTGGAGAGGACCATAAGTACAGCCTCAGAAATAATTCACAAAAGAGCTATTTGCAAGTACTAGGGAAGAGATATTCATGGTCCTTTTATTTTAGGAATGAAGCCATTTGAACTGTTTGTTGGCCTCAGGATTTTTTCCTTTTTTAAAAAAAAGTGATTTTTTTTCTTATAAATGTGATACATATTCATGATAGAAACGTCCTACAGTGCAGAAGGGTGTAAAGGGAAGAGCAGGCCTTCTGCCCTACCATTCTCATTCTCCAAGGGAGTAGGAGTTCCTTGGATATCCATCTAAAATATCCTTCTGGCTCTGGGGCCAGCCTGTAAAACTTGAGGAGTAATGAGAAGAACATTGACAAGTTGAATTCCTGTTGAAATTAGAATTCATTGAATGAATGGAGCAAGGGAAGATAGCAGTGACCTGGGTAGGAATTGGCCAGACAGAAATGAAAATATTTTGTTTCTCTGCAAGTCATGCATACAGGAAATTTTACTCTTCAGAGAATTAGTCTAGAATGTAGGATTAAGCAATCAAAGCTCTGAGACTCCAGAGTGTTTCAAGTCCTCTAACACCTTCTTAATCTCTTTACCTTTTCCTTCCCATGTAATTCTAACAAGCATTGGTGATTATTTTTTTTTTTTTTTCTTTTTTCTTCTTAAACTCATAAAGTAACAAAGGAGATACTGGGGGCTGAATGTACAGCCCACATTGGTGACTACAGAGTTATAGCTTAAAAACAGAGGCAAGAGGATCAACATTTGAAAGCAGACATAGGATTCAAAAAGCCGTAATTTATACTTCACTTTCTTTTGAGGGCAGATTAAAGAAGAAGATAAAAATCAGTGGTTCACTATGATGATCCTAAGTCATCAGTAAGTGTTTTTTATAAAATTTCCACTTATGTGAGACACCAGTTTATAATAAGGCTAAATGAATGAGGCATTATTGTATTTGTAATGTCTATTAGTAATTTTCAATATCCTAATCAGAATTATTTTATATTTGATTTTCAGTTTCACTTACTTATATGATAATTTCAAGAGATATAATGTTGATTGCTGCCGTTTTTTATGTCAGATATCGAACTCTTCCAACACCGGTGAGTTTGTTTCAAAAAAATATTTTTTAGTATTGCTTATAACTAACTTAAGAAAAAGAAAGTAAAGATCCACTCTATTGTATGCCAAGTTTCATTTTATGGGAATCATTTATGGAAACTTTTTTCATCCATTTACCAGGAATGTTAAAAAAAAAAAATAATTACCTTCTTGCTCATTAAATCACCCATTAAAGTTGTTGCAGGAACATGTGAATAGTCAATTTAAAAGGGAATATTTCTGTTTTAAGTCAATCTTTTTTTTTTTTTTTTAATTCAGGTGAAGGCTTACAGAACAAATAGTTTCTCATGAAACAGTAGTACACATGTTGTTTTATGATATTGGTTAACAACCCCACAACATATCAACTCTAACTTCTCAACCTTTTTTTGTGGTAAAAATACACATAGCCAAAGATACACCATTTCAAAAATTTCTACATGCACAGTTCAGTGACACTGACTACGCTCTTCCAGTTGTGCTGTTATTCTCACTTAAGATGAAGGCTTACAGAACAAAATAGTTTCTCATTTAACAGTTATTACAAATGTTGCCCTGTGACAATGGTTAACAATCTCACAACACATCAACAATATCCTTACTCAACTTTGGGTTTCGTATCACCAGCTTCCTTGTCCCCTTCTGCCTTCTGGCCCTTGTCACTGGACTCCTGTACCTCGTTAGTCTCATTTGGTTTTACGGGGCTGTCCACTCCCAGGCTGAACAGTGAACCTCGGAGGTAACTTTACCACTGAGCTAAAACGGTGTCTAAGTCAAAATCTTTTTGATTGCTAACACATAAGCCAGACCAGCCAGCCCCCATCCCTAGCAGCAAACTCTTGTTAGGAGTGTTTCCTGTAGATCAAAGCCCCTTTTGCTACTATGGATTGTCTAGAACTGGTTTTAGAACTCAGAGTTGCCAAGCATGGAATGGTATGTTTGCATATTTGTCCACTGGTTCTGTAAATATTGGAGCATGTAAGCATAACCTAATAACCTCATCTTTTGGTTCCCAAATTAGTGAAAATAGAGCAGTATTTTATTCATTTTATGATTTTTAATCTATAAAAGAAAATAGTGATAAAGGAGTTTAATTTATTTAGTAAAAAAATGTGATGAAGCCTACTCGTTTGATAGCCATTGCTGTTAGCATTTTATAGGAACTGATAAGTAAAAGAATTCTATACATTTTTAAAAGTGTGTTTTCAATAACCATGGAAGGGAAAGTTTTTGTAACAATGTGTGATTTACATAGACCGCAGATACTGTTTATTTAGCATGATAGAAGAAGATGCGTATAAAGGGCTTGTCTAGCTGCTTGTAGTTATGTGCCATCTAGTCGATTCTCACTCATAGTGACCCTGTATGACAGAATAGAACTGCCCTGTAGGGTTTCCTAGGCTGTAGTCTTTATGGAAGCAGATCACCAGGTCTTTTCTCCCTCAGAGAGGCTGGCAGGTTCAAACCGCTGACCTTTCAAGTTAGCAGCCCAGCACTTAACCATTGCGTACTCTTTGAGAACATCAACAAAATGGCCTTTTATCTAGAAGAGGGCTGGGCATATAGTAAGCACTCAGTAACTGTTACCTACATGTAATAACAAAATGTTTGTTTTAAACTGGAACAATTTTTTTTTTTTCCTCTGCCAGAGAACGCTTGCTAAATACTTTAATCCTTGCTATGCCACCGCCAGGTTAAAACCAACATTCATCAGCAAGGTAAGAGACGCACAGCGTCCCTTTAAGTTGTTTTGTGTGTGTGTGTGTAAATTTTTTTATTATGATTATAAACTTCATTCTGGCGCAGCTAAAAATGAGACAAACTTAACTATAGGAGATGACGAGTGGGGTCATGCGGACAACCTTAGAGCAAGCTTTTTGCATCTTTAGTATATTTGTTGTGTTTTGTATTGATAGTTTGAGAGTTTAAGTCTCTGAGTGAGGTAGTAGGGCCACCGATGAGGGGAGATGAAGACAGTTGAAATATAATTGCTTCTTGATTGAGATACAAAGACATAATGAAGGTTCCCTCCTGCTTTTACTACCTCCCTCCCTGTGGGAGAACACTGTATCATAAGGTCCATCCATTTTCAAGAGTGGCTGTGGCACTTGAAAAGGGGTAGGAGGAAGTTCTGTTCCCTAATAAAGCCTTGCTGCTCTTGGCTATCTGTTCTGTTTTCCTGAGACCTCTTCAGGACGATAATTACATGCTAGTCTTTGCACACAGGGAGGACACTATTCATGCCTTTCGAGGCATATTTGTTTCTCTAATAGCCTTGTTACATTTGCCCATCCTTTGTGACAGAGATTAACAGGTTAAGGATGCAGATCATCTGTGGACAGAGGGGTAGCTACTTTTAATAGTCCCTGGGGTGGACTGTTCCCTACATACATGGGGTTTTTTGGCTTCGAATGAGTTGTCTTATACAGCATTTTGAGTGTAGCACTACATAGTAAGTGGCTTAAAGAGGTACAGGGACCAAATTATTTGTTTTTAAAAATGAAATGGTCTCCCTGTCATTCGGCTGTAGACCAAGTGATAGGCCAGAGCTGCTTCTCTGAGCCTGTTGCTCACTGTTTCAGGCTTCACAGACTTCCACGGAACGCTGGCTCATGATGAGCGGCGGGAGGCTTCAGTGTATTCGGATTCTATTTTCTTCCCTTTCTCCTCAATGCTGTCTTTTAGGCTAGGGAAACTTGCTCATTTCCTCCAGAAAACCTCTTTCAGGAAGGTGAATGCGTTTCCATTTTCTAACCTCATAGGCTTAGACAGTGAAAAGCACGTTGGATGAGGTACCAGGAAGTCTTGTTCTAGGTTGGGTTCTGTAACCTGCTGTGACGGCAGAAGGTCAGTTATCACCTTGTCACCTGTGCAGAGGCAGCTTGACTATTTTCATACTCACGGGGCTGTTTTAGTGGGCAGCTGAAAAAAAAGCAAAGAATTTTGCAACATTACTGAATTGCTGTGCAAATTCAAGGTAGTGGTGTTTTCTGACAGCTGCTATAGCCCTCACTGTAAAGAGCAGCTGTGCAGACAGGCCAGTTATGACATTGACCCTTTTATGTATTCTCACCTGTGAATGCCCGCTTCTGTGACAGGGGTATTGGATATTACAAATCAACATCAGCATGCTGAGGATATATCACATTTCAGCTTGGTGGACTATCTGCTTTTGTCTTAGAAGCTTGAAACAGGATCAAGTTGGCACTATTTCATATATAACTTTTTTTTTTTTTAGGTAAACACAGCAGTCCAGTTAATCTTGGTGGCAGCTTCTTTGGCAGCTCCAGTTTTCAATTATGTTGACAGCATATATCTTCAGATACTGTGGTAAGCTAAATTTAGAATTACACTTTGAGAATGTCGACAAAATGGCCTATTGTGACTGCCCTAGAATTACTTTGTTCCTATGGTGTGTATTGAGCACTGACTGGATATAGCTGTGGGCTATATTTTATGATTGATAACATTCTTAAGAAGCTTACTATCAAGTATAGGATGTACAAATCATATTTAGTGACTTTTGTGCACATTAAAAGGGATGAAAGGTACAGGTAATGTGTTCAGGTTTCTGACAAGGGAAAGATACTTCTAGGTAGGAAGAAGAGAGAAAGCTTCAGGTAGGTGTTGGCATTTGAGCCTTGTGGTCTAGGTGGATTTTATGTAGGGAGATGTTGAGGGGAATCCATTTCAGGTGAAGGACAGACCCTGAATAAAGGCAGAGGTGTAGGAGACTGGATATGGGGAAGTAAGCTCAGCCACTTGACTGGAATATGTTATTAGTGAAAGCGTTATAGTGGGAGGGAAACTTGGCGAAGGGACTTTTAAAGCCTTCTTGCTTGATGGAATTGAGGCCAGAAAAAGATTGGTTAATCAAAGTCAGTTAAGCCAAAGAATCTTTAAAAATGATACACACTCTAAACATTTTTTTCCCTTTTCTTTTTTAATTTTATTGTGGAATTTCAAAGGGAATCAAGAGGGTTGGTTAATCTGATAATTCACTTACAGAAAAATCAATGAAGAAGGCTGAGATGTATTTAAAATGACTCCAATATCCTTAGGACTTTCAAAACCTACAGGAATTAGAGTCTACTACTCTAAGCAGCATGGAGCAGTGAGGAAAAGAGCATATGGGCTCTAGAACTGAGACCGATCCAGGCTCAAACATAGTTCTGTGGCCCTGAGCAAGTTCTCTGGTCTCCATTTCCTCCTCTGTAAGGTGAGGTTATTGTGAGAATAAAATGGAAACATAAGACACCTAGAATAATAGCTGGTCAAAATGACAGTTGCTAGTATTCTTTTTTAGAGGATCATAAGCTAGATTTTGTTTGATATTAGTAATTCAAATGAAGTCTTAAAGAATACCGGTGTATTTAGATTCTTGTAGTTTAAAAAATTATACTTTGCAGCTATTATAGAATGCAGCCCTCTTTACTCTTTATATAGCTCTTTGAATGAGGGTATCTAATTGTGTTTGGTCCTTGGGAAGGGGTACCCTAAATTTTTCTTTATGATTCTCACTGTTACTGTTTTTTAGATTTGTCAGCTAAATTTCACTTCTTCCATAAAAGGTGTTTTACAGCTTTCACCACAGCTGCCTCAGCTTACAGTTACTATCATTATGGTCGGAAAACTGTTCAGGTGATAAAAGGCAGATGAAAGTCATTAATCATCATTAGCAAGGAAGCAGTATACATCGTTGGCAGCAGGGCCATTGGGAAATCTACAGGAGTTTCTCCATTTTGGTGTTCAGCTTGACCAAGGACTTGTCAGAACAAACCATGTCATCAAAATTGAAGTAGTATGCATTGAAAGTAAGCTTGATCATGGGTATATGCGGAATTTCCAATGTATTTTTAAATACAAATAAAATTATAATTTAGAGTTTTTTATCTTAGGTTTGTTGATTAATTTATAAGATACCAATTACTCCAACTATTGTCTGTCAGTTTTTAAGACATTTAAAAACAAAACAGTCCAGAGCATGGAAACTGGAGTTGCCACCTCTTTTTAAGTAGAATTTAATTACTCAAAGCACTAGGAATTTTCTGGGTTTAAATATATATCCTAAACAACTTGGCTAAACAGTTTTATGTTTGATTTTTAGATCTGTATACACAACAACAGTTCATGTGGTTAACACTTCATTGTTTAGAATATTGACAGAATAAAGATAGCTTAGCTGTGGATGAAATAAAGCTGTAAAGAGATTGAAAATGCATTAAGTTGTGAAAATAATAAATAAGATCAAACAAAATAGAGGTATTGACGTTCATGCTCAGTAAAGACTTCCAACCTCTCAGGTGCTTAATAGTTTATGTATCCGGCTAAAAAGTAACAAAGGTAGTTGGAATATGAGAATATGTCCGTTACCCTTTGCCATCCAGGAGGCAGTGATTTGGGTCATGCCTTCCCACTGTGTTTCTATCATAGCATTGTTTGTATGATATTTGGAACCTATATTCGTGTGATATGTAAATAATATGAAATTGTATATTTTTCAAAGATTTTTTAAACTTTGGGGTATCTTTTTTTGTTAAGATATTAAAGGAATAAAAGAGCTGTAAATAACAGTTTGTTTCCTTGATGCTAAGGTTATTGACCAACCAGTAAAGCCTCTCTTTATACACACATGTAGTGATGGAGTTCACCAGTGGTAGCTGAGTCATTCATGTCAGTGGGATGACGCTAGTTGTCTTCATTCTGAAGGTTTCACTTTCCAAAAAGAGTTTTCTTTGGGGCTGATTTTCTTTTAATCTGTTTGTCTTTGTAAAATATAAGGTATATGGCTTGCAATAAACAACGAAATAAGGCTTCAGAAAGGATCTCAAACACTAACTTCTTTTGTGCATAGACTCAACACTTTTATTGTATGTTTTCTGTGGTGCATGGGAGACAAAAAGATGTACAGAGTGATAGTTATGTTAACGTTACTGATGGCGAATGTTTATTCGACACCTATATCTGCATTCTTTTGTCTTCACAGATAGCTTAGAAGGGAGGTGTCGTTCTCATTTTACAGATGAGGAAACTGAAACTTAGAGGTTCAGAAACTCATTTAAGGTCATATATCTAGTCCACACTCTTAACTGTTACATTACTACAACTGGAAAGTATGCTCGTTTCTGACATTGATTTTGGAAAAGTTTTTATAATAAGTGTTAAGAGTGTTTACGGAAAGAATCTTTATCCTATGTAATAACTCAGTGTGATACTCCTAGCTCCTCTGTGATGAGGTTAGCATTTTAAAGTTACAAAGGGCCTTCGTTTACATTCTTTTAATCCGGCCTTGATGCTCAATTCTGGACCAAAAGTTTAATATTTAACTGCTGGACTTCCAAAGAGATTGTTTTCATTTCCATTATTTTAATACAAGGAACAGACTTCCTTGATGGTAGCCAGTGACTTTGGTCAGCTGTTTGGATTCTCTAGCTCCTGGAGCCTTGGTGCCAAGGGTCCCTTCATGGTGCTGAGGTCAGGAGCTTGATCCTCTTCTAGGTTTGTACAGTTCAAGTGATTTCAAAGCCCCCAACTCTGCCATCTGCCCTGAACTTCTTTGTCAGTCAGTGTTGAGAGATTTTGCAAGAGGGACGGTACCTTAGTGTAGCCAGTGCTTGTGGAAATGCAGCTCTCGCTTCAGAACATACTGGCGGTCTTTTATTCATATGTCATTGCAGCGTACTTTCAGCTAGTTAAATCACCTGTGTTACACGAATAACACGCACCTTCTACATTTGTTTGGCAACTGCGCTCTCCCCCAAAGTATTTTCATAAGTGCGCTATGCTCTTTTTTTTTACAGCAACATGTAAAAAAAGATTGGCATAGTGGCACTTAAAAAATACCTTGGGGGGGTGGTGCAGTTGGCAAACAAACGTAGAAGGCTTGCTATTTGCATAAAAATACGTCAGTTAAATTCACAGAACAGTCAGTATTTTGTTGACACGGGATGATGTTATGTTTGTTAAGAAACCACATTTTTGATGCGTTAACTAGATAATGGAACAGTGTTATTACACTCAGCCCCTATTGATTTAGCGTGTGTGTGTGTGTGTGTGTGTGTGTGTGTGTGTGTGTGTGTGTGTGTTGTGAGGTGAGGGGGAGGGTTGTAATAGAACAAAGCAGTGCCATAAACAAGGCAAACCGCTCCTTCAGACTCCCAGGTCCAGTGGCTGGCTTTGGTTTGTGAGTTTTTAAGCTTAGAGAGATTTAAAGCAGAAGGGAAGGGTTTGTGGTACTTTGAAGTCCAGGTCTATCCTCTCCTCAGTCCTGCGAGCAGATTATGTTTGGTGATACAGGCAGGGAATTTCATCATGTATTATCCAAGTTGAAAAGTGACATCATTTTTAAATGCAATATAACTTATTTGTTTTCTATCTAATTAAAACAGACTTTTTATAATAACACTATTGTGAAAGCATCTGGCAAAATTTGGAAAAAGCAATTATAATAAAATAATTAAACCAGTTTCCTTCTTTAAAAACCTCTGTACAAAGGAAAGTATTTGCTTAATAGTTTTAGAGGCTCTCATTTAAATACTCATTTGTACAAAATGTGAAATAATACACTTGTAATAATTTGTTTAGAAGGTGTTTCTACCTGTGAGAGAGAGAAGATTTTTTTAAGAAATCATTTTTGAAGAGAGAAGGACTAGCACAAAAGATGAGCTGTGTCAAATTTAAATGGGAAGTTATAAGCAAAGCTCAGGCCTCTTGGTGCTGGCATCCTTGTATCAGCGTGCCCCTCCATTGCCTGCAGCTCCTGCCTCCCTTGTTCCCAGACTAGCAGTGGAGCTGCCCGTGGCTGGGAACCTCACGGAAGCCTGCAGCCAGCGACTCTGCCACTGAATCTGGGGAGTGAGAAAGAAGAGAAAGGTGGTGTGTTGCCAGCCATTCTGCCCACTCTGGTACCTGTAAGGTCTCATAGCCTGGGAGGTGGTGAGGCAGGAGGTAGAAGTCCTGCTGTGGCCCACCCAACAGGCACATAGAGTCTGAGCACACAAAAATTGTGTTTAAAAATGGAAGAACTTTAAAAAACAATAAAATAGTTGTGGGAAAAATTAGAACTTTGGGCTTCATTACATACATATATGGTTTAGCATTGGTGCTATGTAAGGAGCCCTGGTGGTGCAGTGGTTAAGCGCTGGGCTGCTAATGGAAAGGTTGGCCACTCCTTGGGAGAGAGATGTGCAGTTTGCTTCTGTAAAGGTTATAGCCTTGAGAACCCTATGGGGCAGTTCTCTGTCCTGTAGGGTCACTATGAGTCAGAATCAATTCGCTGGCAATGATTTTTAACAGGTTGATGCTATTTGGAGTGGTTTAGGGGTTAGACCAATAATCTCTTTAGTATTAAGGTCTTAATCTGACTCCAGCTAATATGAGGGTAACTTAAAAAGTATTGCTACAAAATCATAGAACGCTTTATTAAACAAAAATATCAAAATGTGAAGCTATGGTTTCTTGACATATCCTCCATCTAGGTCTATACACTTCTGAAGATGGTGTTTCTTTCCATCTCTCTAACCCTTCCCCTAAAGAATTCTGTACTCTTCAGTTTACACCATGTCAAAAAACAGCAGTTTTGACATCCTCAGAGGACTCAGATTGTGTTCCTTTTAAATGTTCTTTGAGTTTTGGGAATAAAAAGTCTGAAGGGACAAGATCAAGGCTGTAGGGTGGATGGGGTAAGGTTTCCCAACAAAATTCTCATAGGACAGCCCTTGCTACCCTCGAATAATGAGCAGGTGCATTGTCATGATGGAGAAAAAAATGGTTCGACATAACTTTCCTGGCCTTTTTCTCACCAATACAGTTTTCAGTTTTCTTAAAACTTCTTCATGATAGGCCCCTGTGATCATCCTGTGTCCTTTGAGAAAATCTTTCAGGATTACCCCTTTGGAATCCCAAAAAACAGTCGCTGTAACCTAAGCAGTCTTCCTTCTCTTGGCTCATCTTTGAGGTCTTCCCAACCTTCCTTAAAATGCTTGATACATCTAAAACTTGTTTTATGTGGGGCAGGATTTCCATAAACTTGTTGCAAAGCTTCAGTGATTTGAGAAGATGTCCACTTGAGTTTTGTTAAAAATTTGGTATTAGCCCTGACCTCAAAATCGTTTTTACCCACGGCACAAAAAGTATCCTTTTTTGGTTTTTTTGAAGGCACCCTGACAAGACTAAGACAAGTGTATTACTGGGAAAACTTGTCTGCAGCTATCACTGATCACAGAGACGTGTTTAAACACATTTTGTCTGGAATGAACCCGTGCAGGCATGACTGGAACACTAGTAGCAATACTTTTTGACTTAGCCTTATATACTTTTTCCACCTTACCCCTTAGAAAGATCATCTAAGTTTCCTCCTCAGGTGTTTGGATCCTTAATGGTTATAAAACATGCAAATTCTGCCAGTTGACAAAACTATTGGAATTGTATTAAATTAGGTGTATTTAAATGCATATTTACACATATACACTCAAAAAAGGTGATGGAAATTGATTTTGATGCCTCCACATAATAGACTCAATAAGTCTTGATAGCAATAGGCTGAAAAAAAAATTTAATTACATGTCTGAAGACTTTACACTAATTAGTCACATTTTTAAATGAAGAAGTACACCCAGAATGCTCCTTAGAAGCAAGGATGGCGAGACTGTCTCACATACTTTGGACATGTCATCAGGAGGGACCAGTCCCTGGAGAAGGACATCATGCTTGGTAAAGTAGAGGGTCAGCGAAAAAGAGGAAGACCCTCACTGAGATGGATTGACACGGTGGCTGCAACAATGGGCTCAAGCATAACAATGTTGAGGATAGTGCAGGACTGGGCAGTGTTTCGTTCTGTTGTACATAGGGTCGCTATGAGTGGGAACTGACTTGAAGGCACCTAACAACAATCACATTTTTGGCTTTGGCTTTGTGATTTTTAATCAGGAGTTGGTAAAGATCTTTTAAATCACTTACTCCAATTCCCTTGGTTTCAAACATGATGAAACTAGGGATCCACCTTAGAATTTCAGGAATCTCTTTCACCTAGACAATTCAGTTACTAGGGTGATCTGGATGTGCAGTTTCTGCAGCATCATTTTGGTGCAGTTTAACATGTACACAAAAGATAAATAGGAATCAAGGTTTTTTTTTTACAGTAGAAATAAATGCTAACAGAAAATTAAAATCTAGTAACATGGCGCTCCCAATGTCATAGAATCGCTTAAGTTTGTATGAAAGTGAAAAAGTAAAAGTATAGTAAGACATCTGACACTCAGACACAAATCACTGTTTGATGCAATTGGGAGCAGAGGAGTACTTTTGCCTCTAGCTGGAGCCTTTGAAGTTCTATTTTGCCCATTTCGTCCCTCTTTAAAAAAAAAAAAAGAAAAAGATTCTGCAAAGTGGGCTTATTATGCTTCCTACGAAAAGAGTCCATAGTTCTTTGTTCAGTTAGTCTTAGCCGAAGTGCAGCCAACACTGACTTCAAAAAGGACAGCCTTTTCCTGTTTCATAAATGAAGTACCCAGAAGGCTGCGGTTTTAACTCTGAAGCTAGGAGTACTTTTCTGTCATATCCTGAGATGCAGTGAATAAACTCAGAAGAGCTCAGGGAATCTTAACTACAAGCTCTTCCCCCTCCTTCCCAATTTCAGGAATCCACCTGAGTGGATTTCTTGGGTAACACGTTCTTTGTGCCTTAGCCAGAGCTGCCCTTGACTTTGAGGGAACTTCCCTAAAAAGATCTGAGGATGTCATTTCCTATATAGCAGAAGAGGCTGGATCATGCGATTTCTCTGTTTTATCCCATCCTACTTCCATGCACAATTCTTTCTGGGGGATACTGAGGGGCACTTAGTGCCGAAAACCCCAAATGAAACACAGGAAACGTCTGGGAGGCAGTGGGAGTGGTCTGGCATTGACCACGTTTCGGGGAAAAGAGTCAAGTTGAAGAACGGGAGGCCATAGTTGTTCCTGGGACTCTGAAACTCGGCGTGGCCAGTTCTGTGTGTCTGAAGGGTGCTGGTTTCCCGGGACTTAGAGGCCTTCAGAGCCGACGGGGATGTTTTGACCCTCCATATATTCCTGTCTGCACACAGGCAGCCAGTTCCTTCAGTTTAAGAATCCATGGAGTCGAGTCTCGTTCGAGACAGGAGTCTAAATCCGCCTTCAGCCACTAACAGCCAGCCTCTGGGTCCGGGGCTAGTTGTTCTGCAGCTTCAGCGGGTAGTCAAAGGCCGGGTTTTTGTAGGCCACGAGGTGCGTGTGGTGGCGCTCCAGGTGGGGCGCCCGGGCCCGCCGGTAGAGACAGGCGGCCAGCACCAGGGTGCTGAGGAGCAGCAGGCCGCTGCAGGCGCCCAGCGCCGCCAGTACCAGCGAAGAGCTGGGCCTGGTGGTGAAGGCGGCGCACGGGCGCCTCCACGCCGAGGCGCCCGGCCGGCTCAGGCCCGCCCGGTTGGCCGCCAGGACGCACACGCGGTACGTGGTGGCCGGCTCCAGCCCCAACAGAGGGTGCTGCCGCGCGGTGGCGTGGACCTGCCTCACCGCCGCCGGGGCCTCCACCTGGCCCTCGGGGTGGTAGCGGATCTGGTACTCGTGCACCACCGAGTTGGGGGCACACCAGTGGACGACCGCGGACGTGTCCGTCACCTCGGACACCGCCTGGAGCTTGGGCGGGTCTGGGACGGTGTCTTCCCCGCTGAGGCCGGGGCATCGGCACTGCGAGCGTCTCTGCAGCTCCACGCACGGGGTCTGGAGGTGCTTGCAGGGGTGATAATCACAAGCGACATCCGGGTAAGACGCCCCCGCAACCTTCTGCGCCTCCCCCTCCTCCTCCTCGCTGTAGTCGTCCAACAAGATGATGGGGATCCCACCCTCAGAGGGGCCCGGGTGGGGGGCCTCGGGAGTCCCCTGGTTGGGCTGAGGCGGGCTCACTGGGTTTCCTGAAGAAGGGAAGGGACCACGTTGTGTGCTGGTGAATGAGGTGGGGACGGCTGAGATGTGAGGCCCACTAACAAGCCCCACAGCATGTCCTCCTGTGTGCTCTGCCCTGTCTGTGCTCACAGCCCTGGGTGGGACGCTGGAGTTGTGGTAACCCGCTGTAGAGATGGTGGTGGAGTGGGCAGCACCCTCCCGGGCACTGCTGTGGGGCCCTACAGTTGGTGTCCGGGAATTCACAGGAAGGGAGGGGGGCTTGGTGACACTCTGTTGGCCTCCCCCAGGCTGAGAGCGGGGGTTTGTGCTGGGTGGGGTGGAGGGACCCCTGGGAGAGGCCAGCATCATGCCCTGGGTTGATGGGGCATGGGTGGGGTGGTCAGAGGAGGGTGGGATTGAAGCAACAAGGGTGACGTTTTGGTCCGACTGGCACACACCAGGCAGCTGGGAGAGAGAAAGAGGGGCTGAGAAGACATCACTGGAGCCTGCAGCGGGTGTGCACACGGTGTCTGCTGCCCTAGAAGAGAGGCAAACCAGTCAGAAGGAGTTTGGATTGTGGGCTGCTTCTGTGCGGGGCTTTGAGTCCTCAACCCAGAAGTTCCTTCTTTCCAAGCCTCGTCAACATGCTCCTGCCAGGTACCACATGCTGCGCACTCTAAAGGCATCACCTCAGTGACCCTCACTCTCATCATCCCGTCATCACGCCCACTGGGCAGAGAAGGAAACCTAAGCTCAGGAAGAGGAGCTAACTGCTCAAGATCTCATGACCAAATGTCAGAGCCTAAGCCTAAGCAGTGTGGCAAGGGGTCCAGATTCTCTAAGTGCCGTTTACCATTTTGATGTCATCTGTCTCTTTCCTGGCAGTGACTACTAGCCATCATAGTCATACACATAACATTTACAGAGGGCTTGCCATGTGTTACGGACTGTTCTTAGCACTTAACATATATCAACTAATTTAATCTGCACTACCCCTATGAGGTAGGTACTATGATTCCCATTTTACAGAGAGGTTAAGTAACTCAGCCAGTGTCAACAGTAATAAGTAGTAGAACTTAGATGTGAAGCCGGGCTTTCTCAGCCTCTTCATTAATACCACTGTGACACTCATGACTGCAGAGGGCCTTGTCTTTGGAGGCAACGTGAAGGGGGTAGGGAGGAGCAGGGGAGACTGAGCCCCACTTGACAGCTGGGCTTGGGTGGGAAGCAAGAAAAGACTCCTGCGAGGTGGGGTAGGATGAGCTACAAGGAGAAGAGTTAGCTAGTGGAGCTGGTTGGAGAGTGCAGAGGCCTGGGAGGGCAGGAGGAAGGGATCCCAGCTCCCATCCTTTGCTGGTGGCTACCCTGGGTGTGGCTCCCCGTTGCAAAAACTGCTCTTCCAGCCAATAGCCAATGGGAGTTCTTCGCAGGAGTTCTTTCTCCTGTTCCTTGAGAGCTCTATAAGCCCACTGGCCTTGGACTGAATGACCCAGGAGCAAGACGCCAGGCTCAGCCTTGGGAATTCAGTAGGGCCTAGTGATTTGGAGTGCAGCTTTTGGAAGAAGACAGATCCTGCCTCCTGCATCAGTAGTAAATACCTCACCTTTTGGGGCCCTGGTCCCCTCCACAGTAAAACTCAGGCAATGATAGCACCTGCTTTGGCAGAGTGCTCACCCAACCTATTTCCTTTACCTACTAGGCACATGGCTGCACTACTGTTATGGATTGAATTGTGTCCCTCAAAAAGATATGTTGAAGCCCTCACCCCTGTACCTGTGAATGTGACCTTGTTTGGGGAAATAGGGTCTTTCTTTGAAGACATCAATTAAGTCATATTGGAGTAGGGTGAGCCTGAGTCCTAATCCCTTCTAAGTGGTTTCTTGTAAAAGGGGAGAGTAGACAGAAGGAAAAAGTCCCCCACACAGAGGGAAGACAGTGAGGATCTGTCTACAAGCCAAGGAATGCTAACAAATGCCTGGGGCTACAGAAGTTGAAAGAAACCAGGAAGGAGAAGTAAAGAAGAGAGCAACAGAGAGAGAGAAATCAAGAACGTATAGCTCTGCCAGTGCCCTATGAGAAAATTTTCTGTTCTTTAAAACCACCCGCTTTGTGGTAGTTTGTTACAGCATCGAGAAACTGCAACTACAGTTCCCAGCTTCCCCTGCAGTTAGGTGTGGCCTGTTGACTGACTTCTGGCCAATGGAATACAAGTGGAAATAATGTACCCCACTTCCAGACCTGGAGCCCTGGTGGCACGGTGGTTAAGAGCTCGGCTGCTGATCAAAAGGTCAGCAGTTCAGATCCACCAGCTGCTCCGTGGAAACCCTAGGGAGCAGCTCTCCCACTGTCCTATAGGGTCACTATGAGTCGGAATCGACTCGAGGGCAACAGGTTTCCAGACCTAGCCTGTTAAAAACCTCCCAGGTGTTCTTTGTCTGTTCCTATTTATGGCACGTGACACTGGTTTTTCAGTTACAGTTGTTTGTTTAGTTGCTGTCACATCTTTTCCGACTCGTGACGACCCCGTGTGTGCAGAGTGGAACTGCTCCATAGGGTTTTCAAGGCTGTGACTTTTCAGAGGCAGATCACCAGGCCTATCTTCCGAGGCACTTCTGGGTAGGTTCCAACTGCCAATCTTTCAGCTAGTATCTGAGCACTTAAGCATTTGCACAACCCCAGCAACCCCATTTATAATAACCAACCAACCAACCCATTGCTATCTAGTTGATTCTGACTCATAGAGACCCTATAGGACAGAGTAGAATTGCCCCGTATGGTTTCCAAAGAGAGGCTGGTGGATTTGAACTGCTGACCTTTCGGTCAGCAGCCGAGCTCTTAACCACTGTGCCACCAGGGCCCCCCATTTATAATAGTGATATGGATTTCCACTGAAAAATAAATGCCTTTTTGTTCCAACAGTAAAAACAAACAAAAACCCTCCCTGATGTGTTCTTCCATGCTCTTGGCCCCTTCTGGCTGGCTGGAACAGAGGCAGAGCCTCCATCACCTGGGTCCCTGAGTCTAACTACATGGGGGAGGGCAGCCCCAGCCAGCACTGTCCAACCAGCCCAGCAAGGTTACATGAGTAAGACATGAGCAAGAGCACTTCGGCTTCTGAGGGCTGACTCAGCTCCTTAGTTGCCTGCTGTGTCAATGTGTTACCTCTTTAGGACGATTCTCTTTGCATCCAAGAGGAGCCAGGACAACTCACAGCTACAAGTGAGGGGGTTGCCAAAGAGGTTAACAGACAGGACCTGGGAGGAATCCAGCATCCAAGGAGGGAAGGAACTCAAGTTGCAGCTGAAATACACACACAAAAAAATCAATCTGGTTAGGCCACTTTTCTCTGGGTCTGGATTGCCTTTCTCCTCTGGCACACATCTGGTGAGCTTAGAATATACAATGAAACCTGTGAGAGCCGGACCTCGATGGGATGGCCTTGTTTTTCCTGGTCTCGCGAGTTTTCCACCTTTGACAGGGTGCCATCTTACCACTTTGTATCACTCTCAATTAGGGGAAAATATTTGAGTTTTCCTTCTCTGACAGGTTTCTGCCTTACACAGATTCTGGCTTTCACAGCTTTTACTGTATAGATCACCTGTGACGGTATGGCTCAACCATCCTCTTCTTGGAGAAGCCTCCCTGATCCAGTTAGGTGGAGCTGATCATTACCCCCACTTGCCTTACAGCACGTGGTGTGTGCCTCCGTTACCGATCATAATGTAATGTGATAACTGGCAGATGTCTGCTGCCTGTGCTGAACTGTGAGCGCCCTGAAAGCAGGGAGCATGTTGTCATCACTAGCATCATCACCACCACCAAAATCATCATCACCGTCCTCATCATTATCATCACTAATATGGCTACCACTATCATCACCATGAGCATCATAACCACAAACACCAACAAAATCACCACCATCACTGTCGCCAATTTACAATCGTTACCAACATCATCACCATCATCACAGTCATCATCACAACCATGATCACTACCGGCTTCATCATCTTCACCCCCATCATCTTTACCATGTTATCAGTACCATCACCATCACCACCACCCCCATCATCTTCACTAATGCCAGGCATTGAGCAAAGCACTCTCCATGTCCTCTTCTCCTTTTCCCTCATGACAAGCCCTAACGTGAAGTTCCATTGTTACATGTCTGTTTTACAGATAAAGAAACTTCACTATGTTTGTATTCCTGGCAGTTCACACAGTTCTTGGGATATACATTGTACGATCAATAGCTATTTGTTGAAGGAAGGAAAGGATGAGTAAATGGTTCTGTCTGCTTTTGAACAACTGTTAATCCTTTTGGAAAAATAATTCCATCTTTCATAGCTGCACATAGTTTCACTGTATAAAACAGAGATCACAAGACCTGCTCCTAGATTTCCCGGGGGTTTTCTAATAATAACATTACTCTCATCCAACAATATTTGCAAAACTTTTTAATGTTTTCATTACATTACCTCATTGGACCCTGAGAGGCAGGTGGGGGTGGGTATTATTATCACTCTTTTGTTGATGAAAGATATGAGGCTTCTAGTGAGTTGGTCAGCACAAAATCTCACAGCAGAAGTGAGACTGGAAGCTGATGCCGTTCCTAATATTTTACACATGGCCATGGCCAGGGTCACAGAAATAACTGTTAAGTAACGGGATGTTTAAAATGAGACTGTTTCAGTCTTAGGTTCAACAGGGACTACAAAAGGCTGAGAACCATGCCTGGCGTGCAAAGGACCCAAATATCCTAAAGTGAGGCACTAGAACACCTGTGCAGGACAAGCAAAGAGACTGAGCAATGGGTTACACTGACCCATCACCCACATCTGATCCTTATGAGGAGTCAGAAGGTGGAAGAGCCTAGGTCATCAAGACTGCTTTGGAGGAACCCCCAACCACAATGGGTGCAGGGAGAGGATGTTTCCCTTGAGTCAAATGAAGCTTCCTTTCCTGGAACGTAAGGCAACTGAGTAAGCAGGCTTCAAGACTACCTCTTGGAAAAGGACTTTGTCTGACTCATGTGTGAGAAATATAAAGACAAGAGGTTGATTGGACCTGGCAGAGAAAAGAAAGAAGTAACGGCTTGTGGGAGTGATGAGAGGGCCAAGGTGCCTGCTTCCTAGGGCCCAGGTGTGGGTCCCAAGGAAAGGAGGTGGCCAGGAATCATCTCCAGAGAGACACTATCCTTCCTGTTAAAAGTCAGGACAGTGGTTACTCTTGGGAAGGAGGGTGGGTATGGAGACACTTTGAACATTCACCAGGCCGGAGAACACCAACCCCAGATCCCAACTGCAAGTGGAACCTTTACTGCCCATTTACCTTTCTTCCCTAGACCTCCTCAAACCCTAGAAGGGACAGGACTTGCATAGCATGTGAGGAAAGAGGTGGATCCAGAAAGAGAGAAGAACTTGATCCCCTTGTCTGCTCTTCCCCACTGCAGTTTTTACAGCCTGGGCTTGTGCACAGGAAAAACTTTAAGTGCAGAAGAGTTTGAATTTTAATATTACTCTGGACAGGACTGAGTCGCATGGTTATCAGGCCAGATGGACTGTCTGTGACTTGCCCAAGATATCATCCAAAGAATGAGGAAGAACAAAACCCGGAGGGGATGTGAAGGAACAGCGGGAGAAAAACATTAAGATCTTGTTTGTTTTGTAAAATAGTTACACATATCCAACACAGTGCAATGGGCAAAATTCAGTCCTGTCTCAGAAACACTTACTTCTGGAAGAGAAGGACTTGTAGATGAGGAGTGTCTTCAAAGACGTGTGTATGGACAGAGATGAGGGCTGGGGAGTCTTGACAATCCAGCTGCCGTAGGTTGGGGGTCATCTTGAAAATGTCCCCCTCCAGGTTCTTCAGCCTGGGCATCTTCCTCAGGTA
>NW_004444040.1:4410564-4411982 GCF_000243295.1 Trichechus manatus latirostris
CAGCTCGGCGATGCGGTTGTGGCGCAGCGTCAGCACTTGCAGCTGGGGCAGCGCGCCGAGATCCTGCGCACTCAGGGCGCTCAGCAGGTTGTGGCTGCCGTCGAAGCTACGCAGCGCGGGTGGCAGGCAGCCGGGCAGGCGCCCCAGGCTGCGGTTCGCGAGGGTAACGGAGGTGGCCTCCGAGGCAGGGATCCCCTCGCACGGCGAGCCTGTGGCGTTGTTGCCGCCGCTCGCCCAAGGACCCTGCTGAAAAAGCCGGAAGAGCGGGACCCTCTCCTGGGGAGGCCCTGCCTGGCTTGGGAGCAGCGCCGACGGCAGCAGCAGCTGCAGCAGCAGCAGAGCCCAGTACATGGCGCGTGGCTGGGGAGAGAAGAGCGACGTGGTCCATTAATTCCTGTGGAACAGAGGGGGAAATGTGCCCCTCCGGGGGGCCCTGACACAGAGCCCACGCCCTGGACGTTCCCTCGAGGGCCGGGATGTTCCCCAGCATCAGCGAATATGCAGTGACTACCCCCTGCCTGCCTTTCATCAGCTCCCCCATGTGCGCCGTGGCACCTCCTTTCCTTCTCCCCGTCATGCCCTTTCCCTCTTCTTCGCCTAAGGCCCAGCATCCAAACGTAAACCTCTTCTGTGGTCGCCTTGATTTGTCCAGTCTGGGTCTGAACCTCCCAGTAACCCCCCGCGTTTACTTGTCCCCATTCCATGAGCTTCTGAAGGGAAAGAAACAGGCCCTTTATCGCTGTAAACTCTCCCGGGTGCACAGAAGCTCCTCCATAAGCGTTTGTTCATAACGAGCCTGTGAACAGCCTCTCTGGAAGATCTGCTGGGATATAAACATGGGACTCGCAGAAGATTTTTTTCAGTTCCAACGAACCTCTAGTTGCCGATTTTTCCCCTTAGAACTGCCCAGTTGCTGTTAGTCCTGCTTTGCATGTGACCTGGTGTCCAGATCGTATTTAAAAATCAGTTATAGGGTCCCTTTCTTGGGAAGGCACTCAGGGTTGCCTTCAGGAGAGGAAAGAGCCCCCAGCCAGCTGTGAGGCTTAGGAACCTGGAATCCAGTATTTCCTGGCCGCATGTGGGTTCCAACAAAAGCAAGGGCGCCCAGAGCCAGCCCAGCCCTGGAGGGATGGCTGAGAGGGGCTAGGTGTGGAGTGTCTGGAGTACCCAGGATTCCACAGTGCGGATGGGAGATCAGGGGGTGTAGATCCGGCAGCTATGAGCTGGTTTGTGGCAACAAAGCTATTTCCAACCAGGGTCTGGCAGGGTCACTGCTTGATGTACCCCCATTACAGCATATGTATATTCCTGCCCCCGCCCTCTCTGCTGATTATTTAGGAACCCAGACTCCCTCCCTTTTGTTAACTGGGGATCAAGGCAGTGATACGATCCCAGAAATTGAGGCCAGGAGTCCGGGC
>NW_004444040.1:4413736-4415609 GCF_000243295.1 Trichechus manatus latirostris
GCTGGCTAGCTTTTCAGTGGTGGTGAGGACCTGCCTGGCCAGGCTGACTGATGTCTGAACTTGACCCTCTGGACTGCTGTGTTACTCTGGTCAAGCTCAACCCAAGCGGGCACATCCATGGCTGGCTGCCCAGTTGGGCTTCTGAGCTGGCAAGGTTGGTGGCAAGGCTGACACATGGAGGGGTTTGCTTAACGGTCTCACCCAGGTGGCTGGTTGGCCTTGCCCCAGTGGGTATACTCTGCTTGGCAACACCACATCCTTTGTTTTTTTGATTGAGCACTTACTATGGTCAGAGCCTAACACCATATCCATATCTCATTGAAACCTCACCAGATACAGGCTGATTCCCATGTTACAAAGAAGGAAAGTGAGGCTCCCAGAGGTTGACTAGTAGCCTCTGGGGTTCTCAGTCAGTTAGTCTGTCTGACTTAAGCACTGCATGTTATTGCCTTCTGCAAGCCTCAGTATTTGATACTGTAATATTCTCTTTAAGCACAAGTGAACCTTCCCAAATATTTAGATAGACTCAGATCATCCAAGGAGCCAGGATAGTTGGGAAATTTCCTTTTTTAGTTGAACAGCTCATTCTCAGAATAGACAGAGCCAACTTCTTGGGTAACTGTGTGTTCGGAATGAGGAAGACACTTGGGCAGGGCCTTCAGGATTAGGACTTCCTGGAGGTTAGAGAAAAATGACTGAGGTGTTTTGTCCCCTCCAGACAAGGATGCTAAGGCCCCATGACAAAGTTCTTGGACCAGCAAGTACATTGGGCCCAGTCTATCTTGGACCTGGGCACACCAAATGCCATGCCACATCCTGCCCTTCACCCAAGCTGTTTCCTCTGTCTGGGTGCTCTCCCCTTGAATCTCTTGTTCTTCTTCTTAGCTGACTCTTCTGCACCTGTCTTAGTTTGGGTTCCCTCAAAAGGAGACCCTGAGGTAAGGACTTGAGTGTAGGTAGTTCATTTGGGAGGTGATACCAAGAGTCATGGAGGGTAGTAAGGAAATGAGACAGGGGAGGGAAGGCAGTGAAGGGTGTGTTAATGAGCAGGTAACTGCTGTGGGCAACAGGGGCTCAATCCTGTGGGGACCCTTTGAGAGACTGTGTAGAGCACACCTCGGAATTTTTCCATCAGGCGGTAGGAAAGCAAGAGTGTTTATACACCAGCTTCTGCTCCTCGTTGGTTTGAGGTTCTTTCTGTGACTTTAACTCTGGCACATCTGATTTGTCTTGAGCAAGAGTTGAGCAAGTCCAGGGAGGGTTAAGGGGCAATGGGTGGCACCCATAGCATCTGCTATATCACCCTTCATAATTTAGCCCAAGCAGGCCCTCCACCGCCTCCCACAAGCTGAACTAGATGCCTTCCTTGGTGTTCTCTTCTAGGTGCTCTGGGCTTACTGCATCAGGCGGAATGACGTTAACTTCTCCATAACTTATGACTGAGCTTCCTGAGAACTGTACAGTGTCATTCATCTCGGCAGCCCCGAATGGAGTCTGGCACACATGGGACATGTTGATCAAATGAATGAAAAAAGGTGTGATGAGTACATGGTGAATCATAATGTCCTGCAAGGTATCTGGTAGTAGATGGAGCAGGACTCAAAATAGTAAACATTAAATTAAAGTGCCTGAGATTCACACGCAGGTACTCTAACATCCCGGAATTCAGAAGGGCCAAGGGGAGGGTTGAGATGGGGTATGGGGGGTGAGGGTAGGGGCAGAAGTGGAAGTAGAGAATTGAGTCACAAAGAAGTTTCCAGTCCAGAGTCCCCAACACTTTCATAGATTGTTGGTGAGAAATCTCTTGGAAGAAGATCATGAAGTTAATGTATTAGTAAAACCATGGCCCACAAAAGAAGAAGAAGAAGAAAAA
>NW_004444040.1:4416845-4418021 GCF_000243295.1 Trichechus manatus latirostris
GAGGTACCTCTGGGTGGATTTGAACTGCCAACCTTTTGGTTAGTAGTTGAGTGCTTAACTATTAGTGCCACCCAGGGACTCCATATTAGAGTGAAAAGGACCTTAAATGGAAACACAGGATACCTGGGTTCTCACCCCAACACTGCCACCACCTTACTGGGTACAATGTCTGCGTTCTTCCCTTTCTTTCTGTCTCATGTTTATCATCCGATTTAGTAACTCAGCACACATTTCCTGAGAACATGCCAGTATATGAGCCAGGTGCTCAGTATAGAAGATGGTGACTCAGAGATGAACAAGATATGGACCCTGCCCTCAGAAGGAATAAACAGGGGAGGAGAGTGGAAAGGGTCCCCAAGAAGAGTTGCTTCATTTGAACAGAGACCTGGGGACGAGATGGAGCACTCATGCAATGGGCTGGGGGAATAATGTTCCAGGGAACAGCATGTGCAAAGACTCAGAGGCAGAAAAGATCCTCCTGTGTTTGAATAAAAAAAGCAGATGGTGTGACTGGAGGCTGGGGAGTGAGGGGAGGGGAAGGCAGGGACTGTATCATTCGAGTGAGGTATACGTTAAAAGATCATTCTGGTTGCTGTGTAGATTGTAGGCAAGAGCAAAGCTAGAGAGTTAAGAGGGTGTTGAAAGTGTCCAGGTAGGAGGTGGCCATGCTGGTTTGAGAGTGACGACCCTAAAGGTGGAGACAAACATATTCGAGATACATTTTGGAAGCAGAATTGACAGAATTCGTAAATGGATTGGAAGTGAGGTTTGAGAGAAAGGAAGGCATCAAAGATGACCCCTAGAGTTTTGGCCTGAGAATTGGGTGGACTGAAATGGTATTTATCAGGATACAGAAGTCTAAGAGAACAGCAGATTTTGGGGTAAGTTACTACAGGCTCGTTTTTAGTCATGTGAAGTTTGAGATATCTGTTAGACCTCCAAAGGAGATGCTGAGGAGACAATTGGTCATCCCACTCTGGAATTTCGGGAGAGGTCAGAACTAGAGAGTTACATTTGAAGGGCATCAGCATTTAGAGGCTGCTTAAATCAAGGGACTAGATAAGATCACCTAGGGTGAGCATGTAGAGGGAGAAGAGAAGGGGACTGAGCCAACAATTGAAAGTAGAACAGAGAAGGAGGAATCAGCAAAGGAGGCTGGGAAGGAGCAGCCAGAAA
>NW_004444040.1:4420676-4434080 GCF_000243295.1 Trichechus manatus latirostris
ACTTATGTCAGAACCGACTTACGACGGGAGTTGCTGGAAGGAAACCCCATCATAAGTCGGGGACTACCTGTAGATAGTTCTTAAAAGAACATAATGCTCAAGACAGACACTCTTTACTAGTTTCGCTAAAGTATTGTTTGGTTTTAAGAAGACTTCAGGGGATATTTTTGGTTTAAGGTTTAAAGATTGTCTCAGGGCAGTAGTTTCAGGGGTTCATCCAGCCTCCATGGCTCCAGAAAGGCTCAAGTCCACGAGAATCTGCAATTCTGTTCTGCATTTTCCCACTTTTATCAGGATTCTTCTGTAGAATCTTTGATCAAAATGTTCTGTAATTACGGTAGCCACGCACCATCCAGTTCCTCTGTTTCATGGCAAAGGAGGCAGCTGTTCAGGGAGGCAATTAGCCACACATTCCATTTCTTCCTCCTGTTCTCCAACTCTCCTTCTTCCTCTGTTGCTCCAGGCAAATAGAGATTAATTATTGTGCCTTGGATGGCCACTTGCAAGCTTTTAAAACCCCAAGCACTATGTAACAAACTAGGAGGTAGAACAGAAGCACTAAACACGTTATTAGGCCAGTTAACGGGGATGTCCCATGAAACCACGACAGTAAACCTCCAAACCAAGGAACCAAATCCCATGAGGTGTTTGGTTGTACATAAGGAGCCTCAGCAGCTGCTCTTTTTTGTTATTGTTGTAATATATCTATCACACAACATTTTTTTTTACTGAACTTTAGATGAAGGTTTACAGAACAAACTAGTTTCTCATTAAACAGTTAGTACATATATTGTTTTATGACATTGGTTAACAACACCATGACATGTCAGTACTCTCCCTTCTCGACCTTGGGTTGCCCATTACTAGCTTTCCTGTCCCTTCCTGCCTTGCAGTCCTTGCCCCTGGGCTGGTGTGCCCTGTTAGTCTCGTTTTGTCCTATGGGTCTGTGTAATCTTTGGCTAAAAGGTGAACCTCCAGAGTGACTTCATTACTGGGCTAAAAGGGTGTCTGGGGGCCATACTCTTGGGGTTTCTCCAGTCTCTGTCAGGCCAGTAAGTCTGGTCTTTTTTTTTTTTGAGTTAGAATTTTGTTCTACATTTTTCTCCAGCTCTGTCCAGGAGCCTCTATTGTGATCCCTGTCAGAGCAGTCAGTGGTGGTAGCCGGGCACCATCTAGTTGTACTGGACTCAGTCTGGTGGAGGCCGTGGTAGTTGTGGTTCATTAGTCCTTTGGGCTAGTCTTTTCCTTGTGTCTTTAGTTTTCTTCATTTTCACTTGCTCCTGAAGGGGTGAGACCAGTGGAGTATCTTAGATGGCCACTCACAGGCTTTTAAGACCCCAGACGCTACTCACCAAAGTAGAATGTAGAATATTTTCTTTATAAACTGTGTTATGCCAATTGAGCTAGAGACCATGGTCTCCACAGTCCTCAGCCCAGTAATTTGGTCCCTAAGGGAGTTTGGATATGTCTATGGAGCATCCATGACCTTACCCTGAACAAGTTGTGCTGGCTTCCCCAGTATCCAAAGTTACCACTTATCTATTGGCTATTTAGTGTTTTACCACCCTCACCCCTCCCCTCCCTCGGAACCATCAAAGATTGTTTCTTTTTGTGTGTAAACCTTTTCATGAGTTTTTATAGTAGTGGTCTTATACAATATTTGTCCTTGACTTACTTCACTCAGCATAATGTCCTCCGGATTCATCCATGTTGTGAGATGCTTCACAGATGCATCACTGTTCTTTATCGTTGCGTGCTGTTCCATTGTGCGTATGTACCATAGCTTATCCATTCATCTGTTGATGGGCATCTAGGTTGTTTCCATCGTTTTGCTATTGTGAACAATGCTGCAATGAACATGAGTGTGCATATGTCTATTCGTGTGATGGCTCTTATTTCTCTAGGATGTATTCCTAGGAGTGGGATTGCTGGATCATATGGTATTTCTATTTCTAGCTTTTTAAGGATGCGCCATGTCGTTTTCCAAAATGGTTGTACCACTTTGCATTCTCACCAGCAGTGCATGAGTCCCAATCTCTCTGCAGCCTCGCCAACATTTGTTATATTCTGTTTTTTTTCTATCACACAACTTCTGCCGATTCAACTTTTTACAGGTGTACAACTTATTGATGGCAATTACAATAATCTGGTATGCAACCCTACCCTTAATCAATGAGATTTTTCCATTACCTTAAACTGAAACTCAGTATAGGCAGTGTCTGGATTAAGAGTTCGTTCCTAAATCTGTCTTTAAGTTGAATTTGTATGTAAATGGAAACACTTAGGTAGATTCTTGTATCTCAAAATAATCAAAAGTTTGCTTTAGTATATAGTATATAGTGTGCTTTTCTATGCCTAAAAAAGTTAAAGAAACACTTCCAGATATACTAAAACATATTTAACATAATAATACAATAATAATAATAATGTTTTGATGTGCATGCAAAGTAGCGCCCATTTGTTACAAACGATTGTATGTACCTTCTCCACAGTTGAAACAGTTGAAGAAATATCTACTGGGCTAATGTCACCCAAAATACTCAGAAGATTCCGTTCTGTAAAATCTTTGAGACCCCTTAGATTCTCTGTTGTAGACTCCGAACTAAAAAATCTACGTGGTATCATCGCTCTGAATTTCTGCTGGGTTTTGAAACTCCTCAGCAGAAGCTGCGAGGGTTGCTGGCGTGGGTAGGATGGTGCTGGGGCCAGACAGATCATTCCTCCATCACCTCCTCACCAGACCTGTCAAACCGCGCCCCCCCCCCCAACTATGAGGCCCCTGTCTCAGGGAGCAAGGGGGAAGTGCAAGGATGTGCTAAGAGTGAGCCGGGGCTTAACTGTTGGGACGAGGACGCATAGGGGAACCCAAGTCCAAAGTTCTCCATGGACAGGAAACTACACATGGATATACAGTGGTCCGGAATCTAAGACTGCCTCGCCCCCCCCCGCCCCCCCCCACCGTTCCAGCCACCAAAAGGCCAAGAAGTGCTGCAATCGTGAAATCCCACGTGTCAGGTAGGGGAAACAGAAGCCCAGAGACGTGCTGTGATGGGCCTGGGCTGCACAGCAAGGAGGGCCGGGCAGGATGGGGTGGGGCAGAGCTGGGTAAGGGGGTGCCACAGAGGCCCGGCCGGGTGCCCAGCGCAGTGCACTGACCTGTTGTACTGGAGAACACACCGGCCACCACCACCTGCAGGCCCACCATGCAGAGCGGTGCAGCGATCCTTGGGGCACTCGGAAGGTGGGGCTGGCCATTTGTGAGCTCCCAGGGAGGCGGGTGACTTTGGGTCCCGCACATACACGGTGCAGAGTGCCAACTTTGTTCTCCGTCCAGACTGAGACCTCTGCGCAAACATGCTCCCGTCAGATCCTCGGTCAGGCCAAGAAGCACCCGAGTGTAAGTTCACGACCCCATTCATTGTGGGTGCAGCTGCCTTCGTCCCCCTGGGAGCTTCTTCCTTCACAGCCACAAACCGTTCCTCCGGCAGAACCTTGCCTGGCCTTGAGCTGCCCTGCGTTGCCCCCAGCCCTTGAGCCCCGCCCCCCATATTTTCGATCCGATCTGGATTTGTTGAATCTGCCGATGAGGAATCCGCGGATACGGAGGGCTGACTTCACTAGGCAGGTATGCCTCACAAATTTCGGTGGGCTCACGTCACACCGTCCGTGCCCGTGTACATTACCTACGCGAACACTTTTGAGTTTGCATCCTCTTATCCTCTAGTGAATTTGCTTGTGTTACAACAGATGGAGTTTTAACAGCTCTTTGTCAAGTGTTTGGCTGCCCGTTTGCTCTCCTGATGTCTACCTGACTCTAAGGACCGTTTCTAAAGGGAGGAAAAGGGCAGGACAAGAACATTTCACTCATCTTGTAAACACAGAGCTCAGCCCCTGAGGAAAAGTGCCTCTGGTGAGATTTGGCATCAAACCCTTGCCTGCTGTAAACTCTTATCTGCAGTGGTGAGAACTGAGTCAGCCAGATGGGGTATGGGGTGGGATGGGGGTGTTGCCAGTCATGGTTTCCTGTTTTCTCTGTTGGGAAAAAGGTAGAACTCTTCCCTCGCCTTGCTTACGCTACCTCTGACCCAGATCTGCAAAACGTATGTCATATAGAACAAGTGGGCCAGCAGTTAGGATCTGAAGATTTTTTATTTTTTAAAATTTTATTATGTTTTAGGTGAAAGTTTACAAGGATCTGAAGATTTTTAATACAAATTTTCACTATGTTGGCATTTGAAATCTAGTGTAAAATAATTGGAGGGGAAAAAAAATGTCTATGGAGTTTTGTAGGCCTTACCCAAATATGTTCTGACAAAAATCAGCATAGGAACATTATCACAAGTAAAGACAATCAAGTGTTTTCAGCTCAAGAGGCCTTGTTCATGTAGGAATATCAAGAGTATTGCTGGAAGAGGCTGCATAGGTCCGGCTCACTGTTATTACTCCCCATTGCTAACCCCCGCATTGTCTCATGATCTTGTTTTCCCCTCCCATTCCAGTCTAAGATTAAAGTTTAAGATTAACCGATGTTCCTCCTTGGAGGGTGAAAAACAAGTGATAATGATCTAGGAATGACAATCTGAACAAAGCACCCATCTTGGGACAAGAAAACCAGGATGTCGCCAGATAACCCCCAAGAAAAGATGAATTCATCTGGGACGTGACCACCTCAAGGGGGAACTAACACAAACTTCTAAGATCCATAATCCTGTCCCTATAAAAGCCTTCGGCCAATCTCCAGTGGGGGAGATGGGTTTTTGGAGGAATCTATTCCCCTCTGTCTCCTATATATCAATACATAATAAAACTCTTGCTGCTCACCTCACCCCTATCTCAGAATTGGCTATGGTGGCAGGTGGCTCCAATCTGCGTTATTGCAGTATCAGTGCTGAATAGCACAGCTCTGGAATCAGAAGGTCTGTGTTCAAATCCTGACTCCTCACATACTAGCTGAGTGACCTTGACAAGTTGCTTAACTTCTCTGTGTCATGGTTCCAGTGATGTACTGAATTGAAGAAAGGCCAAGCTGGTTTTGCACATCAACTAACCCATGATGTCTCCTGACATAATTTTGGTAGCTTGAAGTTGGCCATGGTGGAGAATTTACACCATGGAAATTGGCACATGCTACAAATCCAAGTCCCCCACCCCTGAGAGTTCTTAAATATTTACCACCACACCACTGTCCATTTTCAAATTTGTGCAGTGAGACTAATAATACCTACCTCACCCAGAGGATGAGATTAGGAGAACTCATGGGATGCATGTAGACCAGTGATGTTGTTGTTAGGTGCCATGGAGTTGACTTTTGACTCATAGTGACCCCATGTGACAGAGTAAAACTACTCCATAGGGTTTTTAAGGTTGTAATCTTTATGGGAGCAGATCGCCAGGTCTTTCTCCCATGGAGCTGCTAGGTGGGTTCGAACTGCCAGCCTTTCAGTTAGCAAGCAGCCAAGCGCTTAACTGTTGCACCACAAAGGCTGCTTTTAGACCAGTGATGGCCCTTACTAAATGATAGCGTGCTTCATTCTTTGAGCCATGTGATTCTGAGACTGCTCTTTGGGGAGGTGGAAGCCGGATTTCACTTGCTCTAACATCGGCTTGCATAGCCACTTAACCTCTTCGTGTCCTCTTGCCCTGGGTGTCCTTTACTGCTATAGTAGCCTGTCAACCCTCCCTGAAATTGAGTTATATAACTGTGGCCTGACACCACTAGTGGGGGTAGTGTTGGCAGAGGGATGCCAGGGTTCCAGAAGAAAAGCACATACATGGTACAAAGACCTCAGATTGTTACATGGGAGGAGGAGGGGAATGCCTTGACCTCATTGTGATGGGAAGTGGACCATAATGAAAGAATATTGGATAAGAAACCACACAATTCAATGCCCTTATTTTACAGATAAAGTTCCCTAGCTGACACAAACAGTTTGCGCTCAACTACTAACCTACAGGTTGGTAGTGGGAACCCACCCAGTGATGCTCCAGAAGAAAGGCCTGGTGATTTGCTTCCATAAAGATTACAGCCAAGAAAACCCTATGGAGCAGTTCTACTTTGCCACACATAGGGTCACCATGAGTTGGAGTCAACTTAACAGCCGTGGGGGAAAATTACTTTTTACAGATGAGGAGATACGCAGACATGCACTCTAAAAAATGGAGCTTAAAAAATTTCCTCTACTGTTGTTTTCCAACTTCCTTTCTTGAATGGGACCCTGGTGGCACAGTGGTTAAGTGTTTGGCTGCTAACCAAAAGGTCGGCAGTTCAAATCCACCATCCGCTCCTTGGAAACCCTATAGGGCAGTTCTGCTCTGTCCTATGAGGTCACTATGAGTTGGAATCGACTCGACAGCAATGTTTTTTTTAATTGTTTTTCCAATTTCCTTTCTTGATTAGGCTGATGCTCTTAGCTTTTGGCTCTGGTGAAAACACTGTCAAATTCAGAATCTGTATGAGAATTTATTGTTAGTCGCAAAGGGACAAATATTGTCCCTACGATCCCACTAATAGGAAATATCTAGAGTAGGCAAATACAGAGACAAAAGTTTATTAGTGGGGGGAGGAGGGAATAGGAATTCTTGTTGAAGGGGTACTGAGTTTCTATTTGAGATGATGTTAGACTTTGGGAAACAGTGGTGATGGCTGCACAACACAGTGAAAGTAAACGTCACTGAATTGTACACTTAAAAATAGTTAAAATAGCAAACTTTTTCTTACAAACATTTTATAATTAAAAAAAACAAAACTTGAATAATTTAAGTTTCAGAGGCTCTGGGGCCAATTCCAGCTCATCAAATTGAGAATGGTGGCAATTATATTTCAGAAAATGGGTAGAAGAAAAAATGTGAAAAGACAGGAAACCTGGTTACTGTATAGATGCTCCCATATAGCTTGATGCAGATCTAACTTTCCTGTAGAGCTTAATTAGGAAAAAAAGAGACCTAAAAAATAAATAAAAAGATGAGGCATTGCATTCTGCATCAATCATTTTAAGCTGTTTTAGGGCAGGATCATAGCCCCATGCCTTGTATTCAGTTGTCACTCTAAATAGATACGTTGTTCTTTTTGCTCAGTGAATGTCTCATGAATTAATTTATCCATTTCCATGAATCTAGAGTGGCTTAATAGATACTTTATTAAAAATACAAAAATAGATAGTCACTGCCTAGGGACACTGAATTTCTGTTAATGGTGGTGGAATAATCTGGAAACAGATAGTGTTGATGGTTGTACAACATGGTGAACATAATCAATCTCATTGAATTGCTCATGTAAAAATTGAATTGGCAAATGTTTTGTTATATATTTTACCGCAATAGAAAAAAAAAAAAAAGATTAGAGAAGTCTTCCCGTATCTTAAATACAACAGAAAAGTTATGTTTGCTTAAAAAAAAACAACAAAACCCAAACCAGGATACAGATGGTATAAAGCTTGGAAAGACACACTCCACAATACTGATGGTGCATATCTTAAAGAAGTGTTAAAGTGGATAGATTTCTTATTTTAACCCTTGGAATATTGTATTAGTCAGCTCTTTCACAATAGTGCTGCTTAACAAACTCCCCCAAACTCAGTGACTGCAGTTACAGGCATTTACGCCCACACTCATATTGGCTGATCTAGTTGTGCTTGGCTCCGGGCTGTGGATTGGGTTCAGAGCTGCTGACGTAATTCCGAGGCTCTGGCTGAAGGGGCAGTGATTGCCTGGGGGACCCTTGTCTCAGAGTGGATGGTGGCAGTACCAGAGGCCAGGCAAAATTGCACACGCACATTTGAGGCCTCTGCTTGCATCACACCCTCTGGCCAAAGAAAGTCACATGGCCAAGCCCAGCATTGAAGGCGTGGGGTGTATACACTGCCCAGTGGGAGGGGGAAGTGGGGCAAGTATTTGCTGCACAATAATCCAAACTATCACCCATCTTTGAAATACAAGCACACAAAATACTTTTATAATTGAATATATACTCTTCCAAATAACTACTTTACATTTGCAATGCATTTCATAGTTAAAATTTTTTCGATCATTATTTCATATTTTCCTTCCAATAGCCCAGTGGCATAGCAGGGAAGGTGGCATCCCCATTTTTAAAGATGCGAAAACTCTGGCTTACAGAATTTATGGAATCTACACTCTTCCTTGGCAGTTCCCCCAGTGTTTGCCATCCTCCCTGCCAAATCCAAGCCACATCTTTTAGGCCAGAGATTCTCAAACTTCAGTGTGCACACAAATCGCCAGAAGGGCTTGTGAAAATGCAGACTCTGATTCTGAAAGTCTGGGGTGGCCTCAGGGCTGGGAGATGGGTGAGGCAAGGAGGCCCCTAGAATGTACTTGCACTACCCCAAGAGTGAACATTTCTTTCAATTTTATGCCCTGGTTGCCTCACTTGCCTCATCCTATTTCCAGCCCTGTGAGAGTCTGCATTTCTGACAAATGGTGCTGGTCTAAGGACCACACTTTGAATAGCAGGGCCTCAAGCTGCAGTTATTGTGGGTTTAATGCTGGGTATCTGACCCTTAGGAGTCCCTGGGTGGCACAAATGGTTAAGCGCTTGGCTGATAACCAAAAGGCTGGTGGTCTGAACCCACTCAGAGGTTCCTTGGAAGAAAGCCCTAACTGAAAATCTTATGGAGCACAGTTCCGCTCTGACATGTGGGGTTGCCAGGAGTCTGAATCGACTTGATGGCAGCTGGTTTGGCTTTTTGTATCTGACCCTGAGTGGCAATGATTTAGGAAGTCCTCAACTTAATCAGGTTAGCCATTTTGAAGTTGGGTGTGTGGGCTTTGTAAGAATGAAAAAAGAAACACTGATTCAGATACACTGTTTTTACATAAACATTAGGTCACATGTGCTGGGCTGGCTAATGAATTTGGGAAAATTTAAGAAAGTTACGTGGTAGCAGAGACTCAGGTAAGCACCTGGATTTTGTAAGCACATCGTCAGACCTCCATCCCCAGCCCTCCTTCTGCTGAACACCCCACCATTACAGCACTGGCACCCCAACCTTCTGTAGGTTGCCCAGAAAACTGTGCTTGTTCTTTCCTCATAACCGTAGTGAACATGAGTAGGACATCCTTGACCAGCCATGGGGTGGGCCGAAACCAGCCACCATCAGCAACACTGGGCCTACATGTTGAGCCCCGGCCCCAGGTCCTGTTCAACCTTGTATTCTTTCCTCAAGGTAATACTTTTTTTTTTTTTCCTCTTTTTTGAGAATCTCATTTGCCTTCTATGTCAAGACCCTGTTTGGTGCCACCAAGGCCTCTTATAACATATCTTGAATCAGGGGATACAGGCTTGAGGCCCTGGATCCTCTCAGAAAACTGGGTTGTGGAACCCAAACAGGGTTGTGTGGAACTCTGGGCTCAGGGATGGCTTGGTTTTTAAGGTACCAACTAAGATTTCATCTAGCAAAAAGGGATTCTGCTCTCAAGTCTGAACACCTCTTCCCCAGCGCCCACTGTTGCATCCCAGGGATTTCGGGGAGCAGCCAAAGGCCTCACTTCCCAACTTTCCCATGATGAAGAAGAGAACAATATCCTGCCACGTTCCCAGATAGCATTTGCCCATGAGGAGGAGTGGCTGTAGGATTTTTCCTTTGCGGCAACTGATGAAACTGAGGTACGCAGGGGAATTATGGGTCTTCTTCAAGGCCACATAGTGAGTTGGTGGAAGGAAGTACATCTGTTAGTCAAAAAGAGTCTTTTCCACATTTGTTAGTCCTAAGAGTGTTAGCGGATCTAAAGTTGTTGCCATCAAGTCAGCTCTGACTCATGGCGCCTTATGTATAACAGAACGAAACGTTGCCTGGCCCTGCGCCATCTTCACAGTCATTGGTATGTGAGTCCACTGTTGTGGCGATTGTGTCAATCCATGTCATTGAGGGTTTCCCTCATTTCATTGACCCTCCACTTTACCATGATGCCCTTCTCTAGCGATTATGAAGTGTCCAAAGTAAGCAAGATGAAGTTTCGCCATCCTTGCTTCTAAGGAGCATTCTGGTTTTATTTCTTCTGAGACTGATAGCGGGTCTAAAGAGAAACCTCTAATTCCCATTCTCTTCATGCGTTTCTTACAGGAGCTCCTCCAAGGAACCGAGTCTTGATGCAACATGGGATTTGTGGGCAAGAGGAGTGAAATGTGGGAGGTTTCCCCAGGCTTTTTCTAAACTAATCTGGTGGTATCCAAACTGGGTTCTGTGGAACTCTGGGTTCAGAGCTGGCTTGATTTTTAGGTTCCCAACTAAGATTTCATGTAGGAAAAGGGATTCTAATCTAAAGAAGTCTGAAAACCTACTTTCCCAAAGACAGTGAGAATTCAGGGCCAGCACAGACATTTCAGAGGACAGAGAATGGGGGCAGGCTGATTTTTTCTTTTTTGATAAACAGCACTTAACATTTTTACACGGCTTCAGTGAGATGTTCAGAAAGGAGATGGGGGAACTTTAACACAAGAAAGGGACATGGCCGAACCTCAGCTTTTCAATCCATGATTTCTAGGACTCAACAACGGCCCTTGGAGCTAGGGGGCATGAAGGTGAAAATAGCAAAAAGGAGGCGCCCCCAAGAGAATCTGGGGTGCTGAAGGGGGAAAGGGATGAGGTAAGAAAGTCACATGTTTGTGAGGGAACACAATGAAAACTGCTATAGAGATACCAAGGGTACTGAAGCAAAAACAGGCTTTACTTATAAGTGAATTAAGAAAATATTCTTAAAGCAATTTCAGAAAATAAGCCTTGCAAAATGTCTTGGCTTCTAGTGCCTACAACTAAAAGATAAGCTTTCACATGAAAAGCTTCTCCTTTCCTTTTTTTTTGACCTTGGGACTGAAAAGAAATCTTTCTCAGAATCGAAAATAAATAACCTTGAAGCTCCTCCTTTCTCTTGCTCCCAGATCTTTTTGATCCAGTCACTCTCCCTAACCACCCCCACCCTCTCCTACTAGAGCGAGCCTGATATTGGAACTCTGGGCTCAGGGGAAGCCTGAATTGAGTGCAGATAAGCACTTCAAGGCTGAGCAGGACTGAGAAAGGAACAGTGGGGCTGCTGGGCTAAGCTTAGTGGTCTCTGGAGTTAAGACAAACCTGGTTTGAATCCAGTTCCACTGCTTACTGGCAGTGTGACCCTGGGCAGGTTACTTCACCTTCTAAGCCCATTATCTCCTTTGTAATATGAGAAAGCAAGCAGTTCCTACCCTCTCTGGGTTGATGTGAGGACTGTGCAGAGATACATCTATAAATTGCATGTTGCTACCTGCTGAGCACCAGGTGGCCATGAGTTGGAGCCAACTCTACGGCACACAAAGACAGGCCCTTGACATTTGGCTATCAAAATCACTGTTCTTTTGCTGCAGAGTATTTCTTAGTTCTCTGGTGCTTTTTTTCCAAAAAGTAGTTCCTGGGTGGTGCAAATGGTTAACACACTGGACTGCTAACCCAATGGTTGGCAGTTCAAATCCACCCGGAGACACCTCAGAAGAAAGGCCTGGCGATCTACTACTGAAAGCCCTATGGAGTGTAATTCTACTTTGACACAAATGGGGTCCCATGAGTTGACAACAACTGGTAACTGGTAGAACTGGAAAGGGACAAGAAGAGCTCAAGAAAAGGCAGGATATGTCAGGAAACCTGGTGACAGATTCAGTGAGAAAGATTCAAAACCAATGGCTAAGTGAGGTTTTTAAGTTTATCTCTGAGGCCCTAACTTATCAGCTGCTCCTTGCACCACCTGGAAGAATGGGCTCTAATCTTGGGATTGTGAGGAGAAGCACATGTTAAAGTGAAAGTTGCCCTCTTTTTTCATAATGGAGAAAATATTCACCTTTCTAGAGACACAGGTTGGAGAGGACATGACTAGACAGTCCTCAAATCTATACAAACCTTTTAATTAAAAAAGTCTTATAAAATAATAAAAAAATACAGATTTCTGCATCCAGTGTAGAAAAGAAAGCAAATGGTTTTGAAAGGCACACATTAATTCAAAATTTCAGCATACAAAGGCAAATGACCTTTTGTATCCCAGTGTATTAAAAGTCCTTAAGTTGCACTTTGGAGCAGCAGCATTTAAAATTTTCTTTTCCAAAGTCACACTTGCTTTTTCCTTTGGGATGTCACTGTGTAATCCCAGAAGAAATGCTCCCTTGAAAGTTGTAATCAACAGAGAAAATGTGTCTAAAGCCAGTCAACTCCTTGGAGCATTTTCATGGAAAAGTCAGACAGCTAAAAAGGAAGAGGGCTGAACTGAAAAGTTTAGCTTTGATAAATTATATGAGCTGTACTAGGCAGCAAACAGGTACAATTCAACACCAAGGAACATTATTTTAATGTAAGGCCCAACATAATCTTAGAGACCTAACTAGGTTCTAAAATAATAGAGCCCTGAACCATACAGAAATGACCCACACCGAGTTCAACACAGTACACTTAGCATGAGTTTCTACAGAAAGTGGAGTCCTCGGGTGGTGCAATGGTTAACGTGCTTGGCTGCCAATGGAAAGGTTAGAGGTTCAAGTCTACCCAGAGGTGCCTTGGAAGAAAGGCCTGGTGATCTACTGCCAAAAGATCAGCCATTGAAAACTCTATGGATCACAGTACTACTCTGACATACATGGGGTCGTCATCAGTCCCAATGGACTCGAACAATTTTTTTTTAATATATAAAACAGGTCAAATTAAGTTTCTTATGGTGTGAACCAGATTTTCCAAGCACTTAAGCCACTTCCTGGAACCCTGGTGGCGCACTGGTTAAGAGCTCCACTTAGAACCAAAAGGTCAGCAGTTCAAATCTACCAGCCACTCCTTGGAAACCCTATGGGGCAGTTCTACTGTGTCCTATAGGGTCGCTATGAGTTGGAATTGACTGGACAGCAATGGGTTTGGGTTTCAAAGCCGCTTCCTAGCTTTAAATTAGGCCTCAGAAGTTTAGCTGGTGCCTGGGAAAGCTCCACTAACATTCACCTCTAAGGAGAGGCTGAAAGATGACAGCTTCTGGCTCAGGACCCGGGGGTCCCTAGCCAAGGCTGCCTCTAGGCCGCCCTTGAAATTGCTGAGAATCTCTTCCCAAATGGCTTTGTTTGTGTCTTAGGCTGGGTTCTCTAGAGAAGCAAAACCAGTAAAGTGTATAAATATATATATAGAGAGAGATTATATCAAGGACACAGCTCACATGATTGCAGAGGCTAGAACGTCCGAAGTCCGTGGATCAGGGTAGAGGCCTCTCCCAAGTCACATAGCTGCAGAAGCTGGCAAGCCCAAGATCGGAAGGTTGGAGAGCAGGGCTCCCACTCACAGGCTGTGCAGATCGACGAATCCAGTTCAGCAGATAAGCTGATAGCTCAAGTCCCAAGAACGGGAGATGAGACGACAGGAAGCAGCTGCAGGATCCAGAGAGAGCAAAAAGCCAGAA
>NW_004444040.1:4439940-4464821 GCF_000243295.1 Trichechus manatus latirostris
GGCCACACCCCCAAGGAGACTCCCTTTCATCTGATTGGCTTCTCACAGTATATTCAATCATGGGAGTGATTACATTAAAACACGGAGAATCATGGCCCAGCCAAGTTGACACACAATCTTAACCATCACAGTTGGGAAATAAAGCAACGGCTGATATTTGCTGGCAAACACGTGTTCCTCTGAGCTCAGGTCAGGCCACCTACAGGGTGAGTCCTAAGAGAACTCCAAAATGGAAATGGAGCCTTTGCCTTACTCTTGCAACCCAAGTTCCTTGTGCGACAGGAAAGCATTTATAAAAACAGAATAAAATATTACCTGATATTTCCCTCTACCCCTGGTATTCTTTTTTACCTCCTCAAAACTGAGTCCTCTCACCGCTAACAAACCACGAAAAATAATAATTCAGATAACTGTTAACTGGCCCACGCTCATGGTCTCAAGGCAGGGATGACACAGCAAAAAGCAGAGGGAAAAAAAAAAGTATTACTGGCCTTTGATTTACAAAAGCCAAAGGCCTTTAGGGGAAATGGCAGGAGTCATATAAACACAAACACCAAATCCAGACAAACACTGAAGAGTAATAAAGAGTAACGCTCCCCTACAACCAAGACCAGCCTAAGGCCCCTCAGACAAAGGCCAGTGGGGAAGCTGTCGGACCTTGAACATGGTGATCTTTGAGAATGGGCCTGCCTTGTGTCTTGCCCATCTCTCCCCAACCTCAGACCAAGACTGGGATGCAATCTTGATTGGAATCCCCAGTGCTAGGAGGTGGTTTTTATGAACAGAGAGCGGTGCCCATCTTTCTAAGCCCTGACCCTGAGTAGAAGCAGGTGAGACACGGATCTGGGTTGAAGAATGGTTTCCCCTACACCCTTGTGTCACCCATGTCTTCAAGATGGACTTAGAAGTGGCTGAGGGATCCCTAGGAGTGGAATGGGGCTTGCAGGTGGGAGCAGTAACCCAAGAGTACTGATGGCCAAGACCAGACAGGCCCGTGGTCACCTTGGCAGATGTCACTGTGGACTGATGACCCTGAAGGCTGCCGCTCTGGCTCCTGGTCAACAACTGGTGCCAGATAACCACATCCCCCCCAGGTAGAAGCTGTGTGTGTGGACTCCCTCTGCCATTTTGACAAGATGGGAGATAAAAGCAGTTCAGTTAATGCAGGATATTTCTTTTCATACCTGTGTGGAGTAAGATTTGTACTTGCTACATGTGATTTTTATCTCTTTCTGTCTTCTCCACTGACTTAGCAATGAAACATAAGCACCTGGGCAACTTCTAGCCATATACTCGACAGGTTCTGCAAGTCACAGAATTGTAGCTACATGCTGGACCCTAAAGCAATCTCAGAATACCACTCTCTCCTGCCTACCCATTTTACAGAAAAGGCTACTGAGGCCCCTTCCACCACTTGTAGCATAAAGCAAAGTAAGGGAATGGATGTGCTAAACAGTGCGTTTCAATTGAGGCGAGGGTCTGGGTGACTAGTAGTGAATATATGCTATCTATGAGTCTGGAATCTACACACTATGCAAGCTGGGGGTCCCACCTGCCCCAGCAGGAGCACCCTTTGCTTGCCATTTGTGCAGGCCCCGCAAGCCTACTTCACTTCATTCCTGACCGCCAGTCAATTTATGGAACAGATCCTCATCAAGCGTTTCATTCTGGTCCTTGGAGCGGGTGGACAAGAAAATGTAGCCCCCGATGTACTCATGCACAATCTTGCAATCCGCACTCAGGCAGGTGAACGCAATGGAGACGTTTTGGTCAAACTCAATAGCCACCTGGAAGAGGAGAGCTAAGGTTATACTCTGACAAGGAAGGATGAGAAAGAAGCTGCTTTACCAGGATGGTCTGTGGGGAGGGAGGGAAGGAAGGAAACCACGCCCTCCAGCAAACACTTAGAGAAAATCTCTATCTGCTCCTACTGCGCTCTCTTGTGGTGTCACTTTGCCACACACTCGGTACAACTGTTTACTAACATGTTCTCAACCTCGCTCTCATTTAAATATAAGAACTTCCAAGCACTCCTTGTGTTGAGGGGCAGGATGCTTTGCAGACTCTTTAACAGAGAATAAAGGACCTACCTAAATTTTCCTATGGCCATTGCGCCTCCCCCCATCCCAGATGAAAGTCATAAACCCTAAGCTGTAGAAGAAACTGAGACTTCACTGGTACCCAACCTTGGCTGGCCATTGGAATCACTTGTGGAACCTCAAAAATTACTGATGCCAGGCTCCCACTCTTAGAGATCTGGATTTAATTAGTCTGGGATGTGGCCTGTGCAGTGGGATTGTTAAAGCAGGTGATTCTAGTATGCATTGAGGTTTTCAAATCACTGGCTTAGAAATCATCTAATACCAGATCATGATGCTACAAATGAGTTCCCAGGTGGTTACCAGCACCGCTGAGAAAGGAATCCAGGATTCTTGAAAAAAGTGTGAGTCCTACCATCACTCTATGTTGATGGTTTTCTGCTGAAAAATGAGAATGCCAAAGGAATGAGGGGAAATAGGTTTTATATTGGCAACATCAGAATATTTTAAGTCAGGAGGATGCTAAGATGACAAACTTCACACAGAATTTCCCATGATACATGGTTGGCCTGAATTTAGTTCCTGGGATAAAGACAACGGCAGGCTATAACACAGGCCTAGTGACTGAGAGCTCCTAGACTCAAGAGGCTAAGCTTTGCTCAGTCCTCCCTGAGCACCTCACTTGCTTCCCTAATAAGTCAGTGAGACTGGAATGCTCTTCAGGTGGGCAATTGAGCCTTTGAGTCCTCAACCAATCAAAACTCTTGGCAGCCAGTCAGATATGGCCTTTTTCAGGTATGACAGTTACATCTCAGGTAGTTTCTGCTAAGTAATTATCAGCCTAAATCTTACATAATCCTATGCTGAGTAGACGAAAATCAAGCAAACTGATTAGCAATTTTAGCATCTGTATGGAGAGTCTGTATGTAGACTAAACTAACTTGTGGTGTTAATTTAAAAGCCTTTGACCTGTACTTGTTAGGGAATTTCCCAGAGTTGTGTGTGATTATTTTACCAGACAATTACCACATGCTTGTGGTTTGTTAGTTCTAAACCCTTTTAAAATCAGAATAATCTACAATTCTGAGTGAATATTTTACCTGCTCTATGCGGAATATCAGAAACTTTCATTTTACCTGACGGATTTCCCAGTTTACATTCCACTGTTTCATATTTGTGAATCTCCATGTTGTAATTGGAATCCCAGTGGTTGCATCAATTCTAATCAACCTATTATATGAAACTCCCAGAATGTCATCTTTCTTGCTTCCTTTAAATCTAGAAAAACGATAATATTAATTAGGAGAAACACCTGTTTCTTACGACGCTCATTAACATACAACTTCTTAAATACCAATATTCTAACGGACAATGAGGGGTTAACTTTTTACAGGAAGGCATTTTTATTGTGCGAATATGAAGAAAGGAGAGAATTAGAGCTCCCCTACAAAATTCTTTATGTGAAATTGACATCAGAAGAAAACAAAATAAGAGGGAGTCAAATCAATTTTAATCAGAATTAGTACCAACTGTGTACTAGACACTCTTCTAGGTGCTGGTGATATAGCAGCAAACTAAACTGAGAAAATTCCTGACTTCATGGAGCTTACACGCTAGTCAGGGGAGAGGGTCATGAATAAGTGAACTATATATACCACATAAGGTCATGAAGAAAAATAAAACAGAGAAGAGAGGTAGGGAATACTAGTGAAGAGGTTGTTGTAATTTTAAAAAGGGAAGTCAGGGAAGGCTTCACCAGTGAGGAGGTGACATTTGATCAAGGAACTGATGATGGCAGTGAGGGACTGAGTCACATGGATATTGAGGGACAGAGTATTCCAGGCAGAGAGAACAGCAAGTACAAAGGCCAGCACATTTTTTTGCATGCTCAAGGACCTGCAAGGAGGTCAGGCTGGACACAGTGATGGAAGGGAGAGGAACATAGGTTAGAGGGCTAAGTTCTTACAGGCTATTTAAGGATTTAGCTTTTCTTCTGGGTAAGAGAGAAAGCCTTTGGATAGTTTTGAGCAGAGGAGTGACATAATCTGGCTTATATTTCAATAGGATCACTTTGGCTGCTAAATTGAAAATTTAGGGAGGCAACAATGGAAGTAGGGAGACCAGCTAGGATCACTCAAACAGGGATCCAGTTGAGATATGACGGTGGTCTGGACCACAGTTGTGGTGGAGGAGACAGTGAGAAGTGGGCAGACACTGGGTATATTTTTAAGGTAGAGTCAGTAGGATTTGCTGATGGGTAGGATGTGAGATATAAGAGAAAGAGAGGAGTCAAGAATGACCCCAAGGTAATTGACCTAAGCATCTAGAAGTTGCCATTTACAGAGATATGGAAGAATGTAGGGGGAGCAGGTTTAAGGGGAAAGATCAGAGTTTTGGACATGTTAAGTTGAGATACTCATTTGACATCCAAGGGAAGATGTTAAATAGACAGTTGGATTTATGAGTCTGCAGTTCGAGAGACTTCTGGACTCAAGATATACATCTCAAAGTAATCAGCATATAAATGAAGCCAGAAGAATGGCTGAGCCCCAAGAGGGTGAGTACGGATTGAGAAAAGGAGTATATAAGGTCTGAGGTCTGTGCACTCTGTATTAAGAAGTTGGGAAGGTAAGAACCAACATAGGAGGCCAAAAGAATTGGACAGTGAAGTGAGGGAGATGGGAAACCAGGAAATTCTGCTGTCTTGGAAGCCAAGTGAAGCAAATATGTCAAGGAGGAGGGGTTGAATCAGTGTCCCAATGCTGCTGAGGACTGGGAACTGACCACTAGAGTCAGCAAAGTAAAGGTCATAGGAAACCTTGACCAGAGCAGCTTTGGGGGAATAGTAGGGGAGAAAGCCTGATTGGCGTACATTCATGAAAGAATGGGAGAAAGGAATTGGAGACAGTGGGTATAAACAGTGGGTACATACATTGCTTTCAAGGAGTTGTACTGTATAGAGGGGCAGAGAAAGGGCAGTGGAGGGGGATGTGAGGTTAATTAAAATGCCTGAGGTCAGAGAGCTAGTAGATAGCTGAGGGGAGACTGGAAGCTGGACCTGGTTGGCTCAAGAGCCCATGTTCTTTCCACTGTGCCTGGTTGACTTCAGAGTTATAGCTGAGTATGTGTATGCGTGCGTATGCATACATGCACACACGTGCACATGTGCTTGGGCAGATGTCCAGCACAACTTTGCCCTCTCTGATCCCTTCACTGGAGGAAACAAAGCAGAAGAAGTGACTTGTTTGGACAAGCACTGGGGACGAATATTAAAAGAGATTTTTTTCAGTGAATAGAAGAGTCGGAATAGACTCCCCTGCTAGAAGGGGTAGGAGAAGCCAGGTCTTTGGAAATAGTCATGAAAACTGTACTTTCTTGCATGTTAACTCTTTAAAACAAACCCATCTTCCAATGCTTGAGCTGCAAAATGAGAAAGAGAAGAAAGGTACTTTGCTTTAATGCAGGATTAAACATTTTCCTTAAACATTAATCTTCTTGATTGAATTAAAAAAATATAATTTGATTTATGAGCATGCTTGTGGAGACATTTTGGGGAACCATTGGTTTTATTTGGTTGGGAGCAGCCATCATGCTCAATAGGGATTATTAATGAGGACCCTGGGTCCTGTGCCCCTGACTTGGAGGTGAAATTGGACATGTCACCTAAGCTATTTTTCTGTATGTCAGTCGTCTCATCTGTAACACAGAAGGTAGCGGTACTAGACGGGCCACATAAGGGCCCTTATGGCCTAGAAGTATTCAGAGACCAATAGGAATAAGGTCTCTATCTGATAAGGTCTGGGTGAAGAGAAGGCACAAGGCTTGTTGAGACCTCTTTGTCTAGAAACCTAAAAATTCTGAGAGGGTATGTGAACCATAACAGGGAAGGAGAACCCTGAGGTGACAGAAGTCATAGATTTCAAAAAATCAATAGATGATGTCCTCCCTCCGGCTCTGCAAATGTAGTTATCCCCAAAGAGCCAAATCTCCTTTCAAAAATGTAAAATTTCCCATCTCACACTTAGCCCACTTTCACAGGTGTTGGCACTTTGAGCAGAGAGAATGGAAGACTTTTATGAGCAATCAAAAGTGTTTGGGCCAGTTGTGGAAAGGCAGCATTCTAAAATGAAAAGATTTCTACACTCTAGACTAAGTGAGAGTAAGGTTGGCTCCAGGCAAATCACTGAAAATTGAAGGGTACATGAGAGAGGCAGGAGAACATGGTAGTCACCTGACGAGGTAGTAGGTGAGCCCGAATTCAGGGAGAGACTGCCACGCCTGGATGAACCGCAGCTTGGCTTGGACCAGGGGCATCTGGGCCACGTTCTGGTGGGCTTCCAGGATCCGGGCTGCCAGCTAAGCAAAAGCAGGAGACATCAAACTCTCCTCAGTATATACTGACTACTCCATAATCACCCCATTAGTGCCAGATCCACAATGATAAAAAAAAAAAAGCAAGGCCTAAATGCAGCTCCACAAAGACAATTCATCCTCATCCATTCATTCTTCTCTCTTTCTTCTACAAGACACAAACATCACTGGGGACAGGCAGGAATAAGATCCGCCAGCACATAAGCTTCTCCTTGGAAGCATGCAGATGGACATGCCTGGGCTCTCTCTCTCTGGAGGTGTCCACAGGCAGTGGTTCTACTTGAATCAGTTCATCTGTGTAATCCACTGGTTACACAGTCACACAGTTCAACTGGTAGCCCACCCTTACCAGTTGCCCTCGAGTTGCTTCCAACTCAGGGCGACCTCATGTGTTTCAGAGTAGAACTGTGATCCACAGAGTTTTCAAAGCTGTGACCTCTGGGAAGCAGATTGCCAGGCCTTTCTTCCGAGGTGCCTCTGGGTGGGTTTGAATTACCAACCCTTCGGTTAGTGCTTAACTGTTGCTGCTGCCCAGGGACTCCTAACTTAATCTTATGAAAGCATAAATTTTATTTTTAATCTGGGGGGACTAAATAATTTTATTCTTAATTACACCATGTTCAGTTAGCAGTCCAGTCACCCCTGGCAAAATTAACAATAATTTCTTAATATCATCTGATATCTAGTCCATATTCATATTTCCTCATCAACTGATTTTTCGAGATGATGCCCTTAAACCCATTGCCATCGAGTCGATTCCGACTCATAGCGACCCTATAGGACAGAGTAAAACTGCCCCATAGAGTTTCCAAGGAGTGCCTGGTGGATTCAAACTGCTGACCTTTTGGTTAGCAGCCGTAGTACTTAACCACTATGCCACCAGGGTTTCCACGATGCCCTTAACCAGATGGAATTCCTCATTTTATTTCAGAAGGTAAAACATTCACTGCAAACAAACACCCCAACAAGATAAGTGGCACCTGTTTAGATCTGTGTTTTTTTGCACACCGAGGAGACACAAAACATTCTGGGTTCATGTCCATGCTCTCGACACTGGAAGCTGCTGGAGATGCTGAGCTCCGGTTTTTCATTCTCAGGAATGAAAGGATGTTGAGGACCTCTGGCTGGTAGGAGCTGTCTGCCATGGTTTTGCCCTTTGATGCCAAGATGCAGGCAGCCATCCATTGGGCATATTGATTCTCCTGCAGCAAGTATGAGAGGGCTGAGTAACAAGTTCAAGTGCAAAGTCACCTGCTGGGAACAGAGCAGGACTTGGGCTTGGTCTCCATTATAGTACAAAGCCACAAGAAAAGATGTGAAGCTGCATGCCCATTCTGAGTGACTGCCAGTCACCTAATTTAACAACAGTGTTGAGTTTCTAGATGCTAAGGGGCTAGCAGATAGGAATGTTGGCTTTGATAAATTCTGTACTTTGCATTTAAAGATGAACCAGGACACAAAGCGGCATCACATGGAGCACAGTCAGGTAAAAACCCAAACTGCCAGAAAGCCTTCCTTGATGCATACTATATTTGCATTTTTCATATGACAGAAGAAATCATTAACTGATTTCCTGTGTTACTCTGACTCTAGCCCATCTTTAGTAAAGATTTGAATCCCCAGGTAGGAATCAGGGCCATTGACAGGATCTGAGCCATTCAGTGATGGCTTCTATTGCTCTTTAATGTCTGTACTAATTTTGGACCTCAGGGAGTGAAATGGAGTGGATGCAATTGAAGACAGGAATTCTTCAAAGCAACAGTAGCTATGGCACATTGAATTACTGTCCTCAGTCTTCACCTTCCCATGCCCTTTGCCAGGTAACTTTACAGTTCCTCCCACTACAGCCAGAGTGTAATTCCTTGCCCCTTGATTTTGTGCTCAGCCATGTGACTTGCTCTGGCCAATGGACTGTGGGTAGAATTGACAGTGTGACAATTTCAAGCCTAAGCCTTAAGAGGCCTTGGTTTTCCAGTTGCCCTCTTGCACTTATGCCATTGCTATGAGAAGGGCTTTCTCCAGGTAGCCTGGTACCTGGAATAAATACACATGGCACAGACATGAGCCCAACCCGCAGCAAGGAGCCAAGCCTCACCAGAGTTGTGGCTTGAAGCAAATTTGCCCAGCAGACACCAATCACCTACAGATGTTTACTATTATATGCCATTGTGATTTTGTGGTTGTTTGTTACAATGCAACAGCTGACTGATACAAGAGTGCTCTGATTTGAGAAAACACTTTATGTGTTTTGCCCTTGGGTTTAAAAAAGTATGAAGTGACTTAACATTTTTTGTGGTTTTACTTACATGGTCACATTTCAGATACACTTCATTCATACCATCAGCAACAGGGATTAGTAACTTGATTCCAAATTTTCTCCCTGCTACATTTACATCTGGCACAACTTCACAGCCTGAATAACCGAAGGCAGGGACAGAAGTGAGTTCTGACAAATTTGCTATACAAATACCAAGTGTGCATCTAAAACAAACACTTTAAACATAAGCCTCTCAGGTTTGGTTCTCTTCTGAAAAATGGAGGAGCAAGTTGATAAAATAAGACTTATGAGATATTAGAAGGAGCAGTGCTGGCACAGTGGTTAAGCACTTGGCTGCTAACTGAAAGGTTAGTGGTTCAAACCCACCAGCCAGTCCACGGGAGAAAGATGTGGCAGTCTGCTTCTGTGAAGATTACAGCCTTGGAAACCCTATGGGGCAGTTCTACTCTATCCTATAGGGTCGCTATAAGTTGGAATCGACTTGACAGCAATGGATTTTTGGTTTATGAGCAATTAACATGGGTAAAGGAAAATGATTTTCTTTTATGATTTTCTTGAATTCAATTTTTAAAGTAGATATTGGCTAACCTAACTTATAGGAACTATTATGAACATAAACCTGAAAATAAGCAGAAGGAATTCTCTGATTGCCACCATGATAACGGAATTGAGTGTACTGGTTAATTAAATATTTCTGTTAATAGAGAGTTACCAGTACTCTCACAGTCCCTTTCAGAAATTAGGATAGGCATTAAAGTGACACTGAATTAAACATAACTATTCCTGGATTCAGAAAGCTTTTCAGGCTCCCACAATGCCTCAAATGCTATGCTGTGGACATCAATTACCAATGTTCCATAGAATTTGGGCACAATGGGAAAGAAGGGACAGCAGAAGGCAAATAACCACATTTCCTATACCACATTCAAGGTTCATATTCCAGGGGGAATAGGAACTGGATGCAGGCTGCCATTTTGAAACAGTGACATATAGACATTCCTCTAGAATTAAACTTTGCTTAATTCTGTAGGGGTCTTGCCTTTTATCTGCTTGCTGAGTCATGACAAGACATAGCAAGATGCAGGACATTAGCCACTCTTACCTCTAAGATTTAGTTTTTCTACTGGTTCTCCTTGTTCAAGTTCCTTATTTTTAAAGTAGGCTATAGATGTGTCTTTAAAGACGAACCAGTATTGTTTGAAAGCTTTTAATATTAGCTTCTTGGGCCTGCAAATTAAAATACAGTAAGTATTGAAACAGCCATCCAGAAATGCAGAACATACTGCAAATTTCAAGCAAATCAGGGTTCTCTAGAGGTCCTTGCAAACAACATACTCTATTTTTTAAAACAATTTTCAAATTGCTAACTCATTTCTAGGGAGCTGTGGTGGCGCAGTGGTTATGCGTTTGGCTGTGTCATGGATTGAATTGTGTCCCCCCAAAATATCTGTCAATTTGGCTAAGTCATGATTCCCAGTATTGTATGATTGTCTACCACTTTGTCATCTGATGTGATTTCTCCATGTGTTGTAAATCCTATCACTATGATGTTAATGAGATGGATTAGCGGCAGTTGTACTGAGGAGATCTACAAGATTAGATCGTATCTTAAACCAATCTCTTTTGAGATATAAAAGAGACAAGCGAGCAGAGAGACATGGGGACCTCATACCACCAAGAAAGAAGCACCGGGAGCAAAGCGTGTCTGTCAGACCTGGGGTTCCTGGGTAGAGAAGCTCCTAGTCCAGGGGAAGATTTATGACAAGAACCTTCCTCCAGAGCCAACAGAGAAAGCCTTCCCCTGGAGCTGATGCCCTGAATTTGGACTTCTAACCTACTAGACTGTGAGAGAGTAAACTTCTGTTTGTTGAAGCATCCACTTGTGGTATTTCTGTTATAGCAGCACTAGATAACCAAGTTAGGCTGATAACCAAAAGGTCTCCAGTTAGAAATTAGAAATGGGTTTTTGATGTGAGAGGTAGAGGTTAACGCATGCGTTCAGGAGTTAGACCTCCTGGGTCCACATCCTGGTTCTGCTACTGATCAAATGTGTGACTCTGGAAGATACTTCATCTGTCTGGGCCGCATTTACTGCCTCTGTGTAACGGGGATAGTAAGTCTCTTAACTCACAGAGCTTTTATGAGGATTGAGTAAGGTAATCTACGTAAAGTGCTAAGTGCTCAATAAATTATTATTATGTATGTGAGTCCCTGCGTAGTACAAACGGTTAACATGCTTGGCTGCTAACTGAAAGGTTAGAGGTTCGAGTCCACCTAGAGGCACCTTGAAGGAAGGACCTACGATCTACTTCTAAAAAATCAGCCATTGAAAACTCTGTGGAGCATAGTTCTCTGACACACATGGGTTGGTATGAGTTGGAATCCATACTATAGCAACTGGAGGAGGATGTGAAAAACATACATGAATCTAGTGACATTTGAAATTCCAGCACACTTCTGGGATCTGAAAAAGCTGTGGATATGGACAGCACAAGCTTCAAGTTATTGGACATAAAAGTAAACACCCTTTTCTGTAGTTTCCTCTTGACTTTTAAGAGAAACCACTAGAGAACTACCAGTGTGCAATGGAAATCACCGAAATCTACAGCTGTATTGTATAGACCCTACTGCTATTAAAAATATATATTTTGGGGGAAGATACCCAACAGTGAGGGCTAGCAAACTTTTGTATCTGGGCTGCACAAGTCAGGGGTGCCAATGGCAAGGCAGGTAGTGGGACAATTTCGGCTTTGGAGGCTGATCAGGATTTCTCATGCCGGAGGAGTGGCCTTCTATAAATGATGAATGAATTTTATGTGTGGCCTCTAGAATATTGTTGTCGAGTCCTTTTATTTATTACAAAGTAATAGTAGTTACACCTTACAGTTTTTTCATCTATCTTTTTTTTTATCAAATATGTAATTTACTGGAGCCCTGGTGGTACAATTTACTAGATAATTTATCTTTTATGGGTTCATGAAAAGTAGAATTTTGAAAGGTAGTTTGGAGGGGCATACAATTCCAGATGGACTGTTATCGTTCTCAGCATTTTGAAGATACCTTCCAGCCTGTGTTTGTTGCTGATGAAAGTCTGCTGCCCACCTAGTTGTTGCTCTTCTGTGGCAAATCTGCCTTTTCTCCCTGATTTTAAAGATTTTTTCCTGTCAATAGTTGACTTCATCAAGATGTGGATTTGTATGATTTATTATGCTTGGGATTTGTGATTCCTTAATTCGAGAATACTGTCTTCAAATATTATGGAAAATTCTCAAGCATTCTCAAAAGCATTCACTCTCATTCTTTCTTCTGGAACTCCTAGTAGACATATGTTGGGCCTCTTTAGTCTATATCATATCTTCCATTTCTGCCTTTCTCTGTTCTCAACTGTGTCTTTTAACTTAATGTTTAAGGTGCCTATTGAATTTTTAATTTCTGTGACTGTATTTTTTACTTCTAGAATCTCTTTTCAATACTGCCTTTTCTCTTTTATTATAATTTCTACTTTTTAATTTAGTTAATGATTTTAAACATACTTATTTTATGGTTCCTTCAGATTGTTCTAGTATCTAAAATTATTGAAGCTGCTAATCCTTTTGTTTGTTGGGTCTGCTGTCTCTTTCTTATGGTGTTAGTAATTTTTATTGGGTGCACATTTTTGTAAGGAGCTAGTGGTTTCTGTAGACAGCCCATGTACACAAGGTTGTGGATATTTCCCTCTGAGTTTTTCTGTAATTACATTTGCTAGGACTTCATAGATTTTGTGGTTCTGGACTAGTTTCTATTTTATTTTTCAGTTTGGGATCCTCACATAAGACATTTAAATTTAGATCCACACTGGTGTGTGGCACAGGCTTTAGTTCTAACTTCTCAAGAGAGACTTTTCATTTCTCCACACAGAACCCCATACAGGGATGAGCTTCCTCTGGCTGATGGCTAGCTTTTCTACTCCCTGTTACACAGAGAAAGCAAGCTTCCACCTTTAGATAGGGACTTCAGTTCTGGCTGCTATTTTATAGACCCAAAGCTTCATCTCCTGTCCCTACACTGGGATTAAAATCCCATCTCCAGACCATTAGAACCTATGTCCATGTCTCAGATTCTCCTGGGCTGCTGAGGCTTCATTAGTAAAACTGGGTTTCCTGTTTATTTCCTGCAAGTTGGGATTTCCTAGTCTGATATCAAGTTCAATTAAAAAAAATTCATTGTACTTTAGATCAAGGTTTACAGAACAAAGAGTTTCTCATTAAACAGTTAGTACACACACTGTGCTTTGACAACGGTTAACAACCCCACGACATGTCAACGCTCTCCCTTCTCAATCTGGGGTTCCTCGTTACTAGCTTTCCTGTCCCCTCCTGCCTTCTAGTCCTTGTCCCTGGGCTGCTGTGTCCCATTAGTCTTGTTTTGTTTTATGAGGCTGTCTAATCTTTGGCTGAAGGGTTAACCTCGGGAGTGACTTCATTAATGAGCTAAAAGGGTGTCTGGGGGTCATACTCTCAGGGTTTCTCCAGTCTCTGTCAGGCCAGTAAGTCTGGTCTTTGTGAGTTAGAATTTTGTTCTACATTTTCCTCAAGTTCGATTTTTTTATTTGCAATTCTTTTATTTTATTCAGCTTTCCTATGAATTTATGGCCAGACTGGGGTTTGCATTAGATCAGATCTATGTTGCTGGATCCTGAAGTCTATTATTTATATAGTTGGTTCAATAGAAGATTTTGTTTAGGAAAAAAGAGCTTTATTGTTAAAGAAAAAAAAAAAAAAACTCTGAAAATCAAAGAACTTGTCCAAGGCTCTTATATTGATAAGAAAAGAGGCCCAGTGAAATAAAGGGCTTGCTAAAGGTCACACACCTAATAGAGCTCCACTCTCCTTTCCCCTTACTCCTTCCTTCCCTCCCTCTCTTCTTTCCTGAGCTATACTGTATATTACATGTGACATCTTCAGACCTTTGGTAGATGAAGTGTCCACTGGCCACATACAAGGGTAACTTTGTGAGTTTGAGTATTAACACTCACACCAAAAGCCTGGAATATTTCAGAGTAGCATGGCTGATACAGATGTAGGGGTTGACTCCAGAATATCATCTCCTTCATCAAAAGCATCTATAAGAAGGGGGTTGTCATAATTTTGTTTATGAAGAGCTGGATTTGCTGTATATAGATAATATGGCAACCCAATTTCTTTATAGAACAATTATTAATACTTCAGAAAGATGTATTTGTGGATTCAAATTGTTACTTTTTTCTGCAGCTCTGACTATAACAATAATATGAATACTTTTTGATTGTAATTATTTATATCACAGAAGCTAAATGATGACCCTATTGTTTGAGACCACATCTGCGATCAATTAAAAAAAAAAAAAAGCTGTACAAACTCAGTGACAAATATTGTTACCTTTGGAGACCTGTTTATTTATGACTTTTCCACTGCTCATTCTTTCCAAGTCTTTCTTTGCATCCTGTCTTATCAAAAGCAACCCGTGTTTCTTTTGAAGCCAACTGCCATGAGTGAAGTGCTGGTTTGTTAAGAAAAGTCAACAAACCATAAAGTGCCAAAAGTAACCGATAGAACTTCAAAGAGTCTTATTCCTTTCATCCTAACACACCTTGGCATCATCATAAATGTGGCAGTCCCTTATTTCCATGGGAATAAAAAAAAAAACTGCTCTGCCTTTTTAAATAGTTTCATATCAACCTTAGGTGACTGGGGGGTTTATTGGAAACACTCATAGGCAAAAATAGATACAATAAGATGACAACCCCCTATAAGTCCAGGATCAAAGTTCTAGATATGATTGATTTTCAAACTGTGAAAGAGCCTTCAAATGGTGCCAGAGTCCTAAGCCTCCCAGATGGACCCTAATAGGAACTCCAGTCTGGCCCATATGTTCATTATTGCTGACACCAGCCATGTTTATACCCACCATTTATTGAGCATGTACTATGAGGCAGGTACCATGTTAAATGTTGTATGTGCATTATTTTACTTAATCCTCTCAACAAACCCAACCCCTGCCAAAAAACCTAAACCCGTTGCCGTCGAGTTGATTCCGACTCATAGCAACAAACCCAAGAGGAGGTATATCCCCATTTTATAGATCAGAAAACTGAGATGTAAGGACATTGCCCAAAGTCACCCAGCCAGTGTGTGCTGTGGCACTAGAATTCAACTAAGCTGTCTAATGCCAAAGCCTATGCTCTCACCATTGAACCAGGAACCGCCTAATGGATGTGCAATTTAAACTCCCAGACAGTTTACCTGCAAGACTTCGTTGGGAGTGACCCCTTCCCCCCTTTAGGGTTACTCACCTAAATAATTTGAGATTATCTGCAAGTTTAGGGATATCAGTAATGTCCTCCTAAAGAAAAGCAGATAATATTTCATAAGCATAATTTCAGAGGTGGTGCTGATACTCTATACCTGCACTTTCCCATACAGTGCCACTCACCAAATGTAGCTATTTCCATTCAAATTAACTGAAATTAAATAAAAAGAAAAATTCAGTTCCTGAGTCACAGTAACCACAAATCAAGCCGTTAAACTCGAAGGGAATGAGGAAGGGTTGGAGTGGGGTGGGTCACATGGAAGGGCTTCCGGGGTGGCTGGGCAAGTTCTGTTTCTTGATTTGGGTGGTGACTTGGGTGACCATCTAATACTAGCTTGTTAAGCTGTACGCATTAAACCATTGCTGTCGAGTCGATTCTCATAGTCATATATCATAAAAAATGGAAGAAAAAAAAAAAAAGGTTAGGAAATTGACCACGCACTCCTTGTACATACCATTCAAGTTAAAAATCTGAGTTAGAAACAACTACTTTTATAGCTAAGCGAATGTTTTACAATTTTTACAGTCGGGTGGGTAACTCTAGCTGTATCTAGTTCACTGATTAAACTCTCAAAAGGAATCTGGTTCAAAGTGCATTTTGCAATGCAAGTTGGGGCTTATTTTCAAACTGAAAAGCCTATTGTTGACTGTCATATAAAAATATCCAGGGAGGGAACAGGGGAAGTTCCATTTATTCTAAGAAGCACCATTGTCCCGTTGTATCTATTCAGTAGAGGAAGTAGACAAAAGATAACTCCAATGTCCTGGGGCCCATGTCTGCTATAAATGAAACACAGGGTTCTGAAACGGTTTCGTTTGTATTAAGTATTTGCTTTTGCAGGATACTGATTTCCTATTTTAAGGCATTTAATGATAAGGGAACACACATTAAATGCATAAGAATACAGTGACTCCTTATCTATTATTACTACTTATGTTCAATTGCCACAAAAGGGTGGCGCCTAATGAATGCATCAAACAGGGGGGCATTCTGACTATAAAGCTGACATTCCACTGCATTTCGCAGATAAGGAACAAACCAACCAAAAGAAAAAAAAAAAAACACCCAAACCCACTGGAATAGATGCTGAGTCATAGCAACCCTATGGGGTAGAGGAGAACTGCCCCATAGGTTTCCAAAGCTGTAAATCTTTACGGAAGCAGACTGCTACATCTTTCTCCCATGGAATTGCTGGTGGGTTTGAATCACTAACTTTCTGGTTAGCAGCCAAGTGCTTTAACTGCTGCACCACTAGGGCTTCTGGATAAGGAACAAGGGGTGATAAAACACAGTTTTATTTCTTTATGCTTCACTGCAAGTCTTTTGTTTATTTATTTACTGAAGTAAAAAAGTTTTTACGATGACATGAAAAAGGTCTTCACTTCTACCTTGCCCGGTTGCAATGTATAAGTAGGCAAATAGATATTGAGGCTTTGTATCTGCAAAGCATGTTTTACATCAGCACATTCTCTTCTCACAGCTGTCCCGTGCAATGGACAGGGCAGTTCTTTCTAGACTTAAGGGACCAATTCTACGTCCCACACTAGTGAAGCAGGGCCCTCAGCAGTCTTCCCCTCACATCATGTTAACTTACATGAAGACTTACAATACAGAAGTATTGCCATTAATGTAATAAAAATGTCTTATAGTCCCTTAAACCTCTGGATAGTGCAAAGGTTACTGCACTTGACTTCTAACCGAAAGGTCCACCCAGAGGCACCTTGGAAGAGAGACCTGGTGAACTACTTTTGAAAAACTGGCCATTGAAAACCCAGTGGAGCACAGCTGTACTCTGACATACTTGGGGTCACCATGAGCTGAAGTTGACTTCACAGCAACTGGACTGGTTTGGTTTGGTTTTAAAGTCCCTTACAGAGCTAAGTGTAGTAAATTTAGTCAGTTCTTACTAGGTTTAAGCTTTGGTCAGATGAAGAGTCAAAATCAGACTAAATACTGTCTTATTTTTAAGCCAAAAAATAGTTCATCTATATTTGTCAATCAGTCTGAACAAAGCCGCCATTTTGAGTTATCAGAGAAGTTCATACCAAAGTGTTGTCTGTTTTTCCACCTTCGAGGGTAACTTCCAAATTAGAAAGTGCTGCTTCCACTTCATCAACCTCAGACTCATTTGTAAAATCCTGTATTTCAGCGGACAACGACAGTTTGCTAATGTGATACTATGATGAAAACAGAAGTTGTAGAGACGTTATAAACACAAATGAATCCATTAGCCATTTCTTCCTCTTTGAAGACAATTTCCCTCTAATAATGTGTAGTTATGAATATTGAGCATCTCCTGAAATGCGCGTGGAAGACGACATTCTAATCAGAATTATTCTGATAATAGTTTCTGTTGAAACTTTGTTCTTCCCCATCCCAACTGTGCTTGTCATGGGGAAGAGATCAGAGCTGGGAGACTAATGCCTTATATTATGTGCACATATGTGGACTAGGAGGAGCATTTTACATTTAAATTTGCTGCCCTCATTTTCACCTCTTTCATCAAAGAGAAAACAGTATGAAAAAAACCAAAACGTTCACCAGAACACACTTGCTTTGTTTCCAGCCACAGAAAAGCCCTTGACGTTCCATACCTGCAGTGCCGCAAATATCAACATTTCTTCCTCTGTGCAGTCAATTTCTTCTAAGAGAATGGCCCACCTGGCTTGTTCATATAGTTGGTTTATTCGGACAGCATCATACTACAGGAAAAAATAGGTGAGTGTGGCAGCCTATATTTATATTCCACAATACAAACATTCTAGGATAGCTGAGGCCATTCCTTGTTCATCAGATGCAATAAGCTTTAGTTCAAGTAACTGAAAAAGGTACCTATCTTCCCACTGTCCACCTCATTTCGGTTCCGAGTTGAAAACTCTCTCCCAAAATACTTTCTAGAAACTCCTCAAAGAACCACACCGACCATCTGAGATTCTATTATTTTTCCTCTTTTTTATCAAATGTTTATGAGGAGTAAAACCAGGCAGTGAAAACAGTTTATGTGACAACTGATATAAAGGAGAAGAGATCCCCAAGCTGAGCTGTAAATCCAGTGTGACCCCAATCAGAGACAGAAAGGGATTTTTAATGGGACTTTGTATACAAACTGATTCTCAAGTTAAGCTGAAGAGACAATGTTCAAGTATTGCCAAGAAATTTTGAAAAAGAAGAACAATGTTGGGGGAAGCACTTGTCCTCCCAAACATTGAAACATACTATAAAGTTGCAGCGATTAAAATTGTCTGGCATTGGTATAGCAACAGACAAAAATGCCAATAAAGCAACATCTGGAAACATCTATGTATGTATATACATTTAATATAAAAATGGCATTTTACATAGGTAGGGAAGAATGAACTATTCTATAAATAGTTTTGAAAATGCCTAGCCATTTGGGGGTAAAAATATCCAAACCAAAAAAACAAGCTTATGGCATCCAAAAAATTGAAATTACAGATGAATTAAAAATCTAAACATACAAAACCACAACGATATGCCACTTCACACCCACTTGGATGGCTAAATCTAAAACATAAACAATAAGAAGTGTTGACAAGGATGTGGAAAAACTGGAACTCTCATACTCTTTGCAAAACAGTATGGCAGTTCGTCAAAACTTAAAGAGTTACCAAATGATTCAGCAATTTCACTTCTACCTATATATCCAAGGGAAGTAAAAAAGATATGTCCACAGGAAAACACGTACACTCATGCTCACAGCATTATTCATAATAGCTCCAAAGTGAAAACAACTCAAATGTCCATCGACTGATGAATGGGTAAACAAAATGTGGCATAGTCATACAATGGGATATTATTTAGTAACAAAAAGAAATGAAGTCTTGATACATGCTACAACATGAATGAACCTTGGAAACATTTTCCTAAACAAAGAAGCCAGTCACAAAGGACCACATGTTATATGATTCCATTTATATAAAATGTGTAGAATAGGCAAATCCATAGAGACAGAAAGTAGACTGGCAGCTGTCTAGAGCTAGAAGGGTTGGCAGGAAATGGAGAGTGACTGCTAATGAGCATGGGATTTCTTGTTGGGCTGATGAAAATGTTCTGAAATTAGATAGTAGTGATGGTTGCGCAAATTCGTGAATATACTAAAAACCACTAAATTGTACACATTAAATGGGTAAATTGTATAGTTTGCAAATGATATCTCAGTAAAGCTGCAATAAAGAATCTAAACATAAGAAACAAAACTATTATTAGAAGGAAACATGAGAGAATATTTGTTGTAATCTTTGGATAGGGAAAGACTTTCTAAGCAAGCAAGAAAGCCTAAAAGTTACAATGCATAAGACTGACAGATTTGATCACCTAAAATTAAACATTTTTAATGGTGAAAAATACCCTAAAGAAGGTTTTAAGTTTGTAAGACAAGATACAGCTTGAAATAAAATATTTTAAATAACTATAAAGGATAATATCTATAATATACCAAGTATGCCCATAAATCAATAGGAAAAATATAGATACTTCAATAGAAAAGTGGGGCAAAGATATAGACAGGCAATTCACAGAAGAAACTAAAATGGCCACTTAAACATTGGAAAAGATGTTCAATCTCATTAATAAAACAGATAACTCAAATTAATTCTATGAGACTTGCCCAAATTTTACGTGTTAATAATATCGGGTGCTGGTGAAGATGTGGGGAAATTGGCACTTTCACATCTGCTGTTAGTTGGAAGGCAATTTGGTGGTATCTTCAAATACTTAAATCCTTTTGCCCTTTGGGTACTTCTAGGATTAATATTCTAAAGAAGTACAAGCACTCATCAAAGATATTTGTATAAGAATGGTCACCACATTTTTTGAAATAGCAATAATTGCAAGCAACCCACAGGTCTGATAAACTATGGTTTAGCCTTTCCTTTGATTATTATGCAGTGGTTATAAAAAATGAGTCTGATTTATCTATACTGGCGTGAAAAGAGAGCCATGATATATTATGGTGTAAAAAGAAGCAAGTTACAAAGCAAGTAAATGATTCCATTTACGTAGGAAAAAATGTCCTGAATATCTGTTTTAAAATGTTTATAAATGTGTGAAAAAGGTCTGCAAGGATGGCTAATCATCAAGCTATTTCCTGGGGCTGCCTCTTGGGAGAAAAGTCATTGTCAAGGACTATTTTCCATTTTTATTCTAAATAATTCCTTTTCATGTTTTTCTTCTTACAGTGAGTATAATATATCTTATATCCTTTTAAAAGAATAAATTAACAGTGTTGAAGAAAACCTGGAGAAGGTATAGAAGGATACTTGGAGTGCCTAAACAGATTTAGCATGGGTTGATTAACATGAGTTTATTTTTCCTTTTGCACTTAACCTTATGCATACTAAGAAAAAGTGACAGGGAAATATAACAATCCTAACTAAGCCCAAACCACTAACTAGCACTGCTGTCAGGTGAGTGTGGAAATGTGTCCTGTTGCTCAGCCATGCTCAGTCTCGGTATTTCTGAAGCTTCTAGGAAAGGAAGACAAATGCAAGACCAAGTGTATGGTGTTCAGGAGGCTGGGATAATAAGAATCTTAAGAAAGCCGGTCATTGTTTGCTGAACTTTGCTGGCTGTCACAGAGCACCTCAGGAGCTGGCCCAGAATCCTCCAACAACTAATCAAAACATAGCAGCGTCATTCATAATAGCCCAAACTGGAAACAATCCAATGTCCCTCACCTGGTGAATGGATAAACAGAATGCGGCACATCCTCACAATGGGATATCACTCAGCAACAAAAAAGAGTGCGCTACTGACACGTGCACTCACAGAGATGAAGCTCAGAAACAGTAAGCCAGGTGAAAGAATCCAGACACAAAGATTACATGTTGTATGGTTCCATTTATATGACATTTCTAGAAAAGGCAAAACTAGATACAAAGTAGGCCAGTGGTTACCTGGGGCTGGGAGCAGGGACTGACTGCAAACGGACGGGAGGAGAGTTTCTCAGGTGATGAAAGTGTTCTTAAACTGAATTGTGGTGATGGTTGCACAGTTGTATACATTTACCAAAAATTCTTGTATTACAATGGATTACAATTTCAACGGCTAAATTTCACGGTATGTAAATTATACTGCAATAAAAAGACATGACAACTAAAAAAGAAACCAACACTCCACAGAGTCAAGGCACACCAAACCAAAACCAAAACAAAACCCAACATAAAACAGCAACAAAAAATAAGCAACCAACTCCCCAAAGATCCTTGCTTAATTCACAGTTTAAAGATAATATTTAAATACTTCGGGTAGGCACTGAAAGTTAAATTGGATTAATAAACTGTCATGGCTGTGTGTTTACCTATCAGTCAGTCAGTCAGTCAGGCACAGTGTGTACAATCCTAATACTGTACGGGTTTCAGGAAGAGTAAGTTTAATTGCCCAATAAAGCTCTTCTTTCAAATGCAGTCAGTAAAGATTTAAAAACTTTAATAAAAGCTTCTGCACCTTACCATACTACCCCCCCCATGCCAAAGAAAAGCGTTCTTTGAAATAATAAGAGCTAAATAACAGTTACCTACATTTAGAAATTAACATTATAAAAAAACAAGGTTAGAATAAGATGTCATAACTAGATGCGGAATAAGCCCTGTCTCACTCGGGTAACCCAGGATTTCTCTGTTGCATCGAGCAGAGCTGTAAGCTTTCCCTCGAGACTTGTTCACGCTCCCCGGAGGCACTGGAGCCTCACAAGGTTCCTGATGTTTCACAGGTCATTAACAGGCATCTTAACAGGTCTTCTTCTAAACTGAGAACTCTTGACTGAGTTCTCCAGTGATCTAACTCATGGCGACCCTATGCGTGTCAGGGAAGAACTGTGCCCCACAGTGTTTTCGTTTTCTTTTGAACATTCTATTGTCCTTTAGGTGAAGTTAAAGTAGCAAATTAGTTTTCCAATCAATAATTCTTACACAAATTGTTTCGTGACCTTGGTTGCAATGCCCACAATGTGCCAACACTCTCCCCATTTCTTCCCTGGGTTCCCTGTTTCCATTACTGTACTTTTACACAAATAACGTGCGCCTTCTAAGTTTGTTTGCCAACTGCACCCTTCCCCCATAAGGTATTTCATAAGCCCCGCTACGTCAATTTTTTTCACATGTTGCTGTAAAAAAATTAGCATAGCACACTTATGAAAATACCTTGCCAGGGTGGGGGGAGGGCACAGTCAGCAAACAAACTTAGAAGCGTGTGTTATTTGTGTAAAAATACGGTAGTCTGGTTTCTCTGTCCCTCCCTACCTTCTCATCTTTGGTTTTGGGCAAATGTTGCCCTTTTGGTCGCATATAGTTGATAGTTCTCAGGAGCACATTCTTCTACTATTTGGCTACTATTTGGCTGAAAGGTGGCCTCTCGGAGTGTCTTCAGTTTCAAGTTAGAAGATTGTCTTAGGGCAATGGTCTCAGGGGTTCCTCCAGTATCTTTCAGACCAGTAAGTCTAGTATTTTTTTTTTTTTTAATTTGAATTTTGTTCTACATTTTTTACCTATTCTAACTGGGACCTTCTATTGTGATCCCAGTCAGAGTGGTCGGTAGTGGTAGCCAGGCACCATCTAGTTCTTCTGGTCTCAGATTAGAGGAGGCTGTGGTTCATGTGGGCCATTAGTCCTTCCAACTAATTGCTTCCTTGTGCCTTCGGTCTTCTTTGTTCTCCTCTACTCCAGGCCAGAAGATACCAATAGTTAATAGTTGCTTCTCAGATGGCTGTTCACAAGCTTTTAAGACCCCAGACACTACTCATCAGGCTAGGATGCAGAACATTATCTTTACGAACTGTGTTTTTTTCAGTTGACCTAAATGTCCCCTGAGACTATGGTCCTTAGCTTCAAGCCCAGTAGTTCAGTCTCAATGTCTAAGTAGTTTCTATAACTGTGCCCCCTATGTGCTTTATTACATATATGAGTATACATTCAGCATTTATAAATAAGTATATGGAAATATCGACAACCATACCTATACATGTACACAGGTGTACTCCCATATGACCTCCCTCACCTATTTCGCATACATATTAGCCTATGTATCTACTCACAAATTACTGTTATTACTGTTGTTGCAGGAGTGTATATGTTATAGCATTTACTGTAGTTGCCCTTTATTCTTACGTACCTCTCAGTGTCTTCCTTTGCCTTGGTCACATTGTGCTGACTTCTGTCTTATTGTATATTGCCTTTCCCTTCACCAGAATTAACAGTTGTCTGCTATCTAGTTATTACTAGCTTTTTGAGGAAGCGCCATACTGTTTTCCATAGTGGTAGTACCATTTTACATTCCCACAAGCAGTGTGTGAGAGTTCCAGTCTCCCACAACCTTGCCAGCATTTGTTGTTTTCTGTTTCTTTGATTAGTGCCATTATTGCCAGGGTGAGATAGTATCTCATTGTAGTTTTGATTTGCATCTCTCTAATGGCTAATGATAAGGAGCCCTGGTGGTGCAGTGGTTAAAGCGATTGACTACTAACCAAAAGGTCAGCAGTTCGAAACCACCAGTGGCTCTGTGGGAGAAAGATGTAGCAGTCTGCTTCCAATTAAGATTTACAGCTTTGGAAACCCTATGGGGTTGCCATGAATCGGAATCAACTCAACAGCAGTGGGTTTTTGGTTTTAATGGCTAATGATAGCGAGCATCCTTCATGTGTTTGTTAGCTGCCTGAATGACTTCTTTGGTGAAGTGTCTGTTCATGTCCTTTGCCCATTTTTAAATTGGATTGTTTGTCTTTTTGTTTTTGAGGCATTGAAGTTTTCTATAAATTTTAGAGATTAGACCCTTGTTGGATATGTCGTAGCCAAAATTTTTTCCCCAGTCTGTAGGTTCTCTTTTTACTTTTTTGGTGAAGTCTTTTGATGAGCATAAGTGTTTAATTTTTAGAAGATCCCCGTTTATCTAGTGTATCTTCTGGTGTTTGTGCATTTTTAGTTATGCTCGGTATTCTATTTATGCCATATATTAGGGTCCCTAGTGTTGTCTCTATTTTTTCTTCCATGAGCTTTAGTTTTAGGTTTTACATTTAGGTCTTTGATCCATTTTGAGTTAGTTTTTGTGTATGGTGTGAGGTATGGATCTTGTTTCATTTTTCTGCAAATAGATATCCAGTTTTGCCAGCACCATTTGTTAAAGAAACTTTCTCTTCCCCATTTAATGGACTTTGACCCTTTGTCGAAGATTAGCTGTCCATAGGTTGATGGATTTACCTCTGGATCCTCAATTCTGTTCCACTGGTCTATGTGTCTGTCGTTGTACCAGTACCAGGATGTTTTGACTACCATGGCTGTATAGTAGGTTCTGAGATCAAGGAGTGTGAGGCCTCGTACTTTGTTCCTCTTCTTCAATAATGCATTCCTTTCTATCTAAAGTTGGTAATTAGTTTTTCCATCTCATTAACAGATGTTGTTGGAATTTGGATCAGGACTGCATTATATTTGTAGAGCGCTTTGGGTAGTATTGACATTTTCATAGTGTTAAGTCTTCATATCCAGGAACATGGTATATTTTTCCATTTATGTAGGTCTCTTTTGGTTTCTTGCAGTAGTGTTTTGTAGTTTTCTTTGTATAAGGCTTTTACATCCCTAGTTAGATTTATTCCTAAATCTTTTATCTTTTTGAGGGATATTGTAAATGGTATTGTTTTCTTGATTTCCTTTTTGAAATTCTCTTTGTTAGTGTAGAGGAATCCAAATGATTTTTGTATGATGATTCTGTACCCTGCCACTTTGCTGAATCTTTCTAATAGTTCCAGTAGCTTTCTTGCAGTCTCTGGGATTTTTTTTTTTTTTAATTGTACTTCAGGTGAAGGCTTACAGAACAAATAGTTTCTCATGAAACAGTAGTACACATATTGTTTTATGAC
>NW_004444040.1:4466329-4488480 GCF_000243295.1 Trichechus manatus latirostris
TGTTATTTCCAGTGTTTTTGATTCTTGCCAGTAATGCCGGGGTGAGATGGTATCTCATTGTGGTTTTAATTTGCATTTCTCTAATGGCTAGTGATTGCGAGCATTTCCTCATGTGTCTGCTGGCCATTTGAATGTCTTTTTTGGTGAAGTGTCTCTGGGATTTTTTGCTTATGATCATGTCATCTGTGAATAGGGATAGTTTTCCTTCTTCCTTAACAATCTGTATTCTCTTTATTTCTCTTTCTTGCCTTATTGTTCTAGCTAGGCTTCCAGTACAATACTGAATAAAGGGCAACCTTGTCTGTTTCCCGCTGTCAAGGGGAATGCTTTCAGTCTCTCTCCATTGAGAATAATGTTGGCTGTGGTTTTGTATATATGCCCTTAATTATGTTGAGGAATTTCCATTCTATTCCTGTTTTGCTGAGAGTTTTTATCAGGAATAGATGCTGGATTTTATCAAATGCCTTTTCTGCATTAGTGGTGTCTTTGCATGGCTTTGGTATCAGGGTTATGTTGGCTTCACAGGATGAATTCAGGAGTATTCCTTTTCTATGTTCTGGAACAGTTTGCGTAGTATTGGTGTCAACTCTTCTCTGAATGTTTGGTAGAATTCTCCAGGGAAGCCGTCTGGGCCAGGGCTTTTTCTTTTGGTTGGGAGTTTTTTTTTAATGGCTTCTTCAATTTCTTCTTGTATTATGCATCTGTTCATACTTTCTGCCTCAGTTTGTGTTAGTTTGGGTAGGTAGTATGTTTCTAGACATTTGCCAATTTCTACTAGGTTTTCAAATTTGTTGAAGTATAATTTTTGATAATATTCTGTTATGATCTTTTTTATTTCAGTTGATTCTGTTGCAATGTCACCCATCTCATTTCTTATTTAGGTTATTTGCATCTTCTCCTTCTTTTCTTTTGTCAATTTGGCCAATAGTTTGCAGATTTTATCAATCTTTTCAAAGAACCAACTTCTAGTCTTGTTGATTCTTTTGATTATTTTTCTGTTTTCTGATTTGTTCATTTCTGCTCTAATCTTTGTTACTTCCTTTTTCCTGGTGGCTGTGGGCTTCTTTGCTGCTCTTTTTTTCATTCAGGTTGTAGGGTTAAGGTATTGATTTTGGTCCTTTCTTCTGCTTTTGATGTGTGTTTTTTTTGCTATAAATTGACCTCTGAGTACTGCTTTTGCTGTGTCCTATAGGTTTTGGTAATATGTGTTTTCATTCTCCTTTGATTCTAGGGATTTTTTGATTCCCTCTTTGATTTCTTCTATTACCCAGGGGTGTATAAGCAAGCTATTAATTCAGTTTCCACATATTTGATTTTTTTTCTCTTGTTCTTCCTGCTGTTGATCTCTAATTTTATAGTGTTGTGATCATAGCAGGTGCTTTGTACTATTTTGATATTTTTTAATTTATTGAGCCTTGCTTTGTGGTCTATTCTGGAGAGTGATCCATGTGTGTTGGAGAAGAATGTGTACTGTGCTGCTGTTAGGTGGAGTGTTCTCTTTATGTCTATGAGGTCAAGTTGGTTGATTGCGATGTTTAGATCTTCTGTATCTTTGTCAAATATCTTTCTAGTTCTATCCTTCATTGAAAGTGGTGTGTTAAATTTTACTATTATTGTGGAACTGTTTACTTCTCCTTTCAACACCGTTACAGTTAGTTTTATGTATTTTGGAGCTCTGTCACTGGGTGTGTAAATATTTATTATGGTTATGTCCTCTTGGTGAATTGAGCCTTTAATCATTATATAATGCCTTTCCTTGTCTTTTGTGGTGGATTTTGCCTTAAAGTCTATTTCATCAGAGATTAATATTGCCACTTCTGCTCTTTTTTGGTTACTATTTGCTTGATATATTGTTTTCCATCCTTTGATTTTTAGCTTATTTATATGTTTGTGTCTAAGGTGTGTCTCTTGTAGACAACATATTGATGGGTCATTTTTTTTATCCATTTTGTTATGCTCTGCCTCTTGACTGGTGCATTTAAGCCATTTACATTCAGTGTGATTATTGACAGGTATGAATTAACTGCTGTTATTTTGTTGTGCTTTTTTTGTGGTGTGGACAGTTTTTTTTTTCCACTTACTTTTCCGTACTGAGTTCTTTTTGTTTATGAAGTATCTTTTCATTTCCTTCATTGTTCCTGATTTTGTGTTTACTGAGTCCTTATGGAGCTCTGGTGGCACAGTGGTTAAGATCTCAGCTGTTAACCAAAAAGGTCGGCAGTTTGAATCCACCAGCCACTCGTTGGAATCCCTATGGGGCAGTTCTACTCTGTCCTGTAGGGTCACTATGAGTCAGAATTGACTCACTGGCAATAGGTTTGGTTTTGGCTTGGAGTCTTTATGGTTTTCTCCTTTATTTTGGTGAGTATGTTTATTAATTTTCTTTATGGTTACCTTGAAATTATCTTTATCTTCATAAATTTGAAACAGTCTGTTATATCTTGATTTTGCCTTGACTTCTTCTCCATTTGGAAGTTCTATAACTACACCATTTATTCCCTCCTTTTATTTTGAACTTGTCGTTGCTTACAGATTGATGTTGCTGGTTCCTTTTTATCAGTCTCATAGCTTTATTTTATTTTTGCGAATTCTTTATCTTGGTTGATATCTGGGTAATGTTGTCATGTGTCTTAATCTCTGGTTGTTGTCTGGTGTTGTTTCATTGTCCAAAGGACTACCTTTAATATTTCTTGAAGGTTGGCCTGGTTTTTACAAATTCCCTTAATTTCTGTTTATCTGGAAATGTCCCAGTTTTGCCATTGTACTTGAGAGACAATTTTGCTGGATACATAATTCTTGGTTGGCAATGTTTTCCTTTCAGGCTTTTATATATGTCATCCCATTGCTTTCTTGTCAACATGGTGTCTGCTAAGAAATCAGAGTTTAGTCTGTTGGTTCCCCTTTGTAGGTTACAGTTCGTTTTCCCAAGTTGCTCTCAGAATTCTTTTTTTTCTTTGGTTTGGAAAGTTTGATTATGATATGTCTTGGTGATTTGGTGTCTATTCTGTATGAGGTTCATTGAGCTTCTTGGATGGGTATCTTCTCGTCTTTCATAATATTTGGGAAGTTTCCTGCCAGCAAATCTTCAAAAATTTTGTCTGTGTTTTTCTTTGTCTCTTCCTGTTCTGGAATTCCTGTCATGCATAAGCTATTCCTCTTGATAGTGTTCCAAATAACTCTCAGGCTTTCTTCATTTTTCTTCATTCTTTTTTCTGAATGTTGCTCAAACAAATTAGTACCAAGGGATTTGCCCTCTATTTCGCTTATTCTGTCTTCCATTGATTCAATTCTACTCCTATTTCCTTCCATTGAGTTGTCTATTTCTGAAATAGTTTGTTAATCTTCTGGATTTCTAGTTGCTGTTTTTGTATGAGTTTCAGTTGTCTATTTATTTTGTACTTTTGTTCTTGTACTGTTTTCCTGAATTCTTCTAGGCTTTTGTCTGTATTTTCCTTGATCTGTTTGAGGACCCTATAGATAAGTCTTTTGAATTCCTTATCAGGTATTTCCATTACCATTTCTTCCTCAGGAAGGTTTTCTGCCTCTTTATTTCAGTCATTTGCTTCAGCCATCTTGTCCTGTTTCTTTATGTGATTTGATACTGTCTACTATCTCTGAGGCATTAAGGTATTATTTTATTTATTTATGATTTTTTGTTCTGTTTTGATAGGTGTGGGCAGGTCAGGTGTACTTTATTGATCACTCTTCTGGTGGCACAGGGGCATTCACCACTTGTCTCCAGGTGGGTGTGGCTGTGGCAGGCAGGGTGAGCACATGTCCCTGGTTCACTGTGTGTATGCTATAGCTGAGAGCATTCTGGGCAAGCAATGGCTGCCAAATGTCATTGGTCCAGTGGTGCAGCAATGCTCACAGTAACAAAGGCCCTCTCTCAGCCCACTCAGCGGAGTGGTGGGTGAGCAGCAGTGTGAAGTGAGCAGCCAGGGATAGCGGAGGCACTCTCTCTGCCTGCTTGGAGGGGTGGTGGGTGAGGAGTGGGGTGAAGCAGGCAGCTGAGAAACACTCTCTCTTTGCTGCTCACTGGGTGAGCAGGAGGGGTGGCAGATGGGGCTAGGTGAGCAGAAGGGAGAAGGCTATTACTATGGTCCCTGACAGCTGTGCCGCTAATCACCAATAGGGTGCTCCTTTGTTCACTGGGCAAGGGTGCCTGCACATGTCCCATTAGGTGCAGACAGTAATTGGGACCTAGTCCAGACCAAATGTGAGGAGGGCGAGCTGTTTGGGGTCCAGATAGGTGAGGGACCTCCTGCTGTCTCTCTATGGATCTATTACTCTGTGCGTGCCTCCCACCCTAATGGTCAGGGACCACTGCTGAAGAGTCGCCCTGTCTCTGGATCCTGGATCCCTCCTTGTTCTGTGGATGCTGGGATCCCTAAAGCTCTTGCTCTCCTTCCTGTACTTTCCCTTCTTAGCACCAGTTCATGTCCTGCTCACCTTACTTCACTCTGGGTATGTCTACACGGTTTCTCTGTCTCCTATTGGGAGTTCTGTGAAGTTGCCTTCTTGTGCTCCTCACCTGGGATTGCTGCTTGCTTTGTTTCAAGACGGCCACGCTGTGCTGGGCTGGCTGGCAGGGTACTTCTTCTCCGTTTCTCTCCTTGTTCACTGTTTTCATTCAGCTTCTTCTTCCAGTCCGTGTTTGATCTAATTCTTTATCCTTTCATTATATATTCGGGGTTCCAGGACTGTCACCTGTAATACTTGGTTTCTTGGGTCTTTGCTGTAGAGGGACAGCATGGTGTATCTGACTAAGTTGCCATCTTGGCTCCTCCCTAGTGTTTTCAAAGGCTGATTTTTCAGAAGTAGATCATCAGGCTTTTCTTCTAAAGTACCTTTAGATGGACTCAAACCTCCAACCTTTCAGTGAGCAGTTGAGTTCGTTAACCATTTGCACCACCAAGGGACTCCCTCCAGAAACCTAAAAACACACTTTTCCTCTGGTGGGGACTGGCTACTCATGCCCTTTCCTTGGCCCTAGATTTCTTTCTCCTGATTAAGTGCAAATAGGAACTCCAAGTCTGGTAGCACCTCTGTTCCTTGCATCCCTGTTTTCTCACCATGCAGTCAGTTATATCAGTTATATCACTGGGGACTCTACCCACAGCCACCAGCAAAGCAAACAAAGAACAAAACCAAAGCTGTTTTCCTACCTACAATAGTTTCCATGCTCTCAAGAAGGAGTTACTATTTACATCTAATCACTTAAGATTTCAAAGTAGCCTGGGTAGCAGCTTTCAGTATCCTCCAGTCCTCTTATTTAAAGTGGCGTGCTTTTTTCTCTGCTGAACATTTAAAAAACGCGATGAACTATCAGAATTATAAAAAAGTTTTAAAAATCTATACATTTGGAAGACATTTAAAAGGGGCAAAAGAACACACAATGCATGAAGTCATTTTGAATGAATTAAAAAGGAACAAAAGAGTGTACAATAAACTAGTCTCGCTATCTTCCTTGTTCTCTATAGTGGTTTCTCTATGGACTCTTTTGCACTTTGCTTTTTTTTTGTTCATTTAATAATGTGCCTTGAATATGTTCCATTTCAAGAAGGCTGATTCGTTCTTTTTTAGCAACAACACTGTATGTATACCATCATGTATTAAACTAATTCCCTATTAATGGGCATTTAGGTGGTTTCCGATCTTTACTACCACAAATAATGTAGTAATAACTGTCCTTGTGTAAATACATATCAGTTTGCATGTATAACTGTGGTATAAATACCTAGAGTAGTGGATTTGCTGGGTGTTGTGGATGGAGTTGTGCCCCCCAAAAAAGTGTGTCAACTTGGCTAGGCTGTCTGTGATTTCCAGTACTGTGATTGTCCACCACTTTGTCATGTGATGTGATTTTTCTATGTGTTATAAATCCTACCTCTATGATGTTAATGAGGCAGGAGTAGAGGCAGTTATGGTAATGAGGCAGGACTCTGTCTAAAAGATCAGGTTGTGTCTTGAGTCAATCTCTTTTGAGATATAAAACAGAGATGGGGTGGGGGGAGGGGACCTCATGCCACCAAGAATGAAGAACTAGGAGGGGAGCATGTACTTTGGACCCAGGATCCCTGCACTGAGAACTCCTAGACTAGGGGAAGACTGATGACAAGGAACTTCCCCTAGTGCCCACAGAGACAGAAAGCCTTCCCCTGGAGCTGGCACCTTGAATTCAGACTTCTAGCCTCCTAGACTGTGAGAGAATAAATTTCTTTTTGCTAAAGCCATCCACTTGTGGTATTTCTATTATAGCAGCACTAGATAACTGAGACACAGGGTCAAAGCTATTGTAATTTTGGTAATTAAGGGTTGTAATTGTGATAGATATTGCCAAATTGCCTTCTGTAGCAGCTAGGTTAATCTGTACTTTGACCTACAGTGTATGAGAGAGCCTGTTTCCCCATACTTTTGCTAAGATACTGTGTGAAGTTTGTTAGTCTTTGCCAATCTGATATAAAGTTAGAAGTCATCTGTAGTTCCTTTTATATGAACTATGTGTTCATATCCTTTGCCCATTATTCTGTTGGGTTGTTGGTCTTCTTTATTGATTTATAAGACCTCTTTATATTATTAGGGAAATTAGCCTTTTCTTTGTAATATATATTGCAAAGACTTTTTTATTTTGCCAGGCATAAAATGTTCATTTATTATTAAAATGTACCAATCTTTTATGAATTCTGGATATTTTATGTATATTATTTTTAAAATGTTTTGTTTTAGTACTTTTATATATCTGAGATTTTTATCAGCATCAGTTACTTTGGACCTACAGCCTGCACACTTCTCTCCTTTGAAAGTCAGAGAAGCTCCCTAGTCTTCATCATACAATTTAGCTCCTATTTGTAGGGTGGATATTGGAGGATCAGACTTAAAAACAGGCCCACAGAGAAGACAATGCTTGAGAGGCAGAAATACTGCCATCAATGAGAAAAGTGAGTGCACAGAAAGGTTGGCCCAAGGCAGTAAATGAACAACAGCAACAAGGACAAAACTGGGATGAGAACAATACAATGAAGTCTCTCTGAGAGTGCAGAGGACTGGTTACTCAGTTTACATGTTTGACATCTGGGTCATTTACCTGCTGACTCAAACTCTACAAAAGGCAAGGAAGGGAAAGACATTCAAAGGACTTATTTCACCAGACATTAGTTGTCCTAATAAATTTCAGGTAGGCGATGTGCACTTAAAACAAAAAAAAGGGATTTGGTGACCATCTGGGGTCATTTATATAGGTAATCCCTCTTTCTCATCACCAGTGGGGAATTGAGCACTGCAGTGGGGAGTCTTGTCTGCACCATCACATGGTCCTGGCTTGTTTATGAGAACCTGCCCTTAGCCTTGGGCCCTGACAACCCCTTTCCTCCCTAAGTGTTAAGGACTCCAGCTCTGTGGGCTGCCCTCCTTCTGTTCCTTCATTCCTGCGAATGAATGAGCAGTATGCACTTTGCCTGGTGTCTTAGTCACCTAGTGCTGCTATAACAGAAGTACCACAAGTGGATGGTTTTAATGAAGAGAAGTTTATTTCCTCACTGTCAAAGTAGGCTAAAAGTCCAAATTCAGGGTGTCAGCTCCAGGGGAAGGCTTTTTCTCTCTGTTGGCCTTCTCTTCAGTGTTCCCCTGGACTAGGAGCTTCTCTACACAGGGACCCTGGTCCAAAGGACGTGCTCTGCTCCCAGCACTGCTTTCTTGATGGTATGAGGTCCCCAACTCTCTGCTTGCTTCCCTCTCCTTTTATCTCTTGAGAGATAAAAGGTGGTGCAGGCCACACCCCAGGGAAACTCCCTTTACATTGGATCAGGGATGTGACCTGGGTAAGGGTGGTGTTACAATCCAACCCTAATCCCCTTTAACATAAAATTACAATCACAAAATGGAGGCCAACCACACAATTCTGGGAATCATGGCCCAGCCAAACTGATACACACATTTTTTGGGGGACATAATTCAAACCATGACACCCGGCATGAGGACCTTCCTAAAAGACTCCTAGAGACTCTTGCTAGCTCAGAGGCAGCTTACCATGCTCACCAGAAACCAAAGGATAAAAATTCAGAGATCAGTATATCAGTTATCAGTCTAACCCTGTAGAGGTAGACAGAATATCACACAAATAATTTAACCCTAATGTTGATAATGAAATGACTCTATTGCATTTATTGTGCATTCACATTAAAAAAAAAAAAGAAAGAAAGATAAAAAGGATCTTACTTTGGGATTCAAGTCAAAGAAAGTACAATATTTAAATCGTAACAGCAGCTGCTCATCTTCCTGGATCCCTTGTTCCATAAGGGAGCGTGAGGAGTCTAGCCAACTAGAAAGCAATAGGATGAGTTTTAAAGGTCAATTGATTTTTACATATAGAGCCTTGAACAAAGTCAGAGTAAGGAAAACAACCAAAACTCAGTAAGGGAAGAGTACTTAATAATACCTTATATTTGCATTTTACTTGATAGTTTTCAAAATGCTCTCCATACATATATTTTTTCTCAGTACACTTTAAAGTAACCCAGTAAAAGAGCCAGGACAGTCCTTATGATCTTAGTTTTACAGATGAGGAAACTGAGTCTCAGTGACATTAGTCACATGTTTAAGGTCACGCGCCACGTGGTGTAGCCAGAATGAGAATCTGTACCTCCTGACTCCCTGTGTTGTCTCTTCTAGCACACCAGGTGGTTCACCCCAAAGCTGGCTCTGTCTTACTGTCTACAGAAACAGAATTTGCTCTAGTGAATTAGAACTATTGTTCTCTAATAGAACTATTGTCTAGTGTCCAAAAGAACTTTCTGCAATGATGAGAATATTCTCTATCTGCGCGGTACAATACAGTAGCCACTATCCACAGGTGGCTACTGAATATTTAAAATGTGGCTAGTGACACATTTTAATTTTAAATTCAAATTTAAATGTAAATATCCACATGTGGCTAGTGGCTCCTGTGCTGGACAGCACAGTTCCAGAAGTGGAAAACACAACAACTGGATAACAGTGAGGGGTGGAGGGATAGAGATTAAAAGTTAAAAACCAAACAAGATGGGGATGAGTGTCACCCAATACCACTGAATAAAAATGTCTTGAACTTTTATTATATTAGGACTGTGGGGGAACAAAGATGACCAAGACATAATCTCCATCCTAAAGGAACTGACAGTCCAGTGGGGAGACCAAGCCTCATAATAAAAGAACAATGCGACATTGGGGCAAGAACAGAGCTACAGGGAAGTGAATGATCTTGACTGGTGATATCTGAGAAGCACTAGCATATGAGTTGGGTCTTGAATGACAAGCAGGGATTTACCAACCGAGCAGGCTGAAAGAAAGGAAGAGTCCAGGAGCAGAGCAACGACACGGAGGCAGGGCAGAGACAGAAACAGCGAGTGTGTACCAGTGGGGAATGGGGCATAACGAGACCACAGTAGGACATCTGCTGGGACCACATCTTATAGGGAAGTGAATGTTAGACTTTGTTTGGTGAGCAATGCAGAGCAAAAGAAATGCTGGTTTGAGAAATAGTTTTGGTGTATTTTCTGAGACCACTTCAAACAGAGCTCAAGGACTTGCTCATTAGAATGCCTAAATAGAGAAGTGGTGTTCTACAAGACAGTGTGGGCCAGGTGGGCCACTTTGGATCTCCCCTGCTGACCCACAGGGGCCAACACACGTATAAACAGCTCTACATTCCATAAAATATGCTGTGTACACTTGCAGGGAAAAGTCTTCACATATAGTCTTTACATATAGTAATCTGTTGAGTTACTATAGTCTTCACATACAGTAATCCGTTGAGTTACCACAACAGTTTTGGCATTCCCACATACATTTTGTCATACTTAAAAAAAACAAAAAAAAACAGTTGCCGTCAAGTTGACGCCAACTCATGAGGACTCCACGTGTGTCAGACTAGAACTGTGCTCCATAGGGTTTTCAGTGGCTGATTTTTTAGAAGTAGATTGCTAGGCCTTTCTTCTAAGGTGTCTCTGGTTGGACTCAAACTTCCAACCTTTTGGTAATCAGCCAAGTGTGTTAACCATTTGCACCACCAAGGGATTCTGTCTTAATTTTAAATGTACTGAAATGACCAAAGGTTGCATATTTTCCCTTTTGTTGCTAAAATCAGCACAGATTTTTGCTAACGGTGTACGATCCTCAGGCATACTAATGTAAAAATTAAACACTGCCCCCCATTTCTGTAGTATCTCTCTTATTTCGTCAATATCATTTCAGAGACAGGCATCATGGAACCATGCGCTTACCCTGCGTTTAGTTTGGCTTTTTCAACCAGAGACCGAGGCTGGTACATATCGGCAAGTGCTTCTGGTGACTGGATGGGCTGGCTGAATGCAAGGATGCTGAAGTTTTGTTCGGTCAAAGGGCTGTCAGTGAACCAAGTCATGGTGGATGATGCTGGTGTTCCGTTGATGGGATCGTACGTAGGCGTCATGGTTTTACTGTACAAACCAGGACTTACTGCAAGGTAAAGAGAACACATAGTCTGAAGTGAGATTCGGGGGTAAGAATCTTTAGAAAAATAAGTACTAACATTGCTTATATTTAAATGAAATTGGAATTTAAATGCTGTACCATTTAAAATAACCAGATGAATCATGGCTGGTGGGGAGACAAGTTATATATAGGGAAAAGCTCTTGCTGGTATATTTAGCTCTTAGAAAGCTTGAGAACTCAAAGGCTGTAAAAGCTGCCAAATATCAACCCAGACAAATGTTGGGGACCATCTCTTTCCCAATAAGTCAAAAAGTTCTCTTATTTTATCAAGGAGTCTTGGTACTATAAGAGAACTGGAAACCTTACAGACGGCATGTATATAATATGTTTGTGGACAAACCCTTTAAACAAATAGAATCTGCCAATTTTAAGAACCCAGCCAGTTAATGATTTATAAATCATCTGGCTCTAATTTGCATAAGGAAAGTACAAATACCTCTTTTGTTCTTTGCATTGGGATATACGATGCAGGAAAGCCCTCAATGTTGCAAGCAAGCTGGAGATGTTCTTATTTTGATATAAAAAGAAAGGGATAATACCTCTCCGGAATTTCTACCTGCCCTCCCTTTACACACCCAATGCAAAGCTGAGTTCAGGAAGGAACTGCACACAGACAGAATCAGGAAAAAAGAAGTGTAACTGAGTGACACAATTCAACTCTTTTCTAAGTATCATCATTTTACCCCAAATTCATGGCCAATTGTGCAAAAATTTTGCATTCATCAGAGATATAATCAAGTAAAATAATGAGTTATCAAGAATACCTTGTTGAAAAAAAGACCAGACTTACTGGTCTAACAGAGACTGGAGAAACCCTGAGAGTATGGCCCCTGGACACTCTTTTAGCTCAGTAATGAAGTCACTCCTGAGGTTCACCCTTCAGCCAAAGACAGGCCCATAAAACAAAACGAGACTAAATGGGCACACCAGCCCAGGGGCAAGGATGAGAAGGCAGGAGGGACAGGAAAGCTGGTAATGGGGAACCCAAGGTCGAGAAGGGGAGAGTGCTGACACATCATGGGGTTTGCAACCAATGTCAAGGAACGATAGGTGTATTAATTGCTTAATGAGAAACAAATTTGCTCTGTAAACCTTCATCTTAAGTATAATTAACAAAAAAGGGGAAAAAAAGAATACCTTGTTGAAAAAAAGTTTGAAAAATTGTTACCGCTAAAACTTAATTGGATATTCTTTCCTCGTCACAGCAGTCCTGAAATTTTAGTCTTTTCTTTATTTGACAGACAGAGAAAGAGCGAGAAAGACATCTTCTTCTTGGGTTTTAAGAACTTCTACATCCACAAACTAAAGCAACAAAACACCTGTCAGGAGTCTTACCTGGTGAGCCTGAACTCGTTGAAGAACTCTCCAGGTTCAAAATCTCTTCAGTGATGGGCTCATTATTTTTGTCTTTCTTCTTCTTCTTTTTAAAATAATCACCAGAAGGCTTTAACAAGGAAAGTTCTTCTGATCTTCTAATATCTAAAAAGAAATAAAATAGTATCAGTAAAAAAGAAAGAAGAAAAATGAAAATTTCTTCGAAGTTATTTTGTGCACTTGAAACCATGTCTCAGGAGATGCCTGAAAAGTAAATGGAACTAAACTGCACCCCTTCTGAAGAACTAGGAGAACAGAAACTCCTAAGGTGGGTAGGAGATGGTGGGTGGGTGAGGGGGGGAGTGTGTGTCAAAAAGTGGGGCTAGACTCAGTCTAGTAAAATTTATAGTTTGTTTTCTAACTTATTATGAAAATAATAAAAGCAAAGGCAATGGTATAATTCTTCCATGTGCTCATCACTCAGCTTCAACCACTAACAGCATTTTGCTATTCTATTTCCCCACCATCACCAATTTCTTTTTTTTTTAAAATTTTTTTTATTGTACTTTAGATGAAGGTTTACAGAACAAATAGTTTCTCATTAAATGGTACACGTATTGTTTTATAACATGTCAACACTCTCCCTTCTCGACCTTGGGTTCCCTATTACCAGCTTTCCTGTCCCTCCTGCCTTCTAGTCCTTGTTCCTGGGCTGTTGTGCCCCATTAGTCTCATTTTGCTTTATGGGGCTGTCTAATCTTTGGCTGAAGGGTGAACCTCAGGAGTGACTTCATTACTGAGCTAAAAGGGTGTCTGGGGGCCATACTCTTGGAGTTTCTTCAGTCTCTGTCAGGCCAGTAAGTCTGGTCTTTTATTATGAGTTAGAATTTTGTTCTGCGTTTTTCTCCAGCTCTGTCCGGGACCCTCTGTTGTGATCCCTGTCAGAGCAGTCAGTGGTGGTAGCTGGGCACCATCTAGTTGTGCTGGACTCCGTCTGGTGGACGCCGTGGTAGTTGTGATCCATTACTGCTTCGGACTAATCTTTCCCTTCTATCTTGTTTTCTTCATTCTCCCTTGTCCCGGACATCACCAATTTCTTTTCCTTTTCACTTTTCTTTTTAAGTTTTCTAAACAACCAAGGAATCCCTGGGTGGTGCAAACGGGTAACGTGCTTGCTGCTAACTGAAAGGTTGGTGGTTCGAGTCCACCCAGAGGTGCCTTGGAAGAAAGCCCTGGAAATCTACTGCCAAAAAACCAGCCAAATGAAAACACTATGGAGCACAGTTCCAATGCACGGGGTTGGCACGAGTTGGAATCAACTCAATGGCAACTGGTTTGGTTTCGGTTAAACCACCAAGGGCCCCACCTTTTCTTTACGGGCCATATATTCAGAAAAACTTTCTCTTAACTACTTCCCAGGAGCTAACTTCATTCCTATGGCAGACACTGTCAGCACCCTGCTCATCTCTTCCTGGCCCTCACCACTTCAGGCACGCTGGCTAGACTTCGTATGGCAGCTAGAACGTGCATCTCTCTGCCCAAGGACTTGCTCTGGCCACTGAAGTCTGCTCTGCCCACGTACGCATGTAACAGGCCACAAGTTCAGGGAACTGATGCTCCCTTATAGCAGCTCTCAACACCTGACAACAGCTGGTGTGAAAACCCCAACTCCCTCGGCCCTCAGGTGGGACAGCTCTGAGGTGTGTCTCCCAGAGGTCACCAGGTGCCCACAGTGTACCCTGGTTGGTGACACAGTCTTATTGGTGGCCTTCTCTTCCCTGTCTCATTTCTTTACCCCCCAATCAGTATTTCCTGGCCTCACCTCCCAAATAAACTATTTGAACTTGATCCTTATCTCAGGCTTTGCTCCTGGAGAACCTAAACTATGAAGATGAGCCCTATTTCCCTCCATCAATCAAATATATTTATAATTGCCAGTCAGAACTCCTGATAACCATTAACTACATGGAGCTGCTATAATTCCGGGTTAAAGCCAAGGAATCTGGATGTTTTAGGGTCTCTGGGCAGCTTTACTGGAGGTAAATGCACTAATTCCATTAGGTCTTCCCATTTTCACAGTTCACACACTGAGACAAGCAGCTCAGCTTGCTTCTCTCCCCAGTAACCAAGGACGTCTGATAGTCAGGTTGCAACATGCACCTGTGATCAGCCCAACTGCATAATTTATACACAAAACTTGGTGATGAACCAAAATTTCCAGAAGAAGCATTAAAAACAAAACAACAAAACAAAAAGAATCATTAAAAACAAAACAACAAAACAAAAAGAATCTGTATCTCCAAGCCCAAAGATTTGTCTTTTCTTTTCTTCAAGGGAAAGACGTTTACACGGTTAAATCTGATTTAGCTTCAACTGATTAGGTATAAAAAGCAATGATCAGAAATGCCAACTTGAGGCCTTTAGAACATGCAGGAAAAGAGAAGAACATCTGAGTGTTTCTATTTATTTCAAAACATCAAGTTTGACGTCCCGGTCATGATGTATGCTTCCATTCCACTGCAGTGTGTGGAATACGCAACTTCATTTAATCCTCTACTTTTGTTTTCAAATCCTCATTAGAGTATTACTGAAGACAAAGTGTCCTGGGCTTGTCATTTGTACACCAAGCATCAGGGACACCTCTGCAGGTTGTATTCTGTAATGAAAGGTGTATGCTCACTTGTTCAGTCAACAAAGAGTTATGGAGCAGCTAGTGTGGGCCAGGCATTGTGCTGGGTGCTACAAATACAAACACGCTCAGGAAATGCTTTCAATTTTCACCCTCCTTAATGCTGTGTCAGTCCCTGCTACCGAACACCACCACTCCCAATCCTGCTTATTCTATTATACTTTTTCTTCTACTACCCATCACCTTTTAACATCAGACATTCTCTTCTTTTTTCTCTGAGAAAGAAAACAGTTTTATTACTGAATTAGCATTAAACCAGTATTGTGATACATCACAGTACCTTCTTTCCTTATTTATTACATTTATTGTTTATTGTCTGTCTCTGCCTGCTAAAATATAAGTTCTGAGAGGGCAGGGATTTTTGGCTATTTTTATTGATAATGTATCCCTAGCCTCATCACAATGGCTGGCACATAGTAGGTGCTCAATAAATAGGTGCCGAATGAATGAAGAAGTCTGTAATTTAACAGGGACGATAGAGCACTACTCATATATTGTCTGTTCTGTGTTCAAATGCTGAATTGTGGCCTTGGAACCAAAGAATACACTCACACACTTTGAAAAAATATAAACTAAGAGCACCTTCACAGTTCAAGGTTTTCTGTTATGAAAGTCCCTACAGAGAAGAGATGGTTTGGGCCATGTTGTCCCCAATGACTGTTAAACGTTGGGACATCAATTCATAATAATGAGATTTCAATCCATAATTTAAACATACTCTTCTGCTTAAAATAAACTCCACAAATGGTTCTGGTGGATGGAGCTATTTACTGGAGCCACGTGTTAGTCAGCAATGAAGACACTGCAACACCATTATGTCACACATAATAAAGATGTAATCAAGACACACGTCCTCTACGGTGACGAATGATTTAATGGAACTTGTTTTTGTTTGTCTTAAGTATAACAATGATCGCAGTATGGCTTGGAGAAATGATTGTTTTTTTGGGAGGAGGGAGTAATCTTAATGGGTTTTTCTATTTAATTTACAAATCTCTTTTGGAATAGTTTCGGGCTTTGTGGAACTGAATCTGATCGATCCCAATAATATTCCATTTGGTTTAAATCCACTTAAATGACTAAATAACAAGAACTGGGCTTAAAGAGCGTGCTTCCTAATAGTAAGGGAAGTGGTCTCTGAAGCCAACTGCTTGAGGTGGGCAGAAAGCACACGCACTTTCCCTGTACTTCTTTGCTGAGAGTCTAACAGGCACAGGGGCCGGCCAGTGTACTCACTCAGCGTTCTGCAGATATCACCGACAGCTTTAAAAACCACAGCCGAGAAGCTGACTCGCAATCTCACTGTCTTCACATTTGGCAGTCTCAGGCGAAGCATTTTATGCTGAGGTGTGAAGAGAAGCTTTGCATCTGCCTGGACTCCACATTTGTCCAGGGTCCAGTGGGTTTTCAGAAGCCAGCAATGCTTTTGTTCCCACCAAAGAGCAAAGTCTGACCAGTCTCGGGACATGTCTGCAAAAATGGAAAACACAATTAAGTAGAATGAGAGAAAGCCAAGCATCAAGAATCACTGCACTCCAAAATCAGTTTCATTGTAAGTGTGGTCTGATGGATCACTTCTGTATGGCCTTTCTCGCCATGGTCTTCTAACTCCTGCCCAAGGGAATGTGGCCCACCAAGGGGATTGGTCAGTTTTGCCATCCTGCTAGGCTTAAAAGAGAGCCAATTCCAGAGCAGGGAGAGGATCTCACCACCACCAAGGAAAAACAGCCAGGAGCAGAACGCATCCTTTGAAGCTGGGATCCCTGCACGGAGAAGCTCCTGGAACCAGGAGGCAGAGAAAGAGAGAAAGAGCTCTAACACTGAAGATGGCGAGAAGTGGTGGCAGAGAAATGGCAGCAGGAGATGGCGCCGTGGGCTCCTGGCCCACTGAGAGAGAAAGCTGACTGCCTTTGGGCAGGAGGCTTACTGGCGAAGTAGGGTGCCTCTGAGCGCTTAGCGGAGCTAGGTTTGCTGACCCACCGAGCTAGAGCTGACCACCTTTGGGCCGAGGCTTACTGGCTGAGTAGGGTGCCTTTGGACACTTATCAGCAGAGCTAAAAGAGCTTTGTAACACTTGCCCAAGCAGGGCAGAGGCTAAGGGCAAGAGAGGCGTGCCTGTGGGCACAGCTGAAAAGAGGCTGTCCTGATGGAAGAACTGTATCCTGAGTGTTCCTGAACCTGAGTTGTGACCTGTTACTTCCCTAGTAAACCCCATAATCATGCGTATTGTCTGTGAGTTCTGTGTGGCCATTGCAAAGAATTATCAAACCCAGCAGAGAAGTAGAGAGTGCGGTGGGAGGGATGTTTGGTGTCAGAATTGATAAAGATGGCGGAGAGAGGAAGCATGTCTGACCTCCACCTCATAGGAATCACCCTTGGGCTGTTGATTCCCCTTCCCCCTTGTGAAGTTAGGGGAGGTCAGACGCCGCCAAAGCCATGCCATTTTTACAGTATGCAAAAACTGCAACAACCGATCTTCATCTCCCCACCTCCTTCTACAACCCAAACTAGTTGCCATCTAGTCAACTCCAACTCATGGTGACCCCATGTGTGTCAGGGTAGAACTGTGCTTCATAGGGTTTTCAGTGACTGATTTTTCAGAAGTAGACTGCCAGGCCTTTCTTCTGAGGTGCCTCTGAGTGGACTCGAACTTCCAACCTTTTGGTTAGTAGCCAAGTGCATTAACCATTTGTGCCACCCAGGCACTCTTTTTACAACCCGAGGTTCAACAATTCTTGGCTTCCCTCCAAAGTCTCTGATTAATGGAAGCAGGTAGAAAATAGTGACTGACTATGTCTTATCATTGTTCATATTGAATGAAATGAAAAGAAACATAAAAAATTTTGTTCATGATAAAATGCTAAAGTTCTCTTCCTAAAAATCCTTTAGTGCCGTGGCCCCTTCTGGGAAGGATATAAGAATTTGGCTTTGTTTAATCAAGTTTATTTCTCCCATAGAAATGCATCCTCACACCAGTGGATCACAAGGGAATATCAAGAGCCCCCAATTAAAGTCCATACAGAAGGATACTAAAGCTGAAATTTCATTCTTCACAGTAAAACATCCAACTCTTATCAGTACTACCATATTTCCAGTTTCCAAAGTGCCTACACTGAAATTAGAGTGGAATATTTTCTCTCTCTCAACATTGGCATCAAAGTTGAATCTTTTCCCTGTGTCAGTGTCAGAGTTGCTATTCAATCTCTCTTCTGTCTTTAAAGTTGGTGTCAATGTTGACTCTTTTCCTCTTTATTCCCAGATGCCACGAACTTTCATTATATAACATTTTCATATCTGAGGGTCTCTGTTTATTCCCACACTCAATTTCACAAACAGGCTTACATCAGTGTATACCTTGATCACGACAAAGATTTTTAAACTAGTTTTCCCTTAGACTCTCTTAGACACCAATTCTGTGACATTTCTCTAATTAAGAACACTCTGTGGCTCCCTAGTGCCTTCTGCAACAAGTGGTTTCCAAGGACATCTGTAACACGATTCAGCCTTACGTGTCCAAGTCTTCCCTCCACTACCCAGAGCGCCAGCCCTGCCCTAGCCACATGGATGTGCCCAAGTATAATACATTTTTTTCTCTCTTGGTGTTTTTACTCATGTCGATCACTGTTGTTGCTAGCTGCCATTCAGTCGGCTCTGACTCACGGTGACCTCAAACACACCAGGATCGGACTGTTGTGATCATAGGGTTTTCATTCTCTGATTTTTGGAAGTAGATAGCCAGGCCTTTCTTTCTAGTCTGTCTTAATCTGAAAGCTCTGCTGACACCTGTTCAGCATCATATGTCCTTGTCTCATCCACTCCCACCTACATTTAATTCAGAGTCATCTTCCCCAAGAAAACTTGGACTATTTCAATATCTGCTTTTTTCTGAATGAGTAGGAGAAATATAGTCAATACCAATGCTGTTTGCTTATTAATTGTCTCTGCCTTCTTCAGACCACACTATTCTTGTCTCTCCAATTAGGCTTTTGGTTTAATTCCATGGATCTTTGTCATAGATTTTAGTACTCACCACAGTGGTAACAGAGTGTTCTGTATCTAGTGGTCATTCAGTCAATACATGGTGATGGATACCATTGGAAAGAAAAGGAGAAGGAAGGGTGAACAAAGGCAGAAAGAGAGGAGGCACAGCCACAATCCACCTTTGGTGAAATCTGTTAGAAACCTTCAGATTTTCTATGTGTAAGCTTCATGTAAGAAAAAGAAGTTAGGAGGTGTTTTTATTAAGGTCCCCATTGGCAGAACCCCTGCCCTGGGCTCAGAGAAACTCTGACAGGTCACAGAGAACGAGTCTCTGCCCAGCACCTGGCAGACACCAACCACTCAGCTCCTCACCAATCTGCTCATATTAGATGGCCTTCTACAGACCGTGCCGAGAACCTCTGATGGATGGGATGCGGCTCCCTTCACTCGGTTTGGAGACCTGCTGTCTGTCAGGCTGGGTTCATCTGAGTTCTTTATGCCTGTGAGGGCCAGCAGACTGGAGAAAAACTGAGTTCATCTGCATTTTTCCATTCCACTGGTGGTGACATTTCCTTTCCTGTTACTTGCATGAGAACAAGATATGAACTGTATTTCTCCATTACTCCCCCCATCAGTAAGATGAGGCTATAATCTCTTAGAAGTGCCTGCCCGGCGAAAACAGTCAACATGCTTGGCTGCTAACCGCAGGGTTGGAGTTCAGAGTCCACCCGGGGCGCTTTGGAAGAAAGGCATGGAAATCTACTTCCGAAGAAGAATGAGCCATTGAAAACCCTATGCAGCACAGTTCTACTCGGACACACTTGGAGTCACCATGAGTCTGTTCAACTTGATGGCAACTGGTTTTACTGGTTTTGTAGTCTTTTAGCTTCAAACCCACCCATTCTGTACTCTGCTCTGGGGCTGGGACCCTGCTTTGTCAGCTGCTCCCTGTCAGACTCTGCTGATGGGGGTGGTGTGACAAGAGTATGATTACAGGGCTGGAGGAGGGAGAGGGAACTTTCTCTTTCTTGTCTGTTTTCCGTTCTTGACTGCTTAACAGGATTTTCAACATTTTCTGAAAGACAGATGTTATCCTCACTCCATAAGGGAAGAACCTGAGGCTCAAGGAAGTTAAGTGATTTGCCTAAGGAAACGCAGCTATAACTCTAACTCAAAAAGCCAGGCTACCTTCTAGTCATCATAAACATGCCGATTTCTTGGTGACTAATGTGTAGTTCTGGAGCCCTGGTGGCACAGTGGTTAAGAGCTCGGTTGCTAACGAAAAGGTCAGCAGTTCGAATCCACCAGCTGCTCCTTGGAAACCCTACGGAGCAGCTCTGTGTCCTATAGGGTCGCTACAAGTCGGAATTGACTCCACGGCAATGGGTTAATGCATACTGTTATCATTTTAAACACATGACAGACTTTTTTTTCTAGCTAAAAATTCTTTGTGTGTGAAATATTAATAGACATAAGGAAAAGTACACAAAACTTATTTGTACAGTTTAACAAATAATCAGAAAGCAAACACCTATGAAACTGCCACCCAGATCAAGAAGCAGAATATTACTGTTACCCCAGAAGGCGCCCACCATGGCAGATCGTTGTGCTGAGCTCCTGACTCCTGACTGCCCTTAGCAGGGCTCTAGAATGCGTCCACGGATGCCCCTGGCAGATGTCAGGCCAGGGACCAAAGGGAAGAAAGGAAGAGAAAATAACATGTACATCTGCTAAGCAGCTGCAGACGGCTACCAGTGATTATCCACTTAGGGGATTTACTGTTAGAAATTGTCTCCCTGTTGAGTAGAGAAGTAAGATTCTGACTTGGGAAGGACATTAAACTGCTTACCTAAATCAGCCACATGCAAAGGGCCAGCTGTCCTACAGGTGCTGTGGAATCTTCATTAGACCACTTGCCAATCTTGTAGTTTCCCCAGTCAATAGCTCTACCCAACTCTCTTCAATGGCTTTGCCTCCTGGAGATCAGTATCGCCCCCTGTGGAACGGCGCACGCGGTTTGCGCTCGACTACTAACCTAAAGGTTGGTGGTTTAAACCCTCTCAGCGGCACCAAGAAAGAAGTGCCTAATAATTTTCCATAAACATTACAGCCTAGAAAACTCCATGGAGCAGTTCTACTCCACCTGGGGTCTCCATGAGTCGGACTCGACAGCCGTGGGTTTGATTTGGTTTGGGTTTGGGATCCTTTAAAAAAGCAGTAGACACAATAAACTGCCCTGGAACTATTTCAAGGAACTTGTCCTGTGTCAGACAGAAAATTTCTCCAGAAGCAAAAATGTGTAACAAAATGTGTCTATTTACACAGGAGTCACCGTAAACAACGGACATGGGGCCGTGCAGAGCTACGAGGGGGTGCCCGGTCCCTACTTCTTTCTGCTTTATTCCTGGACAGTCACTGGAGAAATGATTTGACAGTTGTTACATAATGTAGCTGACTTCGCCGACTACCTGGACGCTTACTGCTTCCTTCGCGACAGACTAGGTAGCTCAAAAAGTAATGTAGCTGGAATTGTCCAAATGCCTGCAGACACATTTTTTTCCTGGGTAGATTCCTGCTTATGAAAAATTATCTGTCTTAGTTAGGATGGGTGATTTTTGGGGGCGCTACCTAAGCAGCTAAGGCTAGCACTGAGTTAAAGTCATCCTGGAGGAATAGAAATCTTTCCCATTTCTCCAAAACCATCAGTCACCATGAATCAGGGCGATGCAGATTGATTACCACGTCACCACATTAGCTTGACTAATCTGGGCAACATCACTTAATGCTGTACGTCTCCAATGAACAGGTCAGAAGAGGAAGGTTTCACAGCCTGCTGCAGACCTCGGGGTGCATGAATGGGGGCACAGTGTGATACACACAGCAGAGGATGGCATTCAGAACGAATGCTTGGCACCCAGAAGAATCAGAGGGAATCAAGAACTGGAGAAGCGATGGAGTTAAGGGAAAGGTCACAATCATTTTGCATACTAGAATTTCGGCTGTCTGCTTCTGGAAACAGCCACATAAAAACAGAGAATCAGAGCTCAAAGGGCGGTTTGGTAGCTTTTAGTTCAACCTTTTCTGTTAACAGTTAGTAAAACGAGGCCCAATGATGTGAGACAACCCGTACAAGGTCACACTGTTAATGCCTACCACAGAGTGCTTTCTACAAAACCTGTTCTTAATCTTATTTGAGCGGAGCCTTCAAGATTTTATTTTGCTAAATTAAGAGCTATGAGTATTTTTATTTGTTATTTTTCTTTACATCTCTTCTTTTTTTTTAATTAGAAAAACTTGCTCTCATATGCTGTTAGTAGAAGGGTAAATTGATAAAACCAGTTTGGAAAACCCTATGATGCAGCAATTCTGCTCCTAGGTATCTATCAGAGAGAAATGTGTATGTATGCTCACCAAAAGACATGTACTACAGCAGCCTGATCTATCAGAGCCTCCAAAATGGAAACACACCACGTGTCCATCACTCAGTAAATGGATAAATAAATTGTGGCATAGTCATACAATGGAATATGATACAGTCATGAAAAGAAACAAACCAAAACTATATACAACAATATGAATCAATCTCATAAACATAATGCTTAGCGAAAGAAAGCAGGTGCATGAGAGTATATCCTGTGTAATTCCACTTACATAAAGC
>NW_004444040.1:4489959-4491216 GCF_000243295.1 Trichechus manatus latirostris
CCTCTATTCTAGATTCTCTCCTTTATATTTCAAGAGAGACTGACTCAAGATACAACCTAATCCTGTAGACTGAGTCCTGTCTCATTAATGTAACTGCCTCTAATCCTACCTCATTAACATCATAGAGATGAGGATTTACAACATATAGGAAAATCACATCAGATCACAAAATGGTCAACAACCACATAATACTGGGAAGCATGGCCTAGCCCAGTTGACACACATTTTGGGGGGACACAATTCAATCCGTAACCATGAGTTAGTGGTGATGCACCAGAGAGGTTGTCAAATAGAGAGAAATCGTAAAGAGTAACTTACTGATCTGTTCTACTAACTTCAGCATCACTCCCCCAATATGCAGGTCTCCAGACACCCTCAGTGTGACGTCTCTCTGCTCCTCTTCATTTGGATCGTCAACTCGGACCACGAGCTCCCAGGAAGCAGATGCAAAGTCACTGGACGAGAGCATTGTGGCAAATACAGGTGTCTGCTGAATAAAGAAACAGACATCGACTGGAATGTGAGGAAAGAAAATGGAACTTGCCAATAGACTCTGCAAACCAAAGCTTTTTTTTTTCCTTCATGTTCTTTATTTTAGCCTCCTCCCTAAAAACCCCACAGGTTCCCAAGGTCTCAGACATTAAATTCAGCATCTTAACTTTAAACTCAAAAAGTCTTATAAAATTGATCTCAAATCATCTAAATTTATGCACTTTCTTCTTTCCAGGACCAATTACGTAGCTATTTATTTTCTGTGTCCACCCAATGCGTCAATCTTCATTTTCTCTATCACTTTTCTTGACCTTCTCTGAACTATTTTAGCAATATACAATGAACCATGGCAATTCTCAAAGATCTTTTATAAAAAAATCAACCTTGTTGAGATATAATGTGTATAGAATAAAATGCAGATTTTAAATGTACAGTTCTATGCATTTTACTGTATATAAATTATACCTCTATAAAGTTCATTTTTTAAAAAAGGATATAAAGAAAATCTCTATCTGTATCTCTATCTCTAATACATATGCAGTATTATATTCCTGCTATAAATATTGATGGCATCTTCTGGCATAAAAACTCAAAAAGTAAAAAAGAGTGAAATAATTTCTGTTTCAGTCATAATATTTAGTTTTTTTTACATGCATATAAAGACACAGGTCATTGATAATTATTGCCAAGTATTTCATTTAATTCGGGTACTGTTTTATACCATGTAAGGGTTGATAACCCTGGTGGTGTAGTGGTTAAGTGCTA
>NW_004444040.1:4493005-4504206 GCF_000243295.1 Trichechus manatus latirostris
TTTTAAATAATAAACAATAATTAAACAACCAGTGTCATACTATAGGGTTGCTATGAGTCAGAATCGACTCGACGGCAAAGGGTTGTCATATTAGTTTTGTGTTCATTTGAAACAGTGCATATTTGTAAGGTAAGAGAATCTTAAAATATACAAAACAGATACATTGAATACTGCACAGCAGAACAGGTTTACGACAGATTTTATTTGTTTGAATCAAACTGAAGAATTTAGAAATAGCTCCTTATGTTTTTATAACGAGAAGGATCCCAACGATGTAATGAATATACCTCCCAGGGCACACAGGAGCTCCCGGAGACCTCCTGCATGGGCAGTGTCCTGTTGGTTCTAACGGTTCCCCTCACTGTCATCTTTAGCCTTGGCTATCATTTATTATTGTCCTTGTTAGAATAGTGGTGGGTATCCCCGCCTGACATGCAGGAGCCTGGGGTTTGACACCCTTTTGAAGGAGGAGCCTTGGTGGCACAGCAGTTAAGGAACTTGGCAGTTCGAACCCATGAGCCACTCCACGGGAGAAAGATGTGGCAGTCTGCTTCTGTAAAGATTTACAGCCTTGGAAACCCTATGGGGCAGTCTACTCTGTCCTACAGGGTCACTATCAGTCAGAATTGACTGCAATGGGTTTTTGGTATCATTTATTATGGCTTACTGAGCTGCGTCCGCTAACTACTGTCCTTGTGTTATAGCCTTCATCCTCTTAGCAACTTCATTTAGAAATGACAAAAGTCAAGCTCAGAGAGGTTAGACAACTTGCCCGAAGTCACACAGCAAGTTAGACGGTGGAGTCCAGACCCAAATCCTGGTCTTTCTAACTCTCAAATCTTAACCACCACACTAGGACATGTCCTTGATGATTTTGCAAGGATAGTATGAAATAAAACTGTTAAAAACCACATGAGCTAAACTCTCGGTAGCCCTTACTTAGCATTTCTATTAACACAAATCTTTCCCAAGGAGAAGACAATAAAAATACCCACTTCGTAGTCAAACTCATAACATGGCATTGAACTGTTTGATTGTAAGATGCTTACAATTTCTAAAATGCTGCCATTTGAGGTTTGGTTGTTAAAAATTTTTTGTACATGAAGAAAATAACCTTTCTTCTAAGGTGACTCCTTACTGCTTGCTTCATGGGCAATCAGACATAACACCTTTTCTTATCCCAGCCTGGGTGATCAAAACACTTCTCTCAACTAGGCAATAGATGGTGATTCCTTTACAACGAAATTCAGGCTAAAATTATACAGTCTGGTTTCCCCACATTCCTCCTCCATCTTTCTGCACCTTCATTTGTGAGTGAACTTCTCATCTCTACAAGCTGTTACTTGCGTGGAGAGCAGCAAACTTCAACCAGGAAAGCGAATCTCAGGAGACCAGGGCAAGAAGCAAAGCCCAAGGGCAGTCGCGCCTCCCCTGGTGAAGCCCAGCCGCCCACCTCCACCTACCCTTTATAGAAAATGACAGAAGGGGGAGATAGCCCATGGCGCTTCCCCTATAGGATCAGAGGGTGCTCCGTGTCCTAAAACCACTCGTCCTTGTATTTCGCCAGCTGTGCAAGCGCCCTAGGGCCCGGGGGGATGACGATGGGTGGATGGATAGAAAGCTTCCCTCCTATCCCTCTAGTAAAGGCAGCGCCTGTGGCTGGAAGCAGAATATATTGCGACGCCAGGTGCGCAGGGCCGGAGAAGGTGATCAACACCCTGACGAAACTGTTTTTAAGTCAACAGCCATCTAACTGCAACGGGCTGCAGAAAGGAGGGACAGCGGTCTCAGGAGAGATCACAGTCTCCCCTCGCCCCTGTCTTCGCCCTCCCGCCCCACCCTCTGCCGTCGCCCCTTAACACCCACCTCCTTTCCGGGGGCCTGTGGCGCCCAGTCTCTCAGCAGGGCACGTGGAGGGGTGCGCCCTTAGAGATCCGGGCAGAGGCCACCCCAGGCCCAGCGGGAGCGCACAGTTGCGCGGCTTTCTGCTCTGCACGGGCGGCGGTGACGGCTAGTCGCGGGGGGGCGCAGCAGCTGGGACCTCCCGCGGAGCTCGGCGCCCAACCCCACCGACTCGCGGTGCGCCGGCTGCAAGGTCTCCGCCCTGCGTTGCCCCCGGCGGCCCGGCCAGGCTAGCGCATGGCTGGGCAGGCGAGGGCACGCCCAGCCCGGGCCTGCAGGGTCTCGTACCCGAGAGGAGGTGCCATCCGCAGAGTTTTTTAAAGGCGCAAGGTAGCCGAAGGGCTGCTAAGCGGCGGGAGGGCTGGAGAATGCGGGACTGGCCATTACGCCCTGCAGCTCCTCTTTTGACCGCTCATCCTACCCCTCTTGGGCCGCCTCCAGCTTTCCTGGTTCCCTGAGGCCCGCCCAGGACAATCCGGTGATTTAAGCCCTGTCACTTCCCGACCCTCTAGGTAGATCCATCATCCCACCCGGGGGCACGTCCTGGCGCGGAGACGGCTGCCTTCCGGCTACAGGTGTCGCCACTTTCAAGAGCCCCGGAGAAGCAGTGTTCGCGTAGGTGGAAGAAACAAAGCGATTCATTTCTGAGTAAGAGGGTGATGTAACCCCTGGAGAAAGGTGAGGTGCCTAGAAGACAGACAATGAAAGGCAACAGTTTATCCAACGTCTCTGCCCGGGGCCAAAGCCTGGGCCTCGCCCGCGGTGGCTCACCTTAAGATCACCACGCAGCCCTGGCGGGTCACCTTCCTGTCGGATTCACTTCCTGGGCCACCCAGGAAGGCTGGCGGACCTTAGGCAATTTACAACACCTCTCCAAGCCTCCTTCATTCCTATTACTCACGTTTGTTGAGTGCTCACTGGGAACTAGGCATGGAGTGGTGCTCTGAGGATACAGTGGTTAATTATGCAGACATGGAAATCATAATTTCCTCATCTATAAAACGGGTACCCTCCCCAAAAGAAACAAAAACAAACCCCAAACAAAAACTAAACCTGTTGTTGTGGAGTGGGTTCTGACTCATAGGAACCCTCTGGGACAGAGTAGAACTGCCCCATAGGTTTTCCAAGGAGCACCTGGTGGATTCAAACTGCTGACCTTTGGGTTAGCAGCCTGAACTCTTAACCACTGCACCACCAGGGCCCCATGAAATGGGTAGAGGCGTGGAATTTCATGCACTATAATACATGCTTTAGTGATTTAATCAAGTACATAAAGCTTGTGAATATTGCAGCCATTCTTAAAGTCTACAATTGTGGGCCTTTAAAAGAAACCTTGGAAATCACATCAAATTGCTGAATATTAGCTCTGAAGTATCTCTCTGTAATGTTAAGCCTGTTTCTATAATTGACTGTCAATTTTAGGCAGTGATCACAATAGAATTGTTTATTTCCTGGAATGAGATCTTTTACTCTCCTAGATTTCATCTCAAGTTTGTTGATGACTGCTAAAGTTAACACTTTTCCTGAGGAAGGGTGTGCTAGCTAGGAGGCAGCCTCTGGCTGCCACAGTTTTTGGAGATTATTTCAAGCTGGATAATGTCTCCAACTTGGTTGGGGGAAAGCCCTTCGCCCCACCACATCCCAAGCTGGAAGTAACATGTAGGGCAAAGACCATTCTTCAGAAAAGCTTTGTCTTTATTTTAGGAAGGGCTACTCCCCCACCCCACCCCAGATTTCCCTTCAGGTTCCTTGGCCAGAATGGGATCACCTGCCCAATGCTAGGCCAACCACTGGTGAAGGGGCATGGGCTTGCTATGAACGACTTAGACTAATCCCAATGACTCCCTTGGCTCTAGAACAGGACCTGCCTTCAAAGGCTTTACTCCTTCAGTACTGGACACATCAAGGTTCCCTGTGTGCAGGGGAGCAGGGGCCTAGAGAGCTGCTGGGCCAGCAACAAGTAGTGTGTGATACACACGGTCGTTCCTTCCTGCAGCCCCCGTTATCTTTTGGATATCACAAGTGATTTTTTAAATTCAGTCATTCAACTAATAGGGCACTTAAGCCGGGGGCTGAAATCACATCTCAGCCCTGAACCTTCAGCTGCATGACCTCAGCCGCCCTTTAGTTAAGTGACTGATCTCCCAACTGTAGGAATGGATGAAAATGATCGTAGAGGAAATGAAGAAATGAAAGGGAGTAAGTGTAGATGCAGTCATGTTTTCTTGTTACGGTGGTAATTTGTTTTATTTGCTTTTTTAGGCATTTAAGATCATTGGAATTAATTAGAATTATACTTTTCATAAAAGTACTTGGGATAATTAAGCTAATTATGTTGTAATCAGTGTCTAAGTATTCAAGGGGAATCTGATTATTAAATTGATTATTTTAAACATATTTGGTAAGTCAGTAGTTTGGAATGGTTTGGAAAATGTTTGTTATATTTGTAAATCTGTTTTATAAATTTATAAGTCTGTTAGATTTATAAATCTGTGGAGGAAACCAGAAGTATTCAATTTGGGATTATGGTTTGAAATGTTAAATCAATCTAATCTATTGAATTTATAAGGTTCAATAATTGAGCATGATTCAAGGAACAGGTAAAAGTGAGTGGTTTCAGTTTGATCACAAAAATTGCAAACATGAATAAAGTAACAAGAACTGTATAGGTTGAACTTAATTTTTTTATAAAAAATATGTTTTAAAATTTAGAAGGGGAAATCTCTGTTTTTGCTTGAGCCTTGTCATATTCAGGCATTTTTAAGGTTTGAATATGTTTTAAGTTTAATTTAAAAAGGTGAGCCGAACATTCAGTAAATTTAGGATTTTATGATTGTAATAAAATAATTAAAAACTTGAGTCTGAGTGTCCTAATCTGGTAGAGTTTGGGAATGGGGTCAGCTGTCATCTGCTGCCACTTCCCCAAGTATCCAACACCCACTGAGCACATATGTTCTCTTCATGGGAGGAGGTGTTTTAAACATTGTTTTCTGGAGACTCTGCTCACGGCAGATTAGAAATTAGACTGTGTTCAAGATCTTGTGTGCGGTCTGGAAGTATTAAGGGCCCTACTTACGCCAATGTGGTTTCTCATTTTAGTTGAAAATATCTGTGTTGTGCTAAAGAATTCAACTGTTTTTAAGGTTTCTGCTGGTCCCAAGTTGTTTTTTAAACTTTTCATGGAAGTATATATACAGACAAGCGCACGAATCATGAATATACAGCTGGTGCATTTTCACCGACTGAGCACGCCCGTGTAACTAACCAGCACCCACATCTACCAACAGGCCACCGCCAGCCCCCAGACGCCCCCTTGTGACCCCTTCCTATTACTACTCCCCCCCAGCCCCACTATGGTAACTACTCTCTGGACTTCTAACCCCATAGATTTGCTGGTCTTTGTACTTTATATACATGGAATCAGACCATATGTACTATTTTATGTCTGACTTCTTAGGTTTGTGAGTTTCATCCGTATGGTGTGTCCTAAGCTTTTTTATTATTTTATTTTTTACTCACTACCTGGTTATGGTCATTCTTGTGCCACAGGTCCACCCCAGCCCTCAGGGTCCTGGATCAGAAGTGGGCTGAAAAGGGTATTCTGGGCCACACGCCTATAAACAGACAATACTCACCTCTTTCCCCGTGAAAGCAAAAAACAAACAGAATCAACATTTTGAGACAGTTATGTAATCAATCCATACCTATTAGTCAATGAATTTAATTAGCTTATTTATTAATTCAGCCATTAGGTTACACTGTAATAATCCTGAAAATACTAAAACGAACTCGGCACAGACTCCATCTTCAAGTTACTACTCTGATGCTAAGGAATACAGAAGAGGATGCCTACTTCTGGTGGGGAGAACAAAAAAGGCCTCCGAAAGGAGGTAATTTTTGAGCTGGAAGTTGAAGCACAGGAAAACAGCTTGATAGTTGCTTATAATAACCTGTAGTTTCTAAAAAACTTTTTTTTTTTCAGTTAGCAGATAGTTATTGTGCTCATAGAGTGCAAGGTAAAGAGGAGCTGTATCGGCCGACCTCATAATTTTATACATTCACGGTGCACATGCTGAAATGATATCTATTATCAGGTACCTTTATACTGAGGTACTGACCTGTGAATCAGTACCTTTGAAAAGGTAGGTATACCAATGCAGCACTATTCACAATAGCCAGAAGGTGGAAACAACCCAAGTGCTCGTCAACAGATGAATGGATAAAGTGTGGTGCATATATACAATGGACTATTATTCCGCCATAAAAAGGAATGCCGTTCTAACACAGGCTGTGACGTGGGTGAACCTGGAACACATTATGTTAAGTGAGAAGAAGTCAGACACAAAAGGACAAGTATTGTTTGATCCGATTTGTATAGAATATAAAGTAGAAAGTAGATGAGTAGTTACCATGGACTGGGGAAGGGGGCGTTGGGAAATCATTCTTTAAAGCGGCACATTGTTTGAGGTGATGAAAACATTTTGCAAACAAACGGTGGTGATGGTTGTGCAACGTTGTATGAGTGTGATTAACGCTACTGAATTGTACACTTAACAATGGTTAAAATGGCAGATTTTATGTTGTGTCTATTTTACCACAATAAAAAAATCAGTCTGGGGGGAAAAAAAAGGAAAGTAAGTCATGTCTGCGTTATCATATGAGGTATGAGTAGATTGGACTGGGAGAGAGATACAGCCATACTCCTTACTCACTGAACACAAAAGGAAAACAAGCGCGCAGAGGGGCTTTGGAAGTCTCAGCTACTTTAAGCACAAGCAACTTTCTTCCTTTAACCCCTTCCCATTTCCACTTGAACCCTCAAAATTTTAAACATTGTATACATTTAATTTAGACAGAGAAAAATGCTGGAGGAAGAAAAAGGCAGACTTTTTTTTTCTCGATTGCTGGTTTTATTTGACAAAACAAATAGGGTGTTATAAATTTCTTTAAGTCTTCAGTTTAGAAACATGCTAGTTTATAAAATTGGGCAACACATACCTAAAAGGTATTTTTTGTTTGCATGGAGTCTTTGGGACGCACAAAACAGGAGTTGCGTTGCCGTGTGTGGAGAGCATGTTGCGCTCAGTGCAAACAGGCAGAATGGGCTTATTATAGCTACCCCCTCCTTTCCAGCTAGGTGGGTATAAGCAATTTCTATGCCCAGGCAAGTTCTGAAATTTTCTCCTTGCGAGGGTGGAAAGCATGTGGCCTGGTGTATCTATAGGCACTGGGTGAAGAAGGGTGAGGAACGGAAAAGAAGAGTAAGAAGGCTTTCCCTGGGCTCCACGCTGGAGTCCATAGTTGAGAATAAGGGAAGCAGGAATGATGCAGTTCTCTCCCTGCCTCTCCCCTCCCACCCTTCCTCCGTCCTTCTTTTCCTCTCTCCCTTCCTTCTCCCATTCTTGCTTTCCATCCATCTCAATTGAAGGGTCCAAGGAGTACACAGTGAAAATTAAAGTCTTCCTCCCACCTCTGATGACTATGTTTTCCTCCCTGGAAATAACAACTATTACCAGGTCCCTGGGTAACGTGCCAGAGATAGCTTCTGCATGTAGATGAACTCATTTTGCTTTTTCTGCAAGCAATAGCCGTCTATACATACTATTCTGCATTTTGCTTTTTGCACTTTAAAATGTCTTAGTGATGTTCATGACTGCCCACCATCCTTTAAAAAGCCTCTCTATATTTGTGGAAATCCCCATGTTATTATCTTAGTGTACAAGTCAGAGCTCGAATTCCCAACCCTCTTGCTGTAAGTGGGAGCCCAGGTGGCGCAGTGGTTAAGTGCTACGGCTGCTAACCAAAGGTCAGCAGTTTGAATCTACCAGATGCTCCTTGGAAATCCTATGGGGCAGCTCTACTCTGTCCTATAGGGCTGCTATGAGTTGGAATCAACTCGACAGCAACAGGTTTGGTTTGGTTTGCAGCAAGGGCACAGGCATATGACCCAGGCTGTCATTGAGATGTACTGAGGCATAACTTTGATTTGGAAGTGAGTAAGGAGTGCAGACAGGCTGTGCTAGGAGCATCCATCTTTCCTGATGTGGGTGGAGGCAGAGGTGACTGACTTAGGGTGGTGATGGTGGCAGTTATGATGGTCTCCTAGAGGCTGTGAGGTTAAAATCCTGATGCAGAAGTGACGTCAGTGCTGGTGGCAGTAACAGGTGCAATAAAGTTGAGTTCAGATGCTGCAATGGTGGCTCCATCATGCCAGGTCTGTGGCATCATTTCAAACATCATTCTTGACTCTTGATGCTTTGCTTCAAGCCTCTTTGTCTTCCCATCTCGACAATTCTTGATTTGTTTTCTTAATTATTTTTCTGTTGTTTGTACCTAAAAACCCTGAATGGCACAGAACTTGGTACTTGGAAGTGGGGTGCTGCAACTGACAAGTGGAGTTGGCTGAGTGAAGCAGGCAGGGCTTTGGGCAAAGAGGGCACAAACGTTGCAGGCTGGAAAGCTGATGACTCTTGTTATGTGATGGCAAAGTGTTTGCTCAAACTGCCATGTGCTGTACTTTAAGACCCAGATCACAAGCTGAGTGAGGCTGTGATATCAGGGAAATGGTTGGGAATATTCACAATGTTGGCTATATTGATCACTTCTTTCCTCTTTCAACAGAGTCTTAAAAGAGAGGGGGTACCCGAACCAGAGCCACTGTGTTGGCAAGCCGACATTGAAGAATGATTTCAGTACTGCAGCTCTCTCTGCCACAGCCTGAAATGCAAGTTGACTGAGAGTCCCATATTTTGGACTGAAAAAACGAACTGCCTCTTTACTTCATACTAAAGCTAGTATGATCAGCTGTTGGATTGGAATGAATAGCAGACTCTTTTAATAGCCTATTACGAGAATTGAAAGAGCCCATGTACCTGATACAGGTATCCAAACCCATTGCTGTCGAATTGACTCCAACTCATAACGATCCCACAGGGTTTCCAAGGCTGTAAATCTCTATGGCCCCCACGTGTCTGTCAGTTTGGCTTACTGTGGGGGCTTGCGTGTTGCTGTGATGCTGGAAGCTGTGCCACCGGTACTCAGATACCAGCAGGGTCACCCATGGTCGACAGGTTTCAGCTGAGCTTCCAGGCTAAGACAGACTAGGAAGAAGGACCCGACAGTCTACTTCTGAAAAGAATCAGCCAGTGAAAACCTTATGAATAGCAGTGATATATTGTCTGATATAGTACTGGAAGATGAGCCCCCCCAGGTTGGAAGGCACTCAAAAGACAACTGGGGAAGAGCTGCCTCCTCAAAGTAGAGTCGACCTTAATGACATGGATGGAGTCAAGCTTTCGGGACCTTCATTTGCTGATGTGGCACGACTCAAAATGAGAAGAAACCGCTGCAAACATCCATTAATAATTGGAATGTGGAATGTACAAAGTATGAATCTAGGAAAATTGGAAATTGTCAAAAATGAAATGGAATGCATAGACATCAATATCCTAGGCATTAGTGAACTGAAATGGACTGGTATTGGCCATTTTGAATCAGACAGCCATATGGTCTACTATGCCGGCAATGACAACTTGAAGAGGAATAGCATTGCATTCATTGTCAAAAAGAACATTTTAAGATCTATCCTGAAGTACAATGCTGTTACTGATAGGATAATATCCATATGCCTACAAGGAAGACCAGTTAATACGACTATTCCAATTTACGCACTACTAAGGCCAAAGATGAAGAAATTGAAGATTTTTACCAAATTCTTTAGTCTGAAATTGATCAAACATGCAATCAGGATGCGTTGATAATTACTGATGATTGGAATGTGAAAGTTGGAAACAAAGAAGAAGGATCGGTAGTTGGAAAATAAGGCCTTGGTCATAGAAATGATTCTGGAGATCGCACGATAGAATTTTGCAAGACCAATGACTTCCTCATTGCAAATACCTTTTTTCACCAACATAAATGGTGACTATACACATGGACCTAGCCAGATGGAATACACCGGAATCAAATTGACTACATTTGTGGAAAGAGACGATGGAAAAGCTCAATATCATCAGTCAAAACAAGGCCAGAGGCTTACTGAAGAACAGACAATCAATTGCTCATATGCAAGAGTTGAAACTGAAGAAAATTAGAACGAGTCCACGAGAGCCAAAGTGTGACCTTGAGTATATCCCACCTGAATTTAGAGACCATTTCAAGAACAGATTTGACGTGTTGAACACTAATGACCAAAGACCAGACAAGTTGTGGAATGACATCAAGGACATCATACATGAAGAAAGCAAGAGGTCATTAAAAAGACAGGAAAGAAAGAAAAGACCAAAATGGATGTCCGAAGAGACTCTGAAACTTGCTCTTGAACATTGAGTAGCTAAAGCAAAAGGAAGAAATGATGAAGTAAAAGCACTGAACAGAAGATTTCAAAGGGCGGCTCAAGAAGACAAAGTAAAGTATTATAATGACATGTGCAAAGAGCTGGAGATAGAAAACCAAAGGGGAAGAATATGCTTGGCATTCTTCAAGCTGAAAGAACTGAAGAAAAAATTCAAGCCCCGACTTGCAATAGTGAAGGATTCTATTGAGAAAACATTAAATGATGCAGGAAGCATCAAAAGAAGATGGAAGGAATACACAGAGTCATTATACCAAAAAGAATTGGTCGACGTTCAACCATTTCAAGAGGCAGCATATGATCAGGAACCGATGGTATTGAAGGAAGAAGTCCAAGTTTCACTGAAGGCATTGGTGAAAAACAAGGCTCCAGGAATTGATGGAATAGCAATTGAGATGTTTCAACAAATGGATGCAGCGCTGGAAGTGCTCACTGGTCTATGCCAAGAAATTTGGAAGACAGCTACCTGGCCAACCGACTGGAAGAGATCCATACTTACGCCTATTCTCAAGAAAGGTGATCCAATTGAATGTGGAAATTACTGAACAATATCATTAATACCAAACGCAAGTAAAATTTTGCTAAAGATCATTCAAAAGCAGCTGCAGCAGTATGTCGACAGGGAACTGCCAGAAATTCAGGCTAGATTCAGAAGAGGACGTGGAACCAGGGATATCATTGCTGATGTCAGTTGGATCCTGGCTGACAGCAGAGAATACCAGAAAGATATTTACCTGTGTTTTATTGACCATGCAAAGGCAATAGATTGTTTGGATCAGAACAAATTATGGATAACATTGCAAAGAATGGGAATTCCAGAACACTTAGTTGTGCTCATGAGGAAACTGTACACAGATCAAGAGGCAGTTGTTTGGACAGAACAAGGGGATACTGTGTGGTTTAAAGTCAGGAAAGGTGTGTGTCAGGGTTGCATCCTTTCGCCATA
>NW_004444040.1:4504928-4511625 GCF_000243295.1 Trichechus manatus latirostris
TCAAGCATAACAATGATTGTGAGCATGGCACAGGACTGGGAAGTGTTTCATTCTGTGGTGCATGGGGTCGCTATGAGTCAGAACCGACTTGATGGCACCTAACAACAACAACAACAAATCTCTATGGAAGCAGACTGCCACGTCTTTCTCCCATGGAGCCACTGGTGGTTTTGAACCACCAGCCTTTCGGTTAGCAGTCAATTGCTTTAACCACTGTGCCACCAGGGCTCCTTGATACATGTATAGTATGCATTTAAAACATTATTATGATTTATACTAATAAACTATTATAATTATTATTGGTGTTCTGCTGTCTTTATTTTTAACTGACTACAAGGTTTGGATTATGGATACAATTGACAGCGTTGGCGACTTGAGAGCGCGACTCAGATTTATACTTCTTGCTACCCAGTAAAGGGTTCACCACCACCACCACTACCAGCTGCTGTTGAGTCGATCTTGACTCATGACAACCCCATGTGTGTCAGAGTAGAACTGCACTCCACAGAGTTTTCATGGCTGTGACCTTTTGGAAGCAGATTGCCAGGCCTTTCTTCCGAGGCACCTGTGGGTGTGTTTGAACGGCCAACCTTTCGGTTAGCAGCCAAGTGCATAAACCATTTTCACCACCCAGGGACATCTTAAAAAAGGCCCTTGATGTAAGGGAGTGTGGGAGATTGGATCATTGTTTCCCAATTTCTCATGCCCTCCCTAAATTAGAATTACACATTCATTCCCTTTGCCAGGAGACTTTGCAGTTCCTTCCACTGGAGGTGCGTGTACTTCGCTGCACTTTGATTTTGGGCTTGGCCATATGACTTTGATGCTGATGCTGCTGGTCTGTGGACCACACTTTGAGTGGCCAAGTTTAGTTCATCTTAATTCCTGTAATAACATAACAAAGTAAGTTTTATCATCCTTATTTAAATGATGAGGAAATTAAGGCTCATTTTGAGTAATTGCCCACAGTGCTAATAAAGCTGCTTATTTGGAGCTTGCTTCATTCATTCATTTGCTCACTTGTGTATTCATTCAGGCACTATGATGGTTAAGACTGTGTGTCAACTTGGCTGGGCCATGATTCTCAGTGTTTGGTGGTCATGTAGTGTTGTGATTACTTCCCTGTTGAGATTTGATGTGTCATCGCCCCGATGGTGGGATTGGCTGTGAGTGGCCAATCGGTTGAGGGGGAATTTCCTCGGGTGTGTGGTCTGCATCGAGTGTGGGCGGATATTCTGGCAAGGCTCGGGGGTTTTGCTTGTTCTGAATCCTGGAGCTGGCTCCTGTTTGTCTGACCTCCGGTTCTTGGGACTTGAACTAGTAGCTTACCTGTGGTCTTGCTTGCCGATCTTGGGATTTGTTGATCTTCACAGCCTGTGAGCAACAGCCCTGCTCTCCGGCCTGCCGATCTTGGGTTCACCAGCCCCTGCAGCTATGTGAATCAGGAGAAGCCTCTTTCCTGATCCACGGACTTGGGATGTTACAGACTCTACAACCAAGTGAGTCATTTCCTTGATATAAATCTCTCTCTCTCTCTCTCTCTCTATATATATATTTATACGCTTTACTGGTTTTGCTTCTCTAGAGAACCCAGCCTAAGACAGGCAATGTGGGTGGCTACAGTAGTGAGTGAAATCAAGTCCTTTCCTTGACTCTAGTGGGGAAGACTGACAATGGACAAGTAAATACAGAGATACAAATAAAACATAATTTCAGGCAATAAAAATGTTTATAAAGAAAAGTAAAGTAGGGTAAGGGGCTGATTATAAACTGAAGAGGGTCTTCTGAATCTAAGTTTGCTTGATCCTACTCAATTAAAGATACAATCTTCACTAACACTTAGTAGCTTGTTTTGCTTTCAAATCCCCTTTCCCTGTTTAATTCTCACAATAATCCTGTGATAAGCTTAGGGCAAGGATTCAACACAGTACAACAGATAAACCATCAAAGCTTCTTGATGGAAACAGGTGCCCTTGTTAAATGAAAGGTAACTGGAAAGGCCTTTTGTTTTCATCTAAATAGGCAAAAGAACCCCTTGGCCTCTTCTTGCCAAGCTTACCTTTCACAGGTGATGGGGATGGGAGATGTGAGATATGATTGGTAGGGTCTGGCACACACTCAGCCCCTTTGTCTTGGAGGACTGGGTCTAACTGTTAGGATACTTTGGTTTTAGGCAATATAAACCAACTCTGCCTTAAAAGGGTAAAAAACAAAATTGACAGGAATTTATGGTAAGAATAGGGGTATAGTTTAGAGAATCAAGGAACATCTCAAGTCCACTTTGGAAAACACAGGAATCGGGGCAGATCAGGTTCCTCTCTTTGGATGAATGGGCTCTACATGGCTTCAGGGTCCATGTCCCTCTGCTCCAGATTCAAAATTCAGGGAGCAAAGATCTGACTGGTCCAGCTTATGTCATGTGCTTACCCACCAAGACCATATTTGGAGGGGTGGGTGGTTCTCCAAAGGATAAACGACACTGTTGCCAGGAGTAGGGAGAATGGATGGGAACAGCAAAAACATGGCACCAACCCATGTGTGCTGCTGAATCCTCATTCCTGGGGTGAAGGTTTAGGAATGTACAGGCCACTTTCTTGTCAATAGGCTGCTCTTTTACTCCAGTCCCCTGTGATTGAAGTGCCAACAGGTTGAGGCAGGTGCTGTATGCCTTGGAAGCATTTTCTGGCTCCTTCTCAACTACCCTAAGCCTGGTCTGCTCTATAATGAACAGTTCTTGCCTTTACCCCCTACCCCCTACCCTGAATCCTGGATCCTTCTCATCCTGCACTGGCTTATGAACTAAGACATATGAATAAAGAGGAACCAGGAATACTACGAGAGAGTGTGGGAGACAATACCTCCTTGGCACTCTTTATGTCCTTATGTGCCCATGACTTTCTACAGCAAACATTTGCAGCTCTCTGTCTGAAGAGGTCTATGGTCAGGAACTTTCTTGGCCTAAAGGCAGAGCACCAGAATGCTAGGAAATTAACAGCTCCAGGAATAGCCTTTAATCATTAATGGATAGAAGTTGGTAGATAACTACCCCAGCTCCCTGCCTCTCAGGTGGGACAATGCTGAGATTAGTTCCACACAGTGAAGAGTTCCAGAGAGAGACTGAATCTCAGTTGTCTACAGCAGTAACCTGCTCGTGAACCGGTCCAGTTGCCATTGAGTTAATTTTGACTCATTGTGACCCCATGTGTGTCAGAGTAGAACTGTGCTCCCTAGAGTTTTTTTCGAATATTTTATTGTGTTTTAAGTGAAAGTTTACACAGCAAATTAGATTCCCATTCAACAATTCATACACAAATTGTTCGGTGACATTGGTTAACCAACCCCACAATGTGTCAGTACTGTCACCATTTCTAGTTCGCCTGCCCTGTTTCCATCCATCCAGTTTCCCTGCCCCTCCTTGTCTTCACATCTTTGCTTTTGGGTAAATGTTGACCGTTTGGTCTTGGATAGTGGATTGTTTAAAGAAGCACATTCGTCATGGGTATTACTGCTTATTTTATAGGCCAATATATTATTTGGCTGAAAGGTGACCTCCAGGAGTGGCTTCAGTTCCAGGTTAAGAGGGTATCTTAGGGCAATAGTCTCGGGGGTTCCTCTAGTCTCTATCAGTCCAGTAAGCCTGGTATTTTTTTATGAATTTGAGTTTTGTTCTAAATTTTTCTCCCATTCTAACCTGGACCTTCTATTGTGTCCCTGGTCAGGACAGTTGGTAGTGGTAGCTGGGCACCATCTGGTTCTGGTCTCAGGCTTAGAAGAGGCTATGGTTCGTGTGGGCCGTTAGTCCTATGGACTAATTTCTTCCTCGAGTCTTTGGTTTCTCTCACTCTACTTTGCTCCAGACAGGAAGAGAACAGTAGTTGTATCTCAGATGGCCGCTTGCAACCTTTTAAGACCCCAGGCGCTACTCACCAAACTAGGATGTAGAACATTATCTTTATGAACTAAGTAATGCCAATTGACCTAGTTGTCCCAGGAGACTATGGTCCTGAGCCTCCAAACCCAGTAAATCAATCCCACCAGGTGTTTGGATGTGTCTAGGAAGTGTCCATAACTATGCTCCCTATATGTGTTATTGTATATATGAATATACATGCAGCACATACAAACATGTATATACATATGCCCACAAATATACCTATATATGTATATGCATGTATTCCCATACACCTTCCCACACCCATACAGTATTCATATTTACTTATGTAACCACTCACATGTTTTGCTTGTTTTTACTATTACTGCAAAATTGTATATGTTACGGCATTTACTATAAACCCATAAAAAACCCATTGACATTGAGTCGATTCCAACTCCGAGCGACCCTATAGGACAGAGTAGAACTGCTCCATAGTGTTTCCAAGGAGTATCTGGTGGATTTGAACTGCCAACTTTTTGGTTAGTAGCCTGAACTCTTAACCACTTCACCACCAGGGCTCCATAGTTGTCCTTTATTCTTGCTTACCTCTCAGTGTCTTCATCTACCTTGGTCAAGTTTTGCTGACTTCCCCTATATTGTATATTTCCTTTCGCATTACCAGAATTAACACGTGTCTACTATCTAGTGATTCCCTCTCCCTCCTCCTCTCATCCCTAGTAACCATCAAACAATGTTTCTTTCTGTGTGTATACCTATTCTTGACTTTTTATAAAAGTGGTATCATGCAATATTTGTCCTTTTGTGTTTGACTTATTTCACTCAGCATTATGTCCTCCAGATTCATCCATGCTATAAGACGTTTCGTGGATTCATCATTATTCTTTATCGTTGAGTAGTATTCCATTGTCTATAAGTACCACAATTTGTTTATCCATTCATCTGTTGATGGGCACTTAGGTTGTTTTCATGTTTTTGCTATTGTGAATAGTGCTACAATGAACATGGGTGTGCATATGTCTATTCGTATCACTGCTCTTATATCTCTAGGATATATACCTAGGCGTGGGATTGCTAGCTCATAAAGTAGTTCTATTTCTAGTTTTTTGAGGAAGCGCCATATTGTTTTCCATAGTGGTTGTACCATTCTACAATCCCACCAGCAGTGTATAAGAGTTCCAATCTCCCCACAACCTTACCAGCATTTGTTGTTTTCAGTTTTTCTGATCAGTACCATTTTTACAGGAGTGAGGTGGTATCTCATTGTAGTTCTGATCTGCATCTCTCTAATGGCTAATGGGAAACCCTGATGGTGTAGTGGTTAAGAGCTATGGCTGCTAACCAAAAGGCTGGCAGTTCGAATCCACCAGGCGCTCCTTAGAAACTCTATGGGAGCAGTTCTACTGTGTCCTACAGGGTCACTATGAGTTGGAATTGACTCAACAGCAACAGGTTTAGTTTTTTTGGTAATGGCTAATGATAGTGAGCATTTCTTCATGTGTTTGTTAGACACCTGAATGTCCTCTTTGGTGAAGTATCTGTTCATGTCATTTTTTGATTGGATTGTTTGTCTTTTTGTTGTTGGGGTGTTGAAGTTTTCTATGTATTTTAGAGATTAGACCCTTGTTAGATATGATATTACCAAATTGTTTTCCCCCAGTCTGTAAGTTCTCTTTTTACTCTTTTGGAAAAAATCTTTTGATGAACCTAAGTATTTAATTTTTAGGAGGTCCCAGTTGCCTACTTTATCTTCTGTTTGTTCATTTTTAGTTGTTCTTGACAGTGTATTTATGTCAAAAATTAGGACGCTTAGCTTTGCCCCTATGTTGTCTTCCAGGAACTTTATAGTTTTAGTTTTAACATTTAAATCTTTGATCCATTTTGAGTTAGTTTTTGTGTGTGGGGCAAGATATGGATCCTGTTTCATTTTTCTGCAAATGGATATCCAGTTTTGTCAGCACCATTTGTTAAAGAGACAGCCTCTTCCCAACTGAATGGACTTCGACCCTTTGTCAAAGATCAGCTGTCCATAGGTGGATGGATTTACTTCTTGGTTCTTAATTCTGTTCTGTTGGTCTATGTGTCTGTCATTGTACCAGTACCAGGCTGTTTTGTTTACTGTGGTTGTATAGTAAGTTCTGAGACTGGGAAGTGTGAGGCCTCCTACTTTGTTCTTTAATATTGCTTTAACTATTGGGGGCCTCTTTTCTTTCCATATGAAGTTGGAGATGAGTTTTTCCATTTTGTTAAAGAATGTTGTTTGGATTTGGATTGGCATTGCATTATAGCTATAGATCACTTTGTGTAATATTGACATTTTCATAATATAAGTCTTCCAATCCACGAGCATGGGATGTTTTCCATTTAAATAGATAGGTCTCTTTTGGCTTCTTGCAGTAGTGTTTTGTTGTTTTCCTTGTGTTTTATGTCCCTGGTTAGATTTATTCCTAGGTATTTTATCCTTTTGGGGCTATTGTAAATAGTATTGCTTTTTTGATTTCCTTTTCAGAGTTCTCCTTGTTAGTGCAGAGGTACCCAACTCATTTTTTCATGTTGATCTTGTACTCTGTCTCTTTGCTGAACCCTTCTATTAGTTCAAGTAACTTTCTTGTGCAATCTCTGGGATTTTGTGTGTATAGGATCATGTCATCTGTCAACAGTGATAGTTTTACTTCTTCCTTACTGTGATGGTTAAGATTGTGTGTCAACTTGGCTGGGCCATGATTCTCCGTGTTTTAAGGTAATCACTCCCATGATTGAATATACCAATCAGATGAAAGGGAGTCTCCTTGGGGGTGTGGCCTG
>NW_004444040.1:4513195-4514591 GCF_000243295.1 Trichechus manatus latirostris
ATTTTTTTGATATGCTGTTTTATTCTGTTGGCTAGAATTTTGTTGAGAATTTTTGCATCTATATTTGTGAGGGATTGTTGTTGTTGTGTGCCGCTGAGTTGATTCTGACTCATAGCAAACCTATAGGACAGAGTAGAACTGTCCTATAGGGTTTCCAGGCAGAAGCTGGTGGATTTGAATTGCCAACCTTTTAGTTAGAGCCTGAGCTCTTAACCACTGAGCCACCAGGACTCCTCTTGAGGGATATTGGTTTGCAATTTTCTTTCTTTCTTTTTTTTTGTGGCATCTTTGCCAGGCTTTGTTATCAGGGTTATGCTGTCTCCACAGGATGAATTAGGGAGTATTCCTTCCTTTTCTATGTACTGGAATAGTTGAGTAGAATTGGTGTCAACTCTTTTCTGAATGTTCAGTAAAATTATCCAGTGAAGCCATCTGGGCTGGGGGCTTGTTTTTTTGTTAGGAGTTTTTTTAAATGACATCTACAATTTCTTCTTTTGTTATGTGTCTGTTTAGATTTTCTACCTCTATTTGTGTTAGTTTAGGTAGGTAGTGTGTTTCTAGAAATTTGTCCATTCCTTCTAGGTTTTCAGATTTGTTGGAGTACAATTTTTCATAGTATTCTGTTTTGATCCTCTTCGTCTTGATTGGTTCTGCTCCACAGAGTTTTCAATGACTGATTTTTCAGAAGTATACCATCAGGGCTTTCCTCTGAAGTGTCTCTGGGTTTACTCGAACCGCCCACCTTTCAGTTAGCAGCCGAGTGCATTTACCATTTACACCGCTCAGGGGCTCCCTTGCTCATGAACACACCCATTATTGGCTTTTTTCTCTTCCCTATCTCACTACCCCACCCCCTTCAGGTGCTTCCTGGGATCACCTCCCACGTAAACCACTTACACTTGAATTCTTGTCTCAAGGTCCGCTTACGGGTAGTGATGCATACTGGTGTGCTTGCTACAAATGAAGGCAGGAGAGAAAGCTCTCATTTGCATGGGCACGCCCAGGACATAAGGGGCTGGCTTTAAGGCACTGTGTAGTCCTGCCCCCCTCCTCACAGTAACACTGACTTTCTTCCAAGATAGAGACTCTCCCCCTGCCCCCCCACCCCCACCTGCATAGTAATGGCCTCTAGGTATGGACAGGTAGCACAGGCCCTTCCTGAAAATATCCCACTCGGGAACATTTGATGCTGTTGCTGTCCTAGAATAGAGAGATGGCACTCCTGGCTGGAGCACACAATTGAATTGTCAAGGCCTTGATGCTAGAAAACAGGGACCACCACCAGAGACAGTCCTTACAGATAAAGATAGTGATGGAGCCTGAGACAGGGATTCAGGAGCACGTGATTGATTGACAGAGGGATCTCAGAAGAGAGTGAGGAGAACACGACAGGCAG
>NW_004444040.1:4515660-4517387 GCF_000243295.1 Trichechus manatus latirostris
CTTAATTGCTGAAATGGAGAAAGTTTTAGTGGTCTGGATAGAAGATCAAGCCAGCTACAACAATCCCTTAAGCCAAAGCCTAATCCAGAGCAAGGCCCCAACTCTCTTCAATTCTGTGAAGGCTGAGAGAGGTGAGGAAGCTGCAGAAGAAAAGTTTGAAGCTAGCAGAGGTTGGTTCATGAGGTTTAAGGAAGGAAATAAGCCGTCTCCATAACACAAAAGTGCAAGGTGAAGCAGCAAGTGCTGACTTAGAAGCTGCAGCAAGTATCCAGAAGGTCTAACTAAGGTGGCTGCGCTAAACAACAGATTTTCAATGTGGATGAAACAGCCTCATATTGGAAGAAGATACCATGTAGGACTTTCATAGTTAGAGAGGAGAAGTCAATGCTTGGCTTCAAAGCTTCAAAGGACAGGCTGACTGTCTTGTTAGGGGCTAATGCAGCTGATGACTTTAAGCTAAAGCCAATGCTCATTTACCATTCCGAAAATCTTAGGGCCCTTAAGAATTATACTAAATCTACTCTGCCTGTGCTACAAATGGAACAACAAAGCCTGCATGACAACACATCTGTTCACAGCATGCTTTACTCAATATTTTAAGCCCACTGTTGAGACCTACTGCTCAGAAAAAAAAGATTCCTTTCAAAATATTACTGCTTATTAACAATGCACCATTCATGCCCCCAAACAGTGTGCCTTTATTGGGCAGCTTGGGGCCCAACTGGGAGACAATGGGGCAGATGGCAAATGAGGGAGTATTAACAAATATGGACTCTGGATTTGAGAAGATGCCTTCAATCTATTTCCAGTTGGGGGGTGATTTCTGGGATTCTGACAACCATCAGGTAGCAGTGGGGAGGATGGAGGTGAGAGAACCCCTGCATCCCACCTCTGCCAGCTAGTGAATCTTGGGGAGCCTCATAGGTAAACTTCCAGACATGCAGTAAAAGTTCCTCACCACCCAGACATGATAACCTTGTTAATATTTAATATGAGTTCTTCAGTCATTTTTCCTGTCTATATGCTGACAAATGTATATAGAAAATACATTTTTGACAATAATAGGGTTTTCAAGTATATGCTGTTTTGTAAATGATGTTCCCATTTAAAGGATTTATGTAAACTTATTTTTATCCCATTAAATATTATTATTCAATGAGTATTTGTTTACTACCTAGAGCTGCCATGTGACTTCTGAGGAATTTTAAAGATAATTATGGTGTTGGTGAAGAATATTGAATATATCATGGACTGCCAGAAGCATGAACAAATCTGTCTTGGAAGAAGTGTAGTCAGAATGCTCTTTAGAAGTGAGGATGGTGAGACTTTGTCTCATGTACTTTGGACATGCTATCAGGAAAGACCAGTCCCTGGAGAAGGACATCATGCTTGGTAAAGTAGAGGGTCGGTGAAAAAGAAGAAGATCCTCAATGAGATGGATTGACACAGTGGCTGCAACAGTGGGCTCAAGCATAGCCACAATTGTGAGGATGGTGCAAGATTGGGCAGGGTTTCATTCTGTTGTACATAGGGTCACTACGAGTCAGAACTGACTTGACAACACCTAATAACTACAACAATGTTAAGAGGATTTCAGTTTAGCTACTGAGAAGACATACACTTTAAAATGGTATAGCAATAAAAGGCTAAATAATATAAGACAGTATTATCAGACAGTGTACACATTATAGCATGGAGGAAGATTAACCTAACCTAACCAGTTGCCC
>NW_004444040.1:4517685-4519797 GCF_000243295.1 Trichechus manatus latirostris
ATCACACAACCACTTTCAATCTCCCCATCTACAATGTGGGCGTGAGGATAAAAATAATGATATCTACTCTGAAGGATTGTTTTGGGGATAAAATGATAACAACAACGATAACAATGATAATAATAGCAAGCACTTATATATATGTTACCACTTGCTGGGCACTGTTTCAAGAATTTTACATATATTAACTAATCCAACATCATGACAGCCCTATGAATTAACAATTTTCCCCATTTTACAGATGAGGAAAGAGAGCACGGAGAAGCTAAGTGACTTGCCCAAGGCTGTATAATTTAGAAGTGGCAAAGGTAGGATTTGAACCCAGGTAGCTTAGCTATAGAGTCTGTGCTCTTGTCTTGACCATGTATCTGAAAAAGACTTCTTAGCTAGAAAATTCTACGTAAGGGTTGCTAAAATGTATGATTGCTGTGAAAAAAAAAAAAAAAAATTTCCAAATGAGACGACAGGCAGCAAGGGTTATGCGTTTCAGTGCAGGAGGCTTACTGCTGGTTGGAGGGCTTGGGGAGGGCTTTTGCCAAAGGTGGGCCTTGGAAATGAGAGCAATAAACTGCTGCATTTGGAAATCAGCTATTGTCTTTCGTTAGGATTGCAAGGGAAGAGACCCATTTCAAACTAGCTCAAGGACAAAGGAGCTTACTGGTCAGCATAACTGAGAAGTTGGGGGTGGGGGTGGTGGCGAGCTGGATCCAGGGGTTGACCAGAGCCCCGTTTCTTTCTCACCATCTCTTGGCTCTGTTTTCCTCTGTGATGGCATCATTCTCAGGCTGATTCGACATGGTGGTTAAGGATCACCTTCAACTGCTTCAGCCCAATGTGACCTGCATGGTTGGAGACCTTGAATAGTCTGGTAAAGTCCCAGAAAGCCTCTCATTAGTCTGGCCTGAGGCACGTGTCCCCATTTGGGAGGGTGGTACCAGCCTCCAAGTGAACCACGTGCAGGATTCCTATGGAATGGGAATGCTGTGGGTCCTCCAAAAAATGGAATGCTGGGCTGACAAAAATTCTGCCTACAATAGCCTTGCTACTCGAAGTATGGTCCATGGACTAGCGGTATCGACATCACTTGGGAGGTGTTAGAAATGCAGATCTTAACCACCCACCACAGACCCACTGAATCAGAATCTGCATTCCAACGAGATCTCAGGCAATCCTGTGCACAGTGAAATCTGAGAGAGATGAGGTTTGTCTCGCTCTGACTTTTCTTCCACACTGACTACATGAATGTTTAAACCCTTGCTGCCATCATGAGAACGGTCCCAACCATGGAATGTGGAATAAGGAAGGACAGGTAAGAGCAGTACAGGTAAGAACCCTTAGACCTGGGCAAGAGCCTACACTTTAGAGGGCCATGGAAGAGGTGTAACCAAGGTACAGCAGGTAGCGTGTGCCCTGGGGCGCTGTGTGCGTGCCCTGGGCGCTGTGTGCGTGCCCTGGGCGCTGTGTGCGTGCCCTGGGCGCTGTGTGCGTGCCCTGGGCGCTGTGTGCGTGCCCTGGGCGCCGGCGCCGCTTGAGGCGGGGCGCCAGTGAGCAGTTTCTATTGGCCATCACAGTTTCCACTGCCCCCTGTGAGAGGTCGTTCAACAATTTTAGCACTAATTGCCCTAGGCACTATTTTCTGTAGATGGGGACCTATCTCTATGCCCTCTTCTGACCATGCTCCTCCCCATTGGCAGAGGAGGCTACCTGGAGGGGAGTGTCCACCTGCAGTCCATTCCTCCCCTTCTAGATCTCACTTTGGATACCTGGAACTTGAGAATTCCCTGCCCAAACGGCCCCGAGTGTGTTTCCCAGGCCAGCAAGGGTCTGTTCTCAGATACTTCATCTGCAGGGTGGATTCTGCCATGTGCGTGTGCATCCCTAGGTCGGAGGGTGCTCACTTCCTCCAAACACTGTCCATATTACCTTTCCTCTTCCTCCTTTCTCTCAGGGCCTGGCACCACCTCTAAGGCACTTTGGACTTGGTGGAGGAAGGAAAAGAAATGACCAAAGGGGGAGAAAAGAACATGGAAGTAGTTTGTGGAGACCCTAGCCTTAAAAAAACAAAACCAAACCCATTGCCGTCCAGTCGATTCTGACTCACAGCGACCCTAC
>NW_004444040.1:4520689-4522026 GCF_000243295.1 Trichechus manatus latirostris
GGCTGCTAAACAAAAGGTTGGCAGTTCGAATCCACCAGCTGCTCCTTGGAAACCCTATGGGGCAGTTCTATCCTGTCCTATAGGGTCGCTATGAATTGGAATCAGCTTGATGGCAACGGGTAACCTTTAACTGAAATTTTCTTTGATTACGAATGTAGGCAACGAAGCACAGTCATAGAAGTACCTGGGACTATGCCACCAATAGAAGCTACAGATTTTTTTCTATCACAGTATTGCAGATAATTTCGAAATATCATTTACATTCATCTCTTCTTTGAAATTCAGGTAGTTATCAAATTCACTGCTAAATCTTATTATTTGATGTGTTAATTAGGATGTATGTATATTGTGGTTAGTTGCTGTTGAGTCGATCCGACTTATGGCAGCTGCATATATTCCTATATCGCAGATTTGTTCTTAAAAGTATTTTGGTACCGTATTCAATGGAATTAATTTTCTTTGTAATCATGTGTATGTTATTTTATGAATTTCAATGCATTGACCTGAGAAGGAATCCAGAGACTTCACAAGACTGGCTTTGGTAGGCAGAATAATGCTCCCCCCTCAAAAAAAAAAAAGATGTCCAAGTCCCAACCCCCAGAACCTGTAGATATGTCATGTTACATGGCAAGGGGGAATTAAGATAGCAGATGGAATTAAAGTTGCTAGTCAGCTGACTTTGAGATGGGAAGATTAGTCTGGATAATTTAGGTGGGTTCAATGTAACAAGATCTTTATAAGTGAAAGGCAAGAAAGTTGGGGTCAGAGTTAGAGAAGGAGATGTGACCACAGGGGCAGAGGTTAAAGTGATGTGATTACTGGCTTTGAAGATGGAAGGCTACCATAAGCTAAGGAATGTGGGCAGCTTCTGGAAGCTGGAAAAGGCAAATACCTGGATTTCCAGAGCCTCCAGAAAGAAACAGCCCTGCTGACACCTTCATTTTAGCCCTGTGAAACCCGTTTTGGACTTCTGACCTCCATAACTGGAAGATAATAAATTAGTATTGTTTTAAGCCACTAAATTTGTGGAAATTTGTTATAACAGTAGTAAGAAACTAATACACTGACAAAGGGGTCCGTGGCACAAAATAAGTTAGGAGCTCCTGTATCTTAACAAAGGAACAGACAAGGATATAGAACTGTTATACAACTATCTGAGGTGGAGGTAGGGGTGGTGGTGAATTAAGGAGTTGTCTATTGCTGAATAACAAATTATCCAAAATTTAGCAGCTTAAACAACAAACATTAGTTATCTTATGGTTTCTGGGGCCAGGACTTTTGGAATGGCTTATGTGAGTGGTTCTGGCTTTGGATCTCTCTTGGGGTTGTGGCCAAAA
>NW_004444040.1:4522580-4524542 GCF_000243295.1 Trichechus manatus latirostris
AAGTCTTAATCTAATGAAATTACTTGAAGTCTTAAACCAAAGAAAGGCAGCTCTCCTTTGTACAGATTCTGTTATTACCAACTTGGCATGGAGCAGTACATTTTTTAAGATAAATTTTTAGTTTTATGATAGTTTTAGAATTACAGAAAAGTTGCAAAGATAGTACAGAGATAGTATACACCACAGGCAGCTTCCCCTATTGTTAACATCTTACCTTACTTTGGTACATTTGTCACAAGTAATGAACCAACATTGCTACATTATTAATAACTAGAATCTAGGCTTTATTTAAGGTCCGTAAGTGGCACAAACAGTTTGCACTTGACTACTAACCTAAAGGTTGGCAGTTCAAACCCAACCAGCGGCACTGTGGAAGAAAGGCCTGGTGATCTAAAGAGCAGCTCGAATCTGGAACACCTGGGGTCACCATGGATCACAATCAACTTGACAGCCAGGAAATTATTTGAGTTTCTTAACTTTTACCTAATGTGTTTTTGTTTTTTTTGGAACAGTACACTTTTAGTGGTGTCTTTCTTCCACGTGCCTCTGTTACCTTACCATTCCCAGGGCTTTTTGAAAACAGCAACAAAAAATAATTAAGTATAGTGAAAAAGACAAAAACTCCAGAGAAAGATGAGTTGGATTTGAATCTGGCCTCTGTCGCTTGCCAGTGAGGGTACCCAGTCCAAATAACTTCTCCTTCCTCACCTCAGTTTCATCATCTGTAAACTGGGAATGATGACACATAGAAGGAATGTTGCGAAGAGTAAACAAATTCATCCATGTAAACACCTTGGACAGTGTTTGACACATGAACAACTGGGGATAACTATCGTTATTATCATTGTCAGTAATGCCTGTGAGGCAATCTGACACAGAAAAAAGATACCTCCCACACGATGTGGTCAGTGCAGGGCCTCCGTCTGTGCTTGGGATAATTAACAAGGCCTCCCTCAGAGGGGACACAAACTGTGCCTTAAAGAATGAATGGAAATCGATGGAGGAAGAAGTCTGTTTCAGTCTCCTAGTTTCACCATAACAAAGTGCCACAAAGTTTAAAGAACAAAAACTTATTCCCTCATAGTTCTGGAAGCTTGAAGTCTGAATTCAGGGAGTTGGTAGAACAATGTTCTCTCTCTCTCTCTGTTCTCAGAGCAAGATCTTTCTTTGTCTCTTTCAGCTACTGTAGTTCCGGGCATTTCTCGGCTCTTAGTCTTGTAGACAGATCTTCACATGCTGTCTTCCCCTGCATGTGGCACTTTTTGTCCTTGTCTGTTCTTGTCTTTTATAATCTCTTCTGAATCACTCAGAAGGGATTAGGATTAGGACACACCCCACTCCAGTGTGATTTGTTAATTTAACTGATAACATCTGCAAAGAAAAACTCTATTTCCCCAAACAAGGTCACATTCACTGGGGCAGGGGTTAGGACTTCAGTGTATCTTTTTTGGGGGACATAGTTCAATCCAGGTGCCCCAGGAAGGAGTGGCATGAGCAGTGATGTGGCAATGTGGATCAGCGAGGGACCTGTGGAGAATGGCAAGCAGCTCAGCACGGCTTGAGCACAGAGTGTGAGGTGGTGAGTGGCAGGGAGCTGGGCTGAAGGAGGCTTCCAGACTGTGGTGGGGAACTTGGACTTTTACCATTTCCTCTGGGTAATGGGGGACCACTGAAGTGTTTTATCCAAGGGAATGACTCAGGTCAGATTGAGGTCTTGTAGAAATGGATTTGAGGGGTAAGCTAATCAGAGATAGGTGTGGTTTGGAAACTTCTTGAATAGGACAAGTGAAAGATGGTGAGGGACTGAGTACTGGTAGTGAGAGGGAGTAGGTTAAAGACACATTTAGTAGGTAAAATTAGCCAGACCTGTTTGAATGCAGGAAGTGATGGAGAAGGAGGCATTAAGAATGATGACTGATCTGTAAGAAACCAAAAAAACGAAGGTTGCAACAGAATCATTCA
>NW_004444040.1:4525228-4528856 GCF_000243295.1 Trichechus manatus latirostris
TATAGAGAGAAATGCAATGCAGAAGTTTTATGTTCAAGCTTAATATACTTCATCAAACATAGATGAGGCTTTGTTTAGGTAAGTATTTCTGGAAAAGAATGATATATCATGCTAACACTTATCAAAAGAAAGCTCAAGGAGCTATTGTTTCCAACTATAACCTGGGAATTTGTTAGAGATGCAGAATCCCAGGCCCCACCCAGACCTACTCAGCTGGAATCTGCATTTGAATCAGATACCTAGACGATCACGTGCACATTAAGTTTTCAAGGAATTGGCCCATTTCATCTAAATTATCGAATTTGGGGATATAGAGTTGTTTGTAGTGTTCCTTATTATCCTTTAATGTCCATGGGCTCAGTAGTGATAACTCCACTTTCATTTCTGATATTGGTAACCAGCTTTTGGTTTTGTTTATGTTCTCTATTTTTCTGTTTTCCATTTTGCTCTAGTTTTTATTATTTCATTTCTTCTGCTAGGTTTAGTTTTAATTTGCTGTTCTTTACCTCATTTCCCAAGGTGGAAGCTCACATTATTGATTTTAAATGATTTAACTTTTCTAGTACTTGCCTTAATGCTATAAATTGCCCTCTAAGCATGGCTTTGGCTGCATTCTACAAATCTGGATAAGTTGTAATTTCATTTTCACTTAGTTAATACTATTAAAAAAATTATCGTGGAACTTCTTTGACCTCTGAGTTCTTTAGAAGTGTGTTGTTTAATTTCTAAACATTTGGAGGATTTTCTAGCTATCTTCTGTTATTGACTTCTAGTTAATGCCACTGTGGTCTGAGAATATATTTTGTACGATTCCTATTATTTTAAATTTGTTAAGGTGTGTTTTATGATCCAGATAGTGGTCTGCCTTAGTGAATATCTTAGTGTATCTCAGGTGAGTGAGCTTGAGAGGAATGTGTATTCTGCTGCTGCTGGGTGGAGTATTCTATAAATGTTGATTAGATCAAGTTGATTGATCGGGTTGTCAGGTCATCTATATTCTTACTAATTTTCTGCCTGCTTGATCTATCAATTATTCGCAGAGGTATGTTGAAGTCTCCAACTTTAATATTGGATTTTTCTATTTCTCCTTGCATTTCTATCAGTTTTTGCCATGTGTATTTTGCCTACTTTGTCCTATAGGGTCACTATGAGTCAGAACCAACTTGACGGCACCTAACAACAAACAACAACAACTGTTAGGTATATATACATTTAAGATGGCTATGCCTTCTTGGAGAACTGATCTCTTTATCATTAAGTAATTTCTCCTTTTGTCCCTGATAATCTTCTTTGTTCCAAAGTCTGTATGGTTTGAAATTAATATAACTACTTGATCTTTCTTTTGATTAGTGTTAGCATGTTATATCTTTCTCTGGTCCTTTACTTTTAGCCTATCTGAGTCTTTATACTTAAAGTGGGTTTCTTGTAGACAACATACAGTTGTCTTACAGGACAAGGGAGGGAGTGGTGATCAAAGACTAAAGGCTGTGCCTACCTGAGAATGTCTTAATTTAAATAAAAAAATATACTGCCAATTACACATGAATAAAAGACTGATACTATGACCTGGGGGGTCCCTGGGTGGCACAAATGGTTAAGCGTTCAGCTACTAACCGAAAGATTGACGATTTGAATCCACCTAGAGGTGCCTCAGAAGAAAGTCCTGGTGAGCTACTTCTAAAAGATCACAGCCATTGAAAATCCTAAAAAACACAGTTCTACTCTGAAACACATGGGGTCACCATGAGTTGGAATTGACTGGATGGCAACTGGTACTAGTATAGATACCAGATACTTCGAATTCTTCTAATGTCTTTGTTTTTGTCTCCCCTCTTCACTTTGGCGCTTCTCTATCTATGTACATGCAGAGACAGAGAGTCTATGTCTTGTACGCTTTTCAGCTATAACCCTGTTATTATATTGGAGCCTTTTGGTGGTAGGTTGTGGGGGAAGGGATGTTTTCTATAAGCGTGTGAATTAGTTTCAGGGGGGCCTGTGTTTTGGGACTGTGACTTCCCAAAAGTTTCTGTTCCTTCTCCAATGATATTGTTCCCTTCCCGCTGTTCCTACTTCTTTTCCTGACTGCAGTACTCCCAATCTGTTTCCTTGATGCGCTGTTCCTTGTTGACGATGCTTATGGAGAAGGTTCTAGGTGTATTCCACGATCTTCTCTCCCTTTCAGAGCCATGAGGAACTCTTTCTCAGTTCCTCACCATGAGAATCTGGTAGAGTTCCAGGAAGGAAGGCTCGTGAAAGTTGTGGGGACCCCCATAGTTACAGCCCCCAAGAGTTTCTCACTCTCATGTCACACATTCAGCCTCCAGAAATCCATCAAAATGTAAGTGTTCCTAACAGTTTATAGCTCCAGTGGCTTCTGCTTCAGGTAAGCAGGTCTGGGTTGCTATATTTCTTTTGGTGTGTATCTCACTCTATAGATTTTGAGCTGGTGGTTTGCCCTGGAAACCATCCTCTGATGGGTCCAGGAAAAGTTGTTGATTTTCAGCTTGTCCAGCTTTGTCTAGTAAGTATGGCGTGATGACTACCAAGCTCTTTACATGTTGGGACAGAAACCAGAACTGCATTAAGTTCTGAGAAACACATCAGGTTAGATGTTCAGGTCCTAGGATGACAGCGGTCTAATGAATCACATGGGCATGGGGTAGGGAGCCCTGGTGGTACAATGGTTAAGCACTCAGCTGCTAACTGAAAGGCTGATGATTCAAACTCACGAGTGGCTCTGCGGGAGAAAGATGTGGGAGTCTGCTTCCATAAAGATTTCAGCTTTGGAAACCCTATGGGGCTGTTCTACTCTGTCCTATAGGGTCTCTATGAGTCAGAATCAACTTGATAGCAACGGGTTTTGGCATCAGGTCAGAAGACTTGGGTCTGGCTTTAGGGAGTTCCTTCTGCCTCAGGGGATATCACTTTCCTTACCTGTTAAATGGGAGTGATTACACTTGCCCCAGAGTGTTGTGAGAGAACAAATGTGTTACTGCCAGTGTTATAAGTTCTTCCTGTCAGTATTAGAATGGCCACACTTCACTTACCCCTACCCAGAGGCTCTGGTATGGCAGAAAGGAGACTTTAGCTTTCTGTGGCATTTCATGTCTCTGATGTCCTTCTGTGTTCCTCCCGACTGGTCCCCTTGTCACGTACTCAGCTTCACATTTATAAAAGCCATAGCCTGGGACCCAGTTTCTCTCAGGCTTTTTTTTTTCCTCCTTCTGTCATCCTGCCCCAGAGTTGGCTGGCCCCTGGCCATCTGAAACACACATTCTGTCAGTTTAAGGGGAAGCTGACAGGTTGACAGGAATCATCAGGAAAACCCACTTGCTCTGAGCTCTGGGCTCATGGAATTTGCTCCTGCTGGACATTCCCTGGACCCAGAGTAATGCCCACATAAGGCAGTGCCACATTTTCCTGACCTTTCCTCACTCCATGACTCTGGGTCTTGGAGAACAGCTGCAGAGGACTGGTTGACCTCCAAAGTCAGCTCCCAAGAGCTGGCTGCCAGGGAATTCTTTCGAATGGGGCTGTTGAAGGCTCTGGGACACATTTCCTGGTCCGAAAGCAGAGAAATTAGAAACAGAAAGAGACATGGAAAGAAAGATATTCTGCTCAAAAGAAG
>NW_004444040.1:4530640-4531992 GCF_000243295.1 Trichechus manatus latirostris
TTAAAAGATATTTTGGGTTAAAAAATGTGGGTTAACAAACTATTTCAAATGATTTGAGACTGTAATTGTTAAAATGATAATTCATCAGCTAGAATTTAATTTTTTTTTTAACCTAGGGGAAGGGTGGGGCCCTGTGGCTCAGGGGTTAAGCCTTTGGCTGCTAATAAAAACGCTGGCAGTCTGAATCCACTAGCTGCTCCTTGGAAATCCTATGGGGCAGTTCTACTCTGTCCTATAGCATTACCATGAGTCAGAATCGACTGGACGGCAACTGGTTTTTTTGGTTTTAGGGTAAGGGTGAGCACTACCATTTTCCAGCACTCATTATATGCTTGATCCTTCACATTTAACCAGATGATATTGATAACATCTTCGAGACAGAGATTGTATCTCTTCCCTTTCTTTTCTATCAATAAATGGCTGGGAAAACCCTGTGATCCTTCTTGTTGTTAACTGCTGTCAAGCTGGCCCCTGCCTCAGGATGACCTGTGCACAAATGAACAAAACACTGCCTAATCCTGCACCATCCCCGTGATCAGTTGCTCATCAAACCTTTGCGATCCATAGGGCTTTCATTGGCTGATTTTCGGAAGTAGATAGCCAAGCCTTTCTTCCTAGTCCATCTTAGTCTGAAAGCTCTACTGAAACCTGTTCAGCATCATAGCGACATGCAAGCCCCCACTGATGTATGGTTAGTGACTGTGCGTGAGGTGCGTTGGCGGGAATTGAACCTGGGTCTCCTGCATGGAAAGGGAGAATTCTGCCACTGAACTACCGCTGCCCCCTGTGATTTTTCTAGGTGCCATCTTCTCCTGAGTTAATCGAAGGGAGGAGGGGAGTGGGTTAAATGGTCTCTAAGGATTCTTCTGGGTTAAAAGTTCAATGGGTCTATGCCTCCAGATGAATGTTTTGGCCCTGTCTTTTAGAATCCTTTCTCTTTAGGAATCATGCAAGGGCCAGAGACGCAAAGCCACGGTTTAGCCAACACCTGCACAGCGTGCGTGACAGGTGGGTCTCGAGACTGAACAGCCTCTATGTGTGTTGGCCAAGTGCTGAGCATGCAGCCTGCAGCTGGCCTTCCTGGCTTCTGTCGACCCCTTGGCCGCTTCATCAGTCTTTGGCTTCTCCATCTCTCGGGCAACTGTTCAATGGCTTGCTTTTTTTCCTCCTGAGAGACAGTCAAGGGTGTTGGGGGGCTTGTTACTTTGGGAAGTCTGCCACATGTCCTAATGCCTTGTGACCCCGATGAATGACAGATTTATTTGACAATTTTTGATAAGTGGGTTGTTTGTGACTCACTGATGAAGGGAATTATTTGTAATTCCAACTTGAAAGGCTGACCATCTGAGAGC
>NW_004444040.1:4552995-4567866 GCF_000243295.1 Trichechus manatus latirostris
TGAAGTTAGGCTTCAGGTATATACCCTGTTGTACTGTGGTAATGAGGGCCTATGCTGTTGAAATGGGCCACACAGGTTTATGCAGGGGTGAAAGGCATTCAAAGTTCGTGGACCTCTTATGCCTGTGCCTAGGGAGCTGTGCCTGCCCTAAGTTCCCAGCTTAAGGGAGCTGGCAGATTATTTTTTCCTGTTTGTTAATTTGTTCCCTCTCCAAGGCTGGGAGAATGGCTCAGGGCATGTGATGGGTCCTACTTCTGGTCCAGGGGACATGAGAATTGCTAAAGCAGGCCCAGGACCCAGTGCAGAGCAGCAAGGGAGCAGGTAAATGGGAGAGAGGTTCTTCCCAAATGGGGTGTTTTTTGATCTGTGCGGTAGGTTAGATGCATGTACTTATCTTTTGACGATAGAGTGCCACTTTTCACTGGTTCTGGAGGCTTGAGTAGACTCTTGGCCACTGGGTCTCTCCTGATGTGGAAAACGTATTCCAAAAGACACTGCTTGCCTTACCATGCACGGGAGCTGATCCAGCCTGCAGGGTGCTAGTTTCCACTGTGTCAGGTCTGGCAACTCCTTGCTGCTTCTAAACCGTCTCTACCTCCCCCTGCCACTCAGTCCAATTCCTCAACTTTGCCTTTGATGTTCAGGGCTCCTAGATTGTCATATATAATCAATTCACTTGTTTTTTCAGGTCTTTGTTGTAAGAGGGTCCACTGGAAGCATCTGACTACTCCGCCATCTTGGCCCTGTCTCCCCTTGTCTCTTTTGAGCTTCTGTTCCTCAGCAATCTTCATATATCTCCCTTCATCTCTGCTTGCTTGCTTTGTTGCTTATTCAGTCTGCTCTTTTTATATTTCAAACGAGATTGACTTAAGACATACCTACACTAATACTGCCTCATTAACATAACAAAGAAAACTCATTCCCAAATAGGATTATAACAACAGGAATAAAAATCCAAACCCATTCAATTCTGACTCATAGTGACCCTATAGGACAGAGTAGAACTGCCCCATAAGGTTCCCAGTGCTGTAAATCTTTATGGAAGCAGACTGCCACATCTTTCTCCTACAGAGCAGCTGGAAGGTTTGAACCACCGACCTTTCAGTTAGCAGCTGAGTGTGTAACCACTGAGCCAGCAGGGCTCCCCATGGGAATGGGCAGAGATTTACATATTTTTGGGGGCACAATTCAATCTGTAACAGTTATTTATTTTTTGAAGATGGTAGACTAGAACATGTTTTATTGTTGAAGAGAAGACTCCAGGAAGAGAGAGATTGAAGTTGCAAGAAAGACAGGGGATAGCAGATGGAGTGAGAACCCTGAGAAGGCAGGAGGGCTGCGGAACCCGTATAGAGCAATGTCTGGTTTTTGCTAGAAGGGGAAATAGTTCCTGTATTATAACTGGAGGAGGGGATAAGAGAAGGAAGAATTGAGTGATGCAAAAATGATGAAGCTCCCATCTAGTTTCTATTTTCTCTATGAAATCTGACACCCAGCATCTCTTTGTGAGGCCAAGAAATGAGGAAATGTTGGGAATGCAGTAACTTGGGAAAGCACAATAAAATTATTCAGCTTTTCATTCCTTTAAAAAGTTTTATGTTTTAATACAAAATGAGGGCACCACTGTTGTCTTATTCTACCTGGTTTCATTCATTTGTGCTTTAATCTAGTCAGGAACATATATTGATTGATTTTATGTTGATTGAGAAGGTAAGGAGATATTCAGGCCAGCCTGAAGCTTCACTCAGTTCTGGCCTGGCTACTGATCTCCTCTCCTCCCCTCCCCCCATCCCAATACTAAGTTATGACTACCCTGCTGATCCCTTCTAGCTTTGCTTTCAAGTTCACTCCAGCTGGGCAAAAGAAGTAACAGTAGCTAAGTACCAACACTTGTTGTGACCACCTGGTTGGCATTCCGTAAGAAATTAGAAGTAAGGAAATTTAGATTGCTCTCTGGGAGTTGTAAGTTTTAAGTGTAAGATCACAGCAGAGGTGTGCAAATGTACCAGAGAAAGATGGGAGAACTCCGAGTAGGTGAGACTGGACAACTGGAAAGTGTTAACCTAGCTACTGATTGTTGTTGTTAGGTGCCGTCAAGTCCAACTCATAGTGACCCTATGCAACAGAAGGAAACATTGCCTGGTCCTGTGCCATCCTCACAATCATTATGCTTAAGCCCATTGTTGCAGCCACTGTGTCAATCCATTTTATTGAGGGTCTGCCTCTTTTTCGCTGACCCTCTACTTTATCAAGTGTGATGTCCTAATGATTAGAGTGGCATTAGTCACTTGTGAAGAGTAGGAAACAGACAATTAAAGAGACAAACGTTGGCAGTGTCGATCCAGGAACTCTTCTGGGATGAGGAAGGTTTAGTCACTAGACTTTGAATATTTCCCATCTCACTGGCAAAGCCCTCAGTTAAGTGGAGATGGATGCAGATGATGCTAGCTATCTCGAATTTTGATGTATATCAGAATCACCTGGGGAACTTGGCAAATTGCAAAGGCCAGGCCCTCTCCTACTTCAGTGCTCTTGGGCCTCTACATGCTGTTAGCTGTCCAGGTGATTCTGATGCACACTGGAGTATGAGAAACAGTGCTCCAGCCAATTACAACATTCTGGTTCTGTTTGCCAGTAAGGTGGACACAGCAGACTCTAAGTACAGTTGATTCCTTTAACTTCTGCTTGTTCTGATTTCACCAGCTCTGAACAATCTTCTGATTATGAATTTACTCCCCACACATCTACTGACAGGTATAGAATGCAATGGTCCTATTGATGCATGTCTTTCTGTTCTGATGATAATAGTTTCCCATTGTCAGTTAAGAAGATGTCCTTGAGGTTTCACAGACCAGCATCATGACCTTGATTAATATAAGTTTATATCTGGAATACTGGTTCTCAACCTTGGTCACCCATTAGTGTCAACTGGGGAGCTTAAAACATGCTAATGGCCAAGCCACACCCCAGACCAATTAAATCAGAATCTCTGATGGTGTGGCCCAGACATCAGAATTTATAAAATTCCCCAAGGGTTTTCTAGGAGGGTCCATTCCCAGTGTGCTGATGAAACACAGTATTGAGCCTGAAGAGGCTGAGGTCCAGAATCAGGACCTTATTATATTCACAAAGGTGATGAATGTGTCCCTGTGAGGCCGTTAGGTGGACATGCAGCTGGCTTTTTCCTGGAGATGGACAATAGACTGCCCAGACAACCCTATTGACAAGTCACTGAAAAGGCTCTGTACAATTTTATGTAACCCTAACTGAAACCACAGATTTGACCCCCTTCTCTGTGAGATTTATAACCAACCCTTGACTCCACTTTCCTAAGCAACTTGACTGAAGAGGATGGACTAGAGTCAGAGAAGCAGCAAGAAAGAGGTTCGGGGTGCGGGGTATAGGAGAGATGGGAGAGAGAATATCCTGGAAGAAGTGTGCCCCCGAGGCAGTAAGTCCCAACCTGAGGACTGGCTGGCAGCTCTTCAGTTGTTTGCTCCGATTCAAATCACAAAGATGAACTTGAGATTTTTGCTGAGCCTCAGATTCTGTTTCTGAGTTAGAAATTGTCCCTCCTAGCCACCTCTGACGCATCCAAGGTACCTGCCCCTCCAGCACTTGCTGTAGCTCTAGCCATTCTCTCTTCTGGTTAGTGCTATGAGTGCTGGGCTGCTGGTTTACCCTGGAGGTTTAATTAAAAAAACAAGAACAAAACCCCAAATCCATTGTGTCAATTTGATGCCAACTCATAATGACCTTATGTGTTACAGAGCAGAACTGCTCCATAGGATTTTCTTGGCTGTAATCCTTATGGAAGCAGATCTCCTGGTCTTTCTTCTGCGGAGCTGCTGGCTGGGTTCAAATCACCAACCTTTAGGTTAGCAGCTGATCGCAAGCCACTTGCACTACCCAGGGACCTTCAAGGTTTAATGGTGTTAGTTGCCATTGAGTTGATTCTGACTTATGGTGACTCCAGGTGTGCAGAGTAGAACTGCTCCATAGGGTTTTTAAGGCTGTGACCTTTCTGAGGCCGATCTCCAGGCCTGTCTCCTGAGGTGCCTCTGGGCGGGTTCAAACCATCAACATTTTGGCTAGCAGTCAAATGCGTTGCCGTTTGCACCACCCAGGGACTCCATTCAAGGTTCAGTAGGAGGAGAGAATTTCTGAGTAGGCTTGCAGAGCAGAGGCAAATGTAAAAAGATTTTCCGAAGGAGGTCTCCTAGGACCTTTTTCTATAAGCTAGTATGAGACAACAGAATTGACTCAACAGCACACAACAACATTCAGCTAGAATAGAAAGTCATAGAAAGAGGGTGGGAGGAGAGGGAGAGCATCGATTGAATAAAGGGGCTTTCTAGAATTTAAATAAAACAATGATTAGCTTCTAGCTGTCACTGAGATCAGGTTAGGACAGAAAGTGAGCAATCCCCCTTTCAGTTGAAACGTAAATATAAAGTATTATCAGAAAATAATTTCTGAAATCCGCCAGGGACTGGGTTTATTGCTTCTGATCCTAAACAAATCTGCGAAAATCCAGCAGTCCAAGAAGACAGCACTGGTGGGATAAAGCCAGGCACGTAAGAAGTGCTCTCTGAGTGATGGGGCCTGAACACAATTTCTCTCCAAAGTTTATCTTCCAAGATTTCTTTTCCCCTGTGCTTTAGCTTAAAACGATTCTATCTAAACCAAGAAAAATGGCATTTTAGGATTGCCCCTCAGTGTTTATGGTTTAGGAGCTTTCGACACGTCAGGACCTCAGGCTCAGTTCCTTGGTCTTTTTTTCTCCTTTGGTGTGAAACGTAGGGGAGCCAGCGAAGAAAGACAGTTTGTCCTTTGTGCTTGGTCGAAAAGAGACTGTTTCCCAGCAGAGGGCATCCTTAGGTAACAAATTTCGCTTCCTCCTCAGAATTATTTACAGATACTCAAGTGCATTAGGGAACAGATTTTGCTTTTAAAGGCTTTGCAGTTGAGCTTGCTTTTGGCAAGTCATTTATACACAAGGTGTTAAAGTGTTAAGAAGACTTGTTCCAATATTTTTCTTAGTTGGGTAAGTGATAAGTTGTACTATTAATGGTGGTGGTGGCAGATCATAAAATGTTTAACTGAATTTCTGCTGATTTTATTTACTTATAAATTCAACAAATATCGATTGAGTGCCCTCTGTGTGCGAGGCACAGGGGGTATACAAGGCTGAGCCTGAGTCAAACCTTCCTGGGAAAGAACTCAGAATATATAGAGGGGATACGACGTATATGCAGGAAGTTAAAATACAGGACAAAATATATATTCTTGCTTTAAATGCTTGCGTACTAGAAGCCCTGACTTCTCCAATATTAAGTGTCAGTGGGCTTTAAAATTACTTCCATTTCCTGTTGTAGATTGTGTCCAGAACATTCTAGTTGTTTTCAAATGTTTTAGCTTCTGCCAAAATTGATTTGTTCAGGCCTCCTTTGTTCCTACTTTTGAAATCCGGCTATACTTTAAGAGGAAATTAATCTGTACATTGCAATTCCATCCATAGTTTGTAAAACAGATCATTTGGAAAGACTTGTTCATTGTCTTGATATCCTTTAATGTTTTTCCATTTCTAATGAAAAAAAGGAATTGTTGTAACTCGGCTCTCCTTGGTCCAGAGGAAATCTGGAGTGAAATCCGGAAGTGGAAGTTGCTTAACCTTCTCCTATCAAAGTGTTGGCAATGGAAGGATTGTTGAAAATGTGATTGATAATGATACACTGTAGGCCTGAGACAAGGCCACAGGCTCTGGGGGATTCTTCTCGACCTCACTTCAGGCTGATCCCACCAGATAAAAATCAAGCCACTCTCTAAGCTCAGATGCTCTCTCCGACTCAAGGATGGAACCACTCAGAGCCACACAGAGAACCAGAACCAGGCATTTCTGAAGCTCATTATCCTGATAGCATGGCTTGCAGCATCTTCCGAGGAGTGGGCAGAAGGGTACAGCAGGGTGGTATGAATTATGGGAATGCTTTTGATCTTGAGTTCCACATCCTATAAAAGAAGTACGTGAGACTCAGGCTGTAATGCAGAGCTGTGTGCTGGACCTTGGAACATACTAGCAGGTTTGGGCTCCTCCAGAGGAAAGACAAGTGTTTGCTTAGTGGCCTGGGCTTGACCACTGCTTTCTGTAATTGTCCTGCTATGGGAGGGACGAGGGTGGCTCACTGTACCAGGCATCTTGAGAAGAGTGTCGTTCTGAGACTGGTTAAATTTCCTAGTCCTCAGGTCCATTTCTAGTAGCAGCATCTATGGTGGACATAGTTGGTGTCCCACCCAGGCTCCCTTTACTAGACCAGTGTACCCATCCCCAGATTCTATGAGAGTTGGCTGCTGATGACTCACAGCTGCTCCCTTCTCCAGAGAATTGTCCTCCACTGAAGAAAGTCACTTTGCCTGGGAGTTTATACCCCTTCTATCAGTTCACAGACAATGACTGATTGATAATGGGGTTCCTCAAGAAAGGAACCAATTTTGTGTTATGTCTCATAAGCCAGAACTCCTATGGAATCAGGTTGAAGGTAAAGTCCAGCTGAGACCACATCCTCCTTACTTAGCCACTTTCCCTGCCCCATGTTGCTATACTCACCGCCCCCCCTTCTCCTGAGAGCACTCTTGCAATAAATCATGTCTTAGGCTCTGCTTCTAGAAAACTGACCTGAGACAGCACCTCTTTTGACTTGGTAGGGCAAACAATCCTCTTTGCATTATGTAATGTGTTGGTTGCCTATTAGTGGTCATTTCTTCCTCTTCCTCTTAAGAGAACACATTTTATTCATGTTATCAGGTGGCTATGTCGTTCACCTCTTTATGGCCCTAAGGGGGTGAATCTTTTCAAGTCCAAGTCAGTCATGGTAGTTTTATTCTGCTTTCCAGTGATTGGTTTAAGAATGGCATATGACCCAATTTTAGTCCATGATGCCTGAAGAGAAGTCTGTTGAGGGGCGTCTCGGCATGTTTTCTTTGATATTATAAGCAGACCCAAAGGAAAAAAAAGATGGTTGTATTTCTATCTCTGGACATTGTTCAGTGAGAATGTGGTGATGGAGCTTCAGCAACCATTTTGTGACCACGAGGAAGGAAAGCCAAGATAATCTCAGACTGAGGATTATGATGTCGTTGCATCATTAAAATTAATCAATCCTGGAGCTTCCCTAATTTTAGTTATATAAAATAATGAAAGTTCATATTTGCTTAAACAATCTTTAGTTGAGTATTCTGTTATTTGTAAATGAAAGCATACTAGATAACTATAAAGGTAGTCTTGAAAAAAGTTACTTTCTAATGACCAAGTGACATTGAGAAGATAGAATAGAAAAAAGTAATTGATATTGTCCATTCTATTTTTGTATCATAAAGAGAATGGGCAGGTAAGAGTTTGTACTTTTTTTTTTGCTTATGTAGTTGGTTTATTGAATGAGCCTAACTTGATGGAAGTGAAAACAGGAAACGGGTTTGTTTTTCTTCCATCATTGATTTCATACATTCTTTGTTGCTTTTCCCATTATCCCTCTCCTCCTGATTATATAGCTTTGTGTTCATTTTCATCTCGAAGAGAAGTCTCATTTTTGGGTTACAAAATACAGTCTGAACTAAATTAATACTTTTAATATTGCATTCAATTAAAAACACGTTCTTTTCCTGCAGCCTAGGCCTGATGACTTATGGCTTGAGGTCTGAAAAAGGAGAAGAAATCATGGTTTATTCTTTTACCATTCTATTCCTCCATCCAATTTTTCAGGGTCTTTTTTTACTTAGCTGGCGATCTAAGTGTCTTGGCTGATACATTTTGGTCATCATGTCCTCTGTTGAGGCTGGTGTCCAAATGCTAGTTCTTTTGTGGGACACATTCATGGGTACCTTGGAGAACTTCACTGGGTCTTTTGTACTTTGCATTCCTGAAATTGGTGATGCACTCTTTGCTTGGGACCCCTCCTCAGCTTCTGCTCTTCCTCCTCCAGCTGTATATCTCACCTTGCCTTTCCTTTTTCCAAAAAGGCAGCCCTCTTATTGGGGTATCATAAGAGGCCTTGAGCCTGGCTATCTCCCATATCATCTCCTTGGTCAATCTACTCATACATCTTGCCTTACTAAAAGATGACCTGAAATTTGCCCAAATCTGACCTCTTGCTTCTTGCTTTACCCAATGCAGGGACAGTTTCAGTCAGCACCCACTCCATTCAGATTTCTCCTGGTAGAAACCTGACACTAGTCTCTATTTGTGTATACTCCAAGCTCCTGGTACCGTGTCAAACTCTCTTAAGAATTCTTTCATCATGCTCTGTCCCAGTAACCACACCAAATGGTTTCTGTTTCTGATTTCTGCTAGGGAGTGAGAAGCCCGTCTCCCCATCTCATTGGCACCACAATCTCTATGAGGAGTTCTACTGTTGTTCCCTCCTCACTTGGTCTGGGGTAGGAAGCAGAAGACAAAGACACAGCACGTTCTACTCCAATGAATTCCTGCCAATACTGTCTTTCAAATTTCTAATTTTTTCAGGCTTAAGCTGGAGGTAGGTAACAGGGATTGATAGTCATTTTGAAGTCATTTGGCCACCTCTTAGAAAGTCCTGAGGGATGGTTGTTATATTAGTTTCCTATGGCTTCGGTAACAAATCACCACAAACTTGATGGCTTAAAACAGAACGCAAATTTATTATCTTACAGTTCTGGAGGTCAGAAGTCCAAAATGATGTGTCATCAGGGCTGAATTCCTTGTAGAGGCTCTAGGGGAAATTTTTTCCCCTGTCTTTTCTAGCTTCTAGAGGCTGCCTACGTTTCTTGCTTATGGCCCACTCCTCCATCTTCAAAGCATAGCACTTTCATATCTGTCTCTCTCTGCTTACATTGTCAAATCACTTTCTCTGACTCTGACCCTTGTGTCTCTCTTGTGTAAGAATTCTTATAATTACATTGGACCCACTCAGATAATCCAGGATAATCTTCCCATCTCAAGATTCTTAATTTAATCACATCCACAAAGTCTCTTTTGCCAAGTAAGGTAACGTAATCACAGGTTTTGGGGATTAGAACGTAGACATCTTTGGATGGTCATTATTCAGCCTACCACATTTGTAGTAATATAACTAATGTTCTCCAACATATGGTTCATCTCCACTGTGGGGCACATGGATAGTTAAAATTCCCTGTTCCCTTGGAGTTAGGTGTGGCAATATGACTAGCTCTGGCCAATGGAATGCAAGTAGCAAACACGCATCTCACTTCTCAGAGGAACCATTTAATTGCCTGTGCTTGACTCTCCAGCTCTCTTTCCCCCTGGCTGTCAAGACTTGAAGACTTATCTTTGATATATCAGAGTTGTAAGATGGTGGTGCCCGTATCAGTTTAGGTCTCTGAGAGATATGGAGCAGAACCCCCAACCAACCTGCATTAGACATGTAGCATAAGCAAAAAATAAACCTTTATTTTAAAGCATTGAGATTTTGAGGTTGGTTGGTACTGCAGCTTTATCTTGCCCATTCTGACTGACACAGTTCTCAGCTGATATTCTGAGACAAGAGGAAAAGTCTCGTTCAACACCCTGTCTTCCTTATAACTGAGATTTTATTTTGGGGAGTGTTTCTGTATATGTTATGACAGTACCCGTGTCTTAATCCCATAAGGCTAAAATGACTTTAAAAGTGATTTTTTTTGGGTAGCTATTCTACAGAGAAATCCTAAGAAGGCCTTTGAGGATTTTGTAGGGGAAGCTGATCATTGTAAAAATCTTGTCTCATCTCTTCTATTCAGCCTTGGCTGGCCCATTTCTCCATGCTCTACCCTCCAGGTCAAGAAGACCCCAGCAGCCGCTTGCTCATTTTTGCCTCTGAAAATTCATCCTAACGTTTGGCCACCTTTCCTGGAGTTTCTTATCTTTCCTTTTGGTCTCCCCTTTTCCATGAGTTTAAGTCACTTAACCAAATACTGATATTTATTGAGCATTGTCTGAGATTGGATTTCCCCAGATGTAGACCAGGATGCCAGAGCCGGTGTATGAGCAGTGATCCCAGGAAGCACCAATAACAAAGTGGGGAAGTGAGAATGGAATGGAATGGGAAAGAAGCTAGTCCAGGGTGCATTACTGAGCAGGCTCCTACTCAGGGCAACTGGCTCAAACCTGCTGGGGACCTATGGGAGACTGCAGAGAACACGCACATTAGAGTTGTTCTACCCAACGAGTAAAGGAAATGGGGGTATTAATCCATCAATCAGTCCATCAATCCATGACCGTAATTGGTTGAGGGCTGTTCCCAGGGGCATTTATTCTCCAGTTCTTTTTCTTCTTTTTCTTTTGTTTTTTGTGTGTGCAGAGGTTAGTATGATCCAGTCACTAGAGAAAGCCTCTGGAGCAGAGTCACAGGTGCTTGTAGTAGGAGGATGGAGAATGGTGAGTGCAGAGCGTCCTGCAGCATCTGCTACAGGCATGTCCTGTGTTCAGAGTGCTGATTCGGCGCCTCAAGTGCCTTCGGATGGAAGCAGGGAGGGAGGAATGTACTCATTCCCCATACTATGAGGCAGGATGGTATATGTTAATAGAACGAATAAAAAGTAGCAACAAGAGCATAAAGGAAGGAGAAATTAATTTTACTTTGGGAGAGGAGAGAAGATAGATCTTGACTGGGCTTTAAAAGTCGGAAAGATTCAATAAGAAGAGGAGCATCTCTCAAATCAAAGGACTTAATTAGCACAGGCACAGCTGCTGCAAATACAGACTGTGTTTTGGGAAAATTGTAAGCAGTGGGTTTGACTGGGACAAAAAAATGGTTGAGATGAAGTAGGAAATCAAGTTGGAAAAACATGGGGCCAGGTTATTGAGGGTCAAGAATTAAATTAGCAATTTGTGATATTTTAATATACTACATTTTAAAAATTTGCGGAGGGCTTCAACTCTTGTATCTGGACAGGGTCTTTCAAGTGATGCCCGATTTCCCTATTTGCCTGCCTTGTCCTCCTCCTCTTTGATCTCTGGGTTTGCCTTTTCTGGTCGGTGTGTCTGAATGTTTCCCTTAGCTGATTCTGCTTAGCGCATTCCACGTGAGTCTTGTCAAGTATCGAGTATCAGGCTTTTGCTGGCGTTGTCTCCCAGCATTCAAAGCAGCATTGGACATCTGTGTACTGTCCACCCTGTGGCCAATTTCTCTTATTCTCTCACTTGTCTTCCCTCTACTTTCTGTTCTAAAATATCCTGTCCTAACTTTCCTACTTCCTTTTTCTGTTAGATAGTTCTTCCTTTTATTCCATAACATTGGTTATTAAACTCTTATTTAATCATTGCAGTGTGTAAGAATGTTTCTTAAGATCTGTATGTCGTTCTGAGGGTCCTTGGGAGGTGCAAATTGTTTGCCCTTGACTACTAATCTAAAGGTTGGCGGTTCGAACACACCCGGCAGCACCACAGGAGAAAGGCCTGGTGATCTGCTTCTGTAAAGATTACAGCTAAGCAAACCCTATGGAGCAGTTCTACTCTGTAACACATGGGGTCACCATGAGTTGGAATCGTCTTGACGGCAACGGTCTTTATTTTGTTTTGTTTTGCTTTGTTTTATGTCCTTTTGAGTCTGTTGTTGTTACAAGACTTGTGACAAAATCTACTTATACCTTCTGAAATTTGTTTTAAGCCACAGAAAATCATGTTATTCTCTCATTTGATGGACCACTGTTTTATATGTAGTATTTGAGAACGAGACTGATAATTGTATTTACAATAAAATAAATAACCAAATAAAATGAGTTATTTATTTTTTAGATATGCTACAGAAGCATACATTATGCTGGGTAAAGCTAGTATAAAAATAATTTCTCTTTAATATGCACTAATAGCTCATACTAAGAGAGCTTTTACAATCTGCTAAGCAGTGTTCTGTGCTCTTCACATGAATGAACATTTTTAACCATCATAGCAACCCTAAAAGATAATCCTGCTATTATCCTCATTTTACACATAAAGAAATGGGGGTATGGAGACATTAAGTAACTTGCCCTAAGTCATATATTTTGGAAGTAGCAGAATTAGGATTTAAACTATGGCAACTGGCTCAGAGTCCCAGCTCCTATAGTTTCACCCACCATGCTATAGAGCAGGGGTTCTCATCGTGTGGCCCTTGGACCAGCAATATCAGCATCACCAGGGAACATGTTGTTGTGAGGTGCCATGGAGTCAGTTCCGACTCACAGCAACCCTAGGTGCAACGGAATGAAACACTGTCCAGTCCTGCATCATCCTCACAATCGTTGCTATGTTTGAGCCCATTGTTGCAGCCACTGTGTCAATCCATTCTGTTGAGGGTCTTCCTCTTTTTCACTGACCCTCTACCTTACCAAGCATGATGTCCTTCTCCAGGGACTGGTCCCTCCTGATAATATGTCCAAAGTCCGTGAGACAAAGTCTCGCCATCCTCGCTTCCGAGGAGCACCCTTGACTGTACTTCTTCCAAGACAGACTTGCTTGTTCTTCTGGCGGTCCATGGTATATTCAATATTCTTCGCCAATCCCAGAATTCAAAGGCATCAATTCTTCATTTTTCCTTATTCATTGTCCAGCTTTCACATGCTTAGGAGGTGATTGAAAATATCCTGGCTTGCTTGGGTCAGGTGCACCTTAGTCCTCAAAGTGACATCTTTGCTTTTCAACAGGCAAATTCTTGGGCCTCAGCCTAACCTACTAAATGAGAAATTTGGGGGGTGAGGCCCAGAAATCTGTGTTGTAATGATCTCTCCAGGTGGTCCAGTACATGCTTATTGCTTAAGAACTGCTGCTAGTCTGTGATCTATGTAGCAAGTAATTTTTTTTTTCACTCTGAGTTAAGTCTACTTTCAGCTAAGTAGGAGAAATTCCTGCTATCTAAGCACCTAGATGGAGTCCCTGGTGTCACAAATGGTTAAGTGCTCAGCTACTAACAGAAAGGTTGGGGGTTCGAGTCAACCCAGAGACACCTCAGAAGCACGGCCTGGTGATCTACTTCCAAAAAAATCAACCATGGAAAACCCTTTCGAGCACAGTTCTACTCTGAAACACATGGGGTCACCATAAGTCGAAATTGACTCCACGGCAAATTTTTTTTTTTTTTAAGTATCCAGATGGGGACTGGGTTCTGGTATCCTGTTTTGAGGCAGGAAGATGCTACATGCAGTCTACCTAGTCCTTCATTTTTTCATCTATAAATTGAAATAACACTGTCTTCCCACCTTTTTGGACACTTTGTGGAGGATGAAGGAAATGCTGTATGTGAATAGCTTTTTAAGTTAGTCTCTCCTACAAAAATTTATACATACATTGTTATGTGACCTTTGTTGCTCTCCCTATACTGTGACAGCACACTCTTCCTTTCCACTCCTGATTTCTCCTGTCCCTTCAACCAGCTCCTGAACCTCTCTGCCTTCTCATCTCACCTCTGGACAGGAGCTGCCCATTTAGTCTCATGTATCCACTTGAGCTAAGAAGCATACTCTTCACAAGTATCATTTTATGTCCCATAGTCCAGTCCAATTTTTGTCTGAAGAGTTGGCCTTGGGAATGGTTTTAGTTCTGGGTTGACAGAGAGTCTGGGGGCCATGCTTTCTGGGGTTCCTCCAGTCTAAGTCATACCATTAAGTCTGGTCTTTTTACTAGAATTTGAGTTCTGCCCCCCACTTTTCTCCTGCTCCAGCAGGGACTGTCTGTCGTGTTCCCTGTCAGGGCTGTCATCCGCGGTAGCCAGGCACCATCTAGTTCTTCTGGTCTCAGGCTGATGAAGTTTCTGATTTATGTGGCCCTTTCTGTCTCTTGGGCTAATACTTCCCTTGTGTCTTTGGTGTTCTTCATTCTCCTTTGCTCCAGGTGGGTTGGGACCAATTGATGCATCTTAGATGGCCACTCGCTAGCTTTTAAGACCCCAGATGCCACTCACCAAAGTAGGATGCAGAACATTTTCTTAATAAACTTTGTTATGCCAATTGACCTAGATGTCCCCTGAAAGCATGTCCCCAGACCCCCCACCCCTGCTACTCTGTCCCTTAAAGTGTTTGGTTGAAGAATAGCTTTTTAAAATAACAGATAATATTAATAAAATTTAAAGTTTTAAAATTTAAAGTTCATGGGTAAGTCATAAAGCTGGTCACCTGTAATTGAGGATTATTTATAATTATACAGCTGATAACTGAATACAGGGAAGAAAAAGAACTTCTGTGCCTTTTTAAGCTGCTAAGCATACTGGCATGTTATTTACTATAGGTGGATAAAGCTAGAATTAAAGCAGTTTTCCACATTCCTTTCACAAACCTCTAAAGCCATACAGTGAGTATAGTGTTACTCTGGCCTCAAATCTATGAGAGGCAATTTTGCTGTCTTGTTTGATTTTTGTCTTTTAAAGCAGGTCCTTTTCTGACACAATAATTTATACAGATCACTCCCTGGAGTTCTTTATTTCTTTTTGACACAGAGAGATGTTATTTGTTCTCTTCTGCTTTTCCCACCTGTATTTTCAAGTTTTCTTTCCCCCTGTCTTTTTGGTATTTTTAAGAAGCACTTTATAAAACGCTAAGCCTAGTTTTTCTCTACTCACACAATTTAAATTCCTGCAGTGAATCCCATATGTGCCAATCTGTTTGATGTTCAGCTGTTGCGATCACCAAGTGTGGCCTGGGGAAGGGATTAGAGCAGTGCTTCTCAAACTTTAATGCCATAAAAACACCTTCGGAATCCGGTTGAAATACAGATCCTGATTCTAACAAGTTCTGGGCCCATGCTTGAATTAGCAGAGCTCTACCAGTGGATCTTTTCCAAGGGGATCTTGTTAAAATGTAGATTCTGATTCAGTATAGCTGGGGTGGAAATGTAAATTCTCAGCAGAGGTTTGAATGCGAACAAACCGATTC
>NW_004444040.1:4568874-4570524 GCF_000243295.1 Trichechus manatus latirostris
TTGGAGGAGTACCTACTTCCAAAATAGCTCAATCACATGGCTGTTGGCTGGAGGCCTCAGTTTTTCATCATATGGGTGCCTCTGTAGGGCTGCTTGAATGTCCTGGTGACATGGCAGCTGGCTTCCCCTAGAGTAAACATTCCAAGAAGGAGAGAGCAAGGAGGAAGCCACAATGCTTTTTTATGACTTAGTCTCAGAAATCATACCAGCACATCTCATCTGTAACATCCTAGTAGTTGGAAGGGAGGCCACACTCAAGGAGAAGGAAGTTAGACCCCAAATTTTAAAGGATGGAGTATCAAAGACTTTGTGGGTATATTTTAAAACTACCGCAGTTTTGGGCTCATGGCAAGCAATGTGTTAAATATTAACTATTTTCATTAGCTGGTTACACATCGCTGTCTGAAAAGGCCTAATAGTGCTACGTTGTCTTCTAGAATCAGCCCTGACCAATAGAACTTACTGAGACACTGGACATGTGTGGCTATTGAGTACTTGAAATGTGGTAGTGCAACTGAGGAACAACATTTTAAAGTTTATTTAACTTTAAATAAATTTACATTTAACTAGCACATGTAGCTAGTGCCTATCGTATTGGATATCTCATTTCTAGAGCCTTGCTGCTCAAAAGTATGCTGCTCAGACCAGGTGATTGCCATCACCTGGGAGCTTGTTAGAAATGCAGAATCTTGGGCCATACCTCAGACCTACAGAATCCAGATCTTAACTGGATCCTCTGGGGATTCTTAGGCATAGTAAAAATTTAGAAACACTTGTTTATAGCCCAAAATCTTTGGAATAGATGCAATGTTGAACAGAAGGAACATAGGAGAAATCCTTGCTTTTTAATCCTGGCTATTAAAAGGTAATGCTTCTAATCTATTTTAATTAAAAATGTTGCTTCTTATAGATTTTTTAGTAGATACTCATTACTAAGGGCTTTGTTTGACACCCAGCTGTCAGTATCTATCTTTGCTAGGTTGAGACGCTCTGCATTTTTGGAGAGGGGACCAAGCTTTTCAATGCTACCTTAACTAGGTCTTCTGCGGTATTTGATGACTCCATTTCAAGCCCTTCTGGGTTTCTGCTATGTGAGCCACATGCTTCTGTCGCCTTTTTACCTCCTGCAGGCTGACTGCTAGGTTTCAGCTTTCTCTGTTCTGAGTCAGTGACTACTTATCCATCTGCTTTCCTTCTTCTTGACGTTTCTCATCTCTTCTTCTGTTCCCTTTGGGGTTTCTTTGTGGATTTCTTTCTTTTCTTTTTCCGTTTTTGGGTTTTACTGGGGAGTTAGGGTATTTATATTTATTGGTTTGAATCTGTAATGTTTAACTGGAAGCCCTGATTTATCCTTTTCATCCCTTTCTTTCATAATTTTTATGTCATTTATGTTATCACATTTCTCATGAACAGCATATAGTTGGATTAAAAGTCTGATTAAAAATCCAATTTGAATATCTCTGGTTTTTAACTGGTGAGTTTAATCCATTTATATTTATTATGAATACTGTTACACTTGAATTTATTTCCATCACCTTACTTCATATGTTTTGTATACCATAGCTTTTTTTCTTGATTTGGTATCTGTTTTATTGAATTTTCCTTACTCCCTGCTTTTTCCTCCCTATTAAGTTTGGAAACTATAGATTC
>NW_004444040.1:4572328-4573125 GCF_000243295.1 Trichechus manatus latirostris
CAAGCTTCTTTGATCCTTAACTAGGCTGAAATGCTAATTTTCTTCCAGTTCTCCTTTCACAAAAGGAGCAGCCTTTTCAGTATTCCCTTTTATGCAGGTGTTTCAGAAGTACCTTGCCTGACTGTGACTAAGATCTTAACTTTGTCTTCTCATAGTTATACAGTCCTACCACCCAGCTATGAGTGTGTATAAAGGATTTTGATATAGCCTTGGTGTTAGCACATGCGCTTATTTCTCTTAATTTCTTGCATCTTCAGATTTCTTCCTCTTTGTTTTCTCTGCTCCCTTCCTACTTTCCTCCTTCCCTCCCTCTCTCTCTTTCTTATTTCTATATTTTATCTACATATTTTTGTATCTATAGAGGGAGGGGATATGCATTAGTGTAGTCTGCATTTAGTTTAGTTGCTAGAACTGGAAATAATAAATCAAGATAACACACTATTAATTATGTTTCTATTCTTAACCTGATCAATATAAGCCCCTTAGAATTAAATTAATTCTGATTATCATCCTCTCCCACCTTCCAGATTTCTTTTGTTTAAATTTAGCTCTGCATTTTTCTGTATGCCCAAATTAGTCATTATTAATTCTAATGATGAGACAGCAATGTTTGCATCAGTCATAAAATAAGCAGCTACAAAATTATTATATTAATTTTATACAATTTTTTGTTAAGTGATCTAAAGGATTAACAAATAAAATGTAATTGTAATCACTATACAAGATTTTTAATATTTTTCACCAAAATGTAAAAAATTGCAAAATTAAAATTCTATTCATGTGTTTTCAAAATTTAT
>NW_004444040.1:4573237-4575342 GCF_000243295.1 Trichechus manatus latirostris
GCAACTGTTGAAAATGTCACACTAATTCATGAATATTCCTTAAACCACGAATTGGTTTTTGAGAAGCAAAACAAAACCAAAACCAAAACACCTTGGCATTATGGGAAATGATTATTCATTGTGCAAAAATTTATTGCACTCATATCTCTCCGGGGAAGGGTTAGACACAGTGACTTGTCTTAAACTGCCTACCGGAGTTCTTCTGTATTCAAATTCTCATATCCTCCTCTCACTTTGACATACCTGCTTAGCATTTGGATACAGTTGCCTTTTATTTTGGGAACACAGAGCAAAACATGGGGAAAATGAATCCTCTGGGGCCTGAACAGCGTGGATCATGAGGACGGATGTTTGGGGTTCTGATCTCACTCTGTCAACATTGACCATCTATCCGATCCTGATGGAGGTGCCCATATGCTCTTTAAAAATATTGTTTATTTTTGTGCTATGTGGAGCCATCTGAAGTGAGGGCAGGGCCTCCTTTGCCTGGGCCTAAGAGAGATACTGCTTTTTATCACCCTCAATTTCTTTTGATAGTTCCTGTTTTTGAAGTAAAAAAATTACACATCACTCAGTATTTCCTTTTCTAGGGCAAATACTCTAACTTTAGTTAATACTTTGTGTTGGCCATTTTTGTGATTTTCTTACAGTTGATGTCAATACATATAGTTTTGCCTGATCAGCATCCACTTCTTCTTTGGTTATAGTGCTTCTCTTTACTGAACCACTTTTTGATTCTTGGTCTGTTTGATTCAAGTGAGACTCATTACACCCCTTGTTCCAGGGATGGGCATATGACCACAAGTCCCTGGTCACAATGGTTTTGCAAGAACTTTTGGGAAGTAGGTACTATTTTCTTTTAAGACTATGAGTACTAACGACATTGTGGGTAAGCCTGTCACAGCCAGCGGTCAACATTGGCATCATTTAAAAGGCACCAAGTAGAGCCAATATACACATCCCCCAACACACACACACACACACACACACACACACACACACACAGACACAGACAGTAGTGATGATATTATTTGATTCTTCAGATGAAGTTAATTTTACCCTGTATTTTTCAATTATATGAGCTAATAAATTTTCTTTTGCTTAAGATATTTCAATTGGATTTTCATTACTTGTTACTAAATTAATCTTATTATCTCCTAAATGATATTTGACTGACTTGATTTTTCTTAACCAGAAGATAACGTTTGACCCATGCTACCAACAATGAGAGAATTGCTTCATGTTTTTGTAAGTCAGATTCTACTGACCTATAATCACTTCCCTTTTCCCCTCTCCTTCTAGCATTGTTTTGCCGACTCATTTTCACGATTATGGCCTCCATTTTGTTTTTTGCAGTACTTATATAAATCAGATCATTCCTTACCTTAAATAGATGTAATTTGTTGTGAAGATGATTATTGAGAATAAAAATTAAAGAAGAATTACTTGGACTGAAAGTTTCATTTAGGTGGCATAATATAGAAAGATCATAAATAAGACAGAAGATCATCTCACCCGGCATACAAAGAGGTAGACTGGTGTAGTGCAGTGGTTCTCAGATTTTACCGTGCATAAAAATCATCAGGCAAGCTTGTTAAATATACCGATGCCTAAACTTCATACACAAAAGTTCTCTTTCAGTAGATCTGAGGTGGAGTCCAGGACTGTACATTAAAGCACTCCAAAGCAGGCAAACTAATAATGGTAGAAAAAAATAAGAACAGTGGTTGCATCCAGGGTGGGGTGGAGGTTGACTGAGAAAGGAGATGAGAAAACTTTTGGGGTGATGACAATGTTCTATATTTTCATAGGGGTTTGGGTTGAAGATGGTGTAGGCATTTGTCAAACTCATTGACTGGTACACTTAAAATCTGTGCATTTAACTGTATTTCAAGTTTATCTTAAAAGAGAAACAACTAAAAACCAATACTGAACTCTAGTTAATGGTATGCTTGCTGAAATGTTTATGGGTGAAATGTACTGATGCCTGCAATTTATTTTGGAATGCATCAAAAATAAGATGGATTGATGGATGGATAGAGGGATGGGTAGATGAACAGATATGTAATAAAGAAAGTATAAAAAAAACCAGACCCAGTGCTGTC
>NW_004444040.1:4575493-4578642 GCF_000243295.1 Trichechus manatus latirostris
GCTTAGGAGCTGTGCAGTCATGGATTTCAATCCCAGTTCACCTCTTATTAATTGTGTCAATGTAGACAAGTTGTTTCCTATCTACGTCCATGGTTTCCTCATTTTTAAAATGGGGACTATTTATAAAACAGGATTTCACTGATGAGCTGAGATAATGTTGGTCAAACACTTAGTACACTGGCAAACAAATGATTATATTTTAAAATATGATGTCTCTATATCTATATATATTATATATACAGTATAATATATAAAAATATGTTTCAAAAATGGCAAATACTATTATCAGTGTAAGTACAAAAATTTATTAGGTAAATTAGGTGAGCTATGTAGCACCAACTGCAATGCTGGTCGTGTCCACTGTGGATTAGTCTTGCAGAAGGCCTCGCTGATCACTGAGTCATGAAAGATTATAAGGTGAGACTTTGTTGTTGTTTATACCATTGAGTCGATTCTGACTCATATCGATCATATGACAGAGTAGAACTGCCCCAAAGCGTTTCCTAGGCTGTAATCTTTATGGGAGCAGATCACCAGGTCTTTTCTCCTGAGGAGTGACTGGTGGGTTGAACTACTAACTTTTGCTGACTAAGTGCTCAACCATTGCACTAGCAGCGTTAAGGTAGAACTAGAGAAAGAAAATCAGAGTAGATGCATCTTCAGGGACTTTAGAGGGCTGTCTTAGTTACCTAGTGCTGCTGTAGCAGAAATACAACAAATCACTGGCTTTAAAGAGTAGAAATTTGTTTTCTCACAGTTCTGGAGGCTAGAAATCTAAATCAGGGTCTTGGATATGTCCTTTTTCCTTGTCAGTAGTCCTGTGGGTCCCTTGGTTTCTTGGTTTTCTTTAGCTTGTAGACCATCCTCACATGGCATCTGCCTTCCCTCATGTGTCCATTCTGCTCTTTTTATAACTTGGAAACGATTAGATTTAGAACCCACTCTACTTGGGTATGACCTAATTAACGTAACAAAGAAAACCTTATTTCCAAACAGGATCATATTTAAAGGTATAGGGGCTAGGATTCCAATATATTTTTGGAGGACACAATTCAATACAAAACAAGAGTGATGACTCCTCTGCCATATTGTTTGGTGGTTCCAAGACTAACTTGTCTTTTTTAAAGGTCATTGCATTTCTAAAACTCAGTAGTTACATGATTCCCTTGAGTTTTCTGGTTTATATCCTTCTCCCCTTGAAATGATTCCTTCTCTGAAGATGTTGAACTGCCTGTACTGTGTATGACCAGTACAATTTTTAGTATGAATCTTTGCTTTTTTTCTTTGCTCTTTTGGTAATCACCACTGTGATTATTGCCCCCAGTGGCCTGTCCCTATGTGTGCTGCATCTTATCTAATCAACATTAATCTAAATATTTTTTAAGCCTCAGCTCAGTTTTTTCACTAATAAATGGCAATAGAATTATTTAGGTGTTAATAGATATTTATAGTTACAGATGCATATTTATCTTGTTCAATTTTTTTTTCATATTAGATGCAGTTGTGATTTGAAGAGAAACAAAGTTATAGATCTTACCGTCAAACAATTAACATAGGAGCAGAATACACTAGATTTTCTTTAAAAAGTCAGAACTTCTCCCATATTCCCCAAAGCGTGTTATTAATTCTCTTGGCATGTTATACAGCAAAATGAGAGTATTTATGAATGTGACTACTTCTTTTAACAAGTTCCAATAACTGCTTCCTAAACCTTGTGTTTTTATATCAATTACATACAGTAAGCACTGAAATCAACCAAAGAGAACTGCAGAGGCCAACTTGAGATATTCATGTTAAATGAGGACTGCTGCCTGCCAAAAGTAAAATGTGGATATAATTTTATAACACCATTTTATAATTAAAGTCATAAGTGAGGTTTCCTGCTATTGTTTAAAAATGTGTCATGGTAAATTTAAATCAAAGATATGGGCAAAGAAAGGTCTGCAAAATAGCAGATGAAGACAACTAAGATGGTACAGGAACATGGCCCGGTACAGGAAAGAAACACATGCGAACAATTTTAGTGAAATAATTACATTTATTGTATATGGAGTTCTGTTTTAGATACTATAACCACTTAGAAATGGTTTTCATTCATGTCAGATTGAGGTTAACTTGTTGGTACTGTCAGTCTATACAGAGATTTTTACCAGCAGGGAAATTTAATACATTGATTTAATGATAAGACCATGTCTTCTGACCAAACACCCACCAAAGTCCCCTAACACTGAAGAATGTGATTTCAGCGTGTGGGAGTTCACAGTAGTTAGGCTTGCCAGATTCAGCAAATAAAAATACGGGACACCCAGTTAAATTAGAATTTCAAATAAACATTGGGTAATTTTTTAATATAAATATGTCTCAACTATTGAATGTCTCACATATTGCATGGTGCATACATATACTCAAAAATTATTTGTTGTTTATCGGAAATTCAAATTTACTGTATTTTTACACAACTAATGCACACCCTCTACGTTTGTTTGCCAACCACTTCCTCCCTTTGCAAGGTATTTTTGTAACAGTGCTATGCTAATTTTTTTTCCAGAAGCATGTAAAAAAAATTGACATAGCAGCGCTTACAAAAATACCTCCGGGGCAGGGGGGAGGGAGTGGTCATCAAACAAACGTAGAAGGCGTGCATTATTTGCGTAAAAATATGGTAACTGGTATCCTGTATTTAATCTGGCAACCCTAACAGTAGTAAAAATACAAACTTTGGCAACTGGATTTTATATATTAAGCTAAATATTTGGAAGAGAGCAAATTTAATCGATCAGAGCAGAGAATTAGGTAAATTTATTTTTGTACTGTCAGTCCATTAAATTTCTAATGTTCTCAGTTTCTGTTCAGTAATGAGGAAGGCTTTGCTTTGCTAGTGTACACAACCCATTTAAAAGAGATTCTCCCTGAAGGAGATATGTTGATTCACATACATGGATAGATTTAATCATTAGGACATTGCTGGCTTCAGTAAGTCATGTTCGTCTAATGTGAAGGCCGTTCCCAATGTATCAATTCATTCATCTTGTCTCTAATACAAGCCATGTGTTTCATATCAGAGTTGAAAGGACATTAATCAGAATCTCCCCCTTCACCCAGTCCAAGGGGATGCAGAGTCCCTGGTTACATCTCAAATGTCAAGATAC
>NW_004444040.1:4581158-4582614 GCF_000243295.1 Trichechus manatus latirostris
ATTTTCCAAACATTGACATAGATTTTTAGATGTCAAGAATTAGTTAATATTTATAAACTATAATCTGAACAAGGCATGGTCTTTGGCAAACTTATACTTAACACTCCTCCCCCCTTTTGGTCTTATGGATATCATCTGGAAATATATTTGAGATTGTTATTATATCTTACACTATGCACCTACTATTTAAGAAATATTTTTATTAATAATTGCTTTTTTGTGCATATCAGAGATTGGGTATACTACTTCTCTACTTATAATTTTTTCCCTTGGTAAACTCTGTTTTATATTTGCACTACATGGTACTACGGTGTGAGTCTTTGACCCTTTGTATGACAAATGGGCTTAGGGAACCCTAAGACAGCCAAAGCAGAGATGAGTTCACCCTAGGCAAGGGATGATGTTTTTAGTTTTTCTGTATTGCTGCCCTTTGCTTTTCTCTTCATGTTTATTTTGGAGTTATGGAGCTCTGTACAGAGGAGTCAGATCATATATGCACACTTGGTATTTTTAATATCAACCACCTACAGAGAGAGAATGTGTATGTGTGTGTGTGTGTGTGTTTGTGTGTGTGTGTGTGAGAGAGAGAGAGAGAGAGAAACTAAAAGCAGAAGAGATGATGAGCCCTCCAGTGTACTCATTGTGGAAGAGCCAGCGCAGATATTGTGGATCTGCTATTCCTTCAGTGTGCTTCAGTTCCCATGTGCCACTCAGGCTGTGAGCATCTCATTGGGCTGAGTGTAATTCTAATGTTTAAATACACATTTGTTTTCTGTACAATGTGCACCCTCAATGCAAGTCATGAACTTCATCTAGCACTGTACTGAAAAATAATGATCTGTTCCAATGCTGTAGGAACACTGTTAGACTTACCAAGAGACAGTCCATCTGTAGTCTCCATGGTAACTGGAGGTGTTCTCAAGGCCAGTTATGACTCCAGACCATTTTTGCCTTACATAATGACCTTAAACGCAATCTCCTTGAGGGCCTGACCAACCACATGGGTCAGTGTTTATTTAAATTCCTGCAGGATTGCTCCATGCCCTGTTCTCATTCCTCTTCTTGCTAACTCAGAGCTTGGAGATTCTTTGGGGCTTTTTGGAGAAGAATCAAGGTCTATGTTAGGTTGTGATTTTTTTCTGTTCTGTTTTGTACATTAATCTAATTCTGTTTGCTTACATAAAAAAAAATCTTATCTTAGACATTACCTATTAACCTATCCTCACTGTAAAATTTCAAACCATAGAAAAAGTTATAGAAAGTCTTTCTTTGATTGTTCAACCCAGAAAAGACCCCACAATTCTAGTCTTTCCCACTGCCCTGATTATTTTTTTTTTAATCTGTGTTTTCCCTGATTTTGTCTGCATTTTCCATGATTTTGTCTATTTTTTCCTAATTTTTGTCTCCGTTTTCCTTCATCTCTTGGAGTGTCCTAAACATTAGAGTTTTTTTTTTT
>NW_004444040.1:4592421-4598658 GCF_000243295.1 Trichechus manatus latirostris
GAGAAACTGAGAAATGAAGAAAGACAAAAAGGGAAAAAGAGGGAAAAGAAAACACAAATTAAAAAAAAGGAAAAAAGAACAAGAAAGGCCCCCCAAAAAAACAGAAAAAAAAAAAGACAACGAAAGAAGAAATGTCGTCAGGGATCCCTCTGCACGTCTGTGGAAGCTGAATGGGAGTTCCTTGCCACGCAGCTCCACCTGGCCAGAAAGGGCTCCCAACTCAAGAAAACAAAAAGAAAAGAAAGAAACAATTCAAAACGAACAAAAGCCCCGGGATCCCACCAGCGCAGTAGCCCAGACTGGGAAGCAGGTCCACACTCAAATGGAGCTCCGCAGCCCCTCAGGAAGAAGCAAAGATGGCGTACGGATCCAGGCACTTGAGCGAAAGGAGGGGGAGGTGGTGAGAGGCTAGCAAGAAATCAAAAGAAGCAGAAAAAAAAAAGCAACACTAGCAGCCAACAAATGGCACTCAGAGAGCTAGCCAGTGCGGGCTGGTGTTTCTGGACAAGAGACTGTGTCCACGGGAAGCAGAGGAGGCCGAGTGTGGATGATGAAAGGTAGAGAGTGGGAAAGCGTATATCACAAATTGCTGGTGCTTTGCAGCCCCTCAGGAAGAAGCAAAGATGGCGCAGGGAGCGAGGCACTCAAGCGAAAAGAAGGGGAGATGGCCAGAGGCAAGGAAGAAATCAAAAGAAGTGGAAAAAAGCAACACCAACAGTCAACAAATGGCACCCAGAGAGCCGCCCGCTTGGATGTGTGGAATCCAAGCAGCCAGCGCTTCCCGGTCAAGAGACCGTGGCCGCAGGAAGCAGAGGAGGCTGAGCAGGGGCGAAGAGGGGTGGGGAGTGGGAAAGCGCACACCGCAAATTACCAGTTGTTTTGTCTCCTGCTGGACGCTCCGTGAGGCTGCTTTCTCGTACCCCCGTTTGCTGGTCTCCGATAGGAGTCCAAGATAGTGGATCCGCGCTGCGTTAGCTGGTTGGGGACCTCTGCATGAACCTCTCCTTGCTCTCCATTCTCTGTCAGTTTTATCACTCCATTTGGTGCTTGGCTGAGTTCTTTATCTCTTCGTTTGATGTTTTAGGGTTTCAGGATTGTTGTATTCTCTGTTCAGCTTAGTTTTTCAGATCTTTGCTGTGGAGGGACGGCGTGATGCTTCTGCCTAGAGCGCCATTTTTGTATGTATCTAAACATTAGAGTTTTGAATTCCCTATGAGGTAGTTCCAGTGCCTTTTTTTCTACCAGAAGGTCACCCGATGTTTTATTTTGGTTGCTTTGTGGAGCCATCCTGTCCTGTTTTTTCAGATGTTTTGATATTGTCTGCTGTCTCTGGGACAGTCAGGAATTATTTTCTTCATTTATTGATTGTAGATTTATTTGTTTAATCCTGCTTCGTTGTTTTATTTGGTTATGTCTGGGCAGGCGGGCTGGATGGGCTTTGTTGCTTGCTTGTCAGTGGGCAGGATACTTCTTACCATCTTGTCCAGGTGGGCAGGGCCGGTTGCTCAGCTATGGTGCAGCAGGGCAAGTTCAGTGGGGGAGGGGAGGGGCAGGGATGGGTTGTTTGCAGCACGTACTGGGGCTGACGGGGCAGGGCCAGGGGCAGTGCAGGGTGGGGTCCGGTGGTCCAAGCCTGTGCCGCTCAGGGATGCAGCACTTGGTGTGCAGTGCAGATAGGCAGGAGGGAAGGGAGAGGATGTGATGTATGGAGCAGAAGAAAGGAAAGGGAGAGAGAGAGAGAGAAGAACTAAAAAAAAAAATAAAAAAAAAAAAAGCCCCGAAGGAGCCAGCCAGAGGGGGCAGGGCGGACTTGGTGGCAGTGAGCTGGTGTCTTTCTGGCTGAGTGACCATGGCCCGTTGGCAGTGTAGAGGGAAGAAGGGTGTGGGGTGGGAAAGTGTGCATCCCTGGTTACTGGGTACTCTGTCTCCTATTGGAAGCTCCGTGAAGTTGCTGTCCAGTATTCCCTGTTCACTGCTCTTGGTGGCTGAGGTCCAAGATGGCAAATCCATGCCACATTAGCTAATAGGGGACCTCCAGTCTGTAGCTCTCCTCATTCTCTGTTCTCTGTCAGTTTCTTATTCCTTTCGGTGCTAAACTGAGTTCTTTATCCCTTCATTTGACACTTAGGGTTCCAGGATTGACATTTATATATGTTTTACTTAGTTTTTTGGGTCTTTGCTGTAGAGGGATGGCATGGTGCTTCTGTCTGTAGCGCCATGTTGGCTCTGCCTCCTGATTGTTTTTTTTAACTGTATTCTTAAGAACGTGATCTTTCCTGACCACATATATGTGTGTGTACATCTGTGTTTAATTTTTTTAAAATGTGTTTCAGCTGTCTATTGCTCTTTTTGCTGTGTTTCAAACCACCCAAACTCAGTGGCTTAAAACAATATTCATTTTGTTATATCTCATGATTCTATGGGTTGGCTGGGGATTAGCAGGGTGATTCTGACCTTGCTTGTACTCTGGATGAAAATACCCACAATAATATTTCCCATTTTACACGCTCTTCTAGAATTTTGCCACACTCTGATCAAATGCTGGAGTCTGTTCTCCTTCGTCTTAAGCTGGGAGGCCATTGTAATTGTCACAACTTATAGAGTATGGCAGAGAGAATATTTTACTTTGAGACTAGTTCATAAAAAGTGATGCAGCTCCCACCTGGTTCTCTCTCAGGGCACTTAACCTGGAACCCAGCCACAGTGCTGGGTGGAAGCCAGGTCATATGGAACCTCAGTACTGACTAAGCTTCCAGGTGACAGCCGGCACCAACTTGCCAGTCATGTGGGGGAACTAGCTTGGGAGTGAATCCTCCAGCCCTCAGACAAGTAACCCAGCTAATGCCACATGGAGCAGGAGAGTCTTCCCTGCTGAGCTCTGCCAAATGGAAGATATGTGAGCAAAATAAAGGAATGTTATTGTTTTGAGCCACTAAGTTTTGAGGTGGTTTGTTTTGCAGCAGTAGGGTAATTGGAATAGGCTTTCTTAAGCAGTTGTAGTCAGATGGTGGTGTGGGGTTAGGCATCTGGTGTCTTGGTCCTCCTCCATGTGGCCTCTCTCTGGAACATGGAAGCCTGCACTCCTTACTTGGCAGCTCAGGACTCCAAGAGAGAGGAAGTGGAAACTTCTAGCGTTTTTAAAGCCCGAACTTTCAAGTCCCCAGATAACTATTCTATTGTTCAAAGCAGTCAGAGGCCCAGCCCAAATTCCAGGGCAAGGAGGCATAAGCTCCACCTCCTGATAGGAGGAACGGCATGTGTGTATCGAAAGAGAAGGCATTGATGGTGTGCATCTTAGGAAACCAGCTGTACCCTCTCCCTCATTAGAATATTAAGTCCAGGAGGGCCCCAACCTTGTCTCTCTTGCTCACCATTGTACCCTGAGCAACTATTTATGTATCTGACACATGCTATCTGTGAAAGTATTTATTGCATCGTTGAACAAAAGTATAGTGTAAAAGTGAAAGCGTGAGACTTTTGTATGAGACTATTTCCTTTGACCAGAATACCTGCTCTTCTTTCTCTAAGCTGTCTAACTCCCACTCATCCTAAAAACTCAGTTCCAATGCCATTTCCTCATGGCTTCAGGTAGAGTTAGCTACTCTGTCCTCTTGGATCCTATAGTATTTTGCTCATATCCAGTTGTTATGCTGGACATTTATTGGGTTCTCTTAAATCAGGAGGATCACAAAGGGCAAAAATCATATCTTAGTTGTCTTTGAGTGACTTCCAGTGTCTGGCAGGTAGTAGGCATTCAATAAATGCTCAGAACTACAACTTACAGTAGACACTCAAAAATGGAATCAATTACTTCTAATCTAGGACTTCACCAATCAGCAGGAAAATAAAAAAAACACTTTAAGTATGTCTTAAGAAGAGCTTGTGGCTAAAGACCTAGGGAAGAAATAAAAAGAAAGCCTTTAGTCCAGAAAAAGGAAGTCATTTCCAAAGGAGAATACTAAGATTACTGAGAGGATAGAAATTATGTGAGTTTACAATCGTAGAATTACTTAACCTCCTGGATTTCATCTGTAAAATGAGGAGCATAATATTTCTTATAATTTAAGGCCCTGGCGGTGCAGTGGTTAAGAGATCGGCTGCTAAGCAAAAGGTCGGCAGTTGGAATCTACCAGCTGCTCCTTGCAAACCCTACAAGGCAGTTCTACTCTGTCCTGTAGGGTAGCTAAGAGTTGGAATTGACTCGACAGCAATGGGTTTGGGTGAGGAGTAAGTCCCTAGGTGGTGCAAATGGTTAATGTGCTCATCTGCTAACCAAAGTTTATAAGTTTCCATCCACCCAGAGGCGCCTCAGAAGAAAGGCCTGGTGATCTACTTCTGAAAAATCAGCTATTGAAAACCCTACAGAGCACAGTTCTTCTCTGACATACACAGGGTCACCATGAGTTAGAATTAACTCTGCAGCAACCAGTGATGGTAGTGGTAAGGAGTAAATGAAATAAAACATGCACGGTGCTTATCCCAAAGCCTGGAACATAGTAAGTATTCAATAAGTGGTAACAACAATAATAAAACCTCTAACAATATCTACCATTCATTGACTGATCACTTTGTGCCAGGATAATATGGATGCCAAATAACGGATGCTTCTTTGCTGAAGTAATTCAACATGAAACAAAAAAGAGGGGTATCCTTTCCTGAAATATCAACAAGACTGTGTCACATCTCTTTCTTGTTGTTTTCAGGGACATTTTCAGGGACATTGTTCAGGGCAGAAATCCAGGTGAGCCTGAGATTTGCTGATGCCGCAATTCGGTGAACAGGTGGAAAAGCCTGGTATGTGCTAGCTGTCACTTAAAAGAGTAGATAAACCCATATCTGAAAAGAAATCTCTAGGCCTAAGATTTCTTGTTCTTGGAAATTTGGAACAATTAGCTTTCCTATCTACCACCCATCTGTCCGTTTGTCGTACTGTGGTGACTTTTGTGTTTCTGTGATGCTGGAAGTTATGCCACTCATATTTCAAATACCAGCTGGATCACCCATGGTGGACAGGTTTCAGGAGAGCTTCCAGTCTCCTGGTGTCACTAGGGGGTGTAGGGGGTGCAGACCGCAGTGGGTGACACTGTCAGAGGGGGTGACACCAAAATGACTGTCTATAACATTGTTGTGCAGTGTTTCAGCACAAATTTATTATTTTTTATAAAAATATCCCTGCAGTTCTAACAATGAAACCATTTCTCGTAAGCCCAGCTTACATGTATCAATACACCTACAAGGCTAAAACTCTATGCTAATTGAATTTGTGAACCTTCTAATGGGCTCCGGACAGAGCTGTCATTATTACCCAATTACAGTGGCACTTCGAATCACGTAGTTTCGTCTGCCCACGCTACAAGCACTTGCTGTTGTTTTCATTGCTGCTGGTGTGTTTATGGTGGCTGATTTTGTCAAATTTTCTGGTGTTTTAGCCACAATATTGTGGTAATTGGTATTTGTGAACCTATATCAATAACTTTTTTGAGGATGAAGTAGTGATTAAAGGAAAAGAAGGAGTGATACTTGGGAATTACGATTTAGGAGTAACATTAGTACAACAAACATTACTAAGGATTCTATATGGTCTGGTACAGGAAGAGGTCCGTGGAGGGCGTGATACCATGAGTTACTGCATTGCGTGACACCAACCCTAGTGATGCCAATGTTCCAGACTAAGACAGGCTAGGAAGAAAGGCCTGGTGATCGACTTCTGAAGATTAGCCATCAAAAAACTGATGGATCACAACAGAATTTTTGCCCAGTATAGTGCTGGAAGATGAGCCCTCTAGGTTGGAAGGCACCACAGAATAGCAGCAACAATGGACTCAAACATACCAGTGACGGTGAAGATGATGCAGGACAGGCCAGGCGACGTTTCGTTCTATGATACACAACGTTGCCATGAATTGGAGCTGACTCGCTGGCAACCAACAACCACAAGCTTTCCTATGAGAGTTATTTTGAGCAGAAAAATGGTGCAGACCTGGCCTAACTACGGTGGAGACGCTGAGTAAGGATCCAGGCAGACATTTCTCAGAGGCAGCCTCTTACACATTCCCCACAGCTACACCCTCAAGGTTTTTGGGAGAATCCATAACCAACTAAAATTGCTTTGCTTGAAAACTGAGGCAGCCTGATCCAGGGCAGGATGCCCAGAGGACCTCTTTGCTAGCTGCCAGCTAATTAATTTACCTCCAAAACGCAAAACAAGATTCACTGTTCTCGCTGTTTTTTTTTTTT
>NW_004444040.1:4599272-4600991 GCF_000243295.1 Trichechus manatus latirostris
AAGAAATATCTGGCCCAAAATGTCAATAGTGGCAAGGTTGAGAAACCCTGTTGACAGTCGTTCTGGATGTACTAGTTGGCTTAAATGTTCGTTTTATCTCTATACCCCATACCATTGATGTATTAAAGTCTTCTACAGTTTTGTAACCTGGTGTCAAACACAGGCCTGGCATATATTGGACATTCAAACATTTCTTCCATGAATAAATGCATGACTTTCAGTGAATACTTGCTGAATGAATGAACAATGACAACATTTGTGCTTCTTAAACATTGCGAGCTTTCAGGATGGCTTTGGTCCTTCTTCAGTGGGATTCAGGCTTCTAATTGTCAAGGAGATAAATTCTGTGAAGGATGTGGAAAGATAGTAACGAAGCTACCTGGAGCAGAGAGGTAATAACTAATATTTCTCTACTTGGATACACAGAATACATTTATTTAAAAAGCTCATGTGAATTAACTAATTTCCATAAGGTCCCTGTAGCAGATCTTTTATTAATCTATGTATCTATAAGCATTTATTGAATGCCTTTTGTATACTGAGAAGCCATTATTTATCCAGACTTTAGTGAGACCAGAAGACTTTGTATCATTAGCTGGCGAGTTGTTCTAAAAGAGTTGGCTTATTCATGACTAGAGAGTTCCATCTCTTTTGTGGCCTTGGCCAGATTTTATAAAGTGTAGCTTTTTGTTTATTTATAATGGGCTTTGAGATCTTGAACAAGATGTAACATATGTGTGAATGCTTAGAGGGCAATTTTTAATAACAACAGGAATAATGCTGCTTTGTGCTGCTTAACTGTGGATCTTTTCTTCTAAAGATTTAAAGCCCATTATAGACATAATTTTATTGTTGATCTATTGCAACAGTGTTTTTCCTTCTCGCCCCGTCCAGTTGGATTCTTTCTTTATTAAAGATGGCACGAATACTTTCTCAAGTTATGACCTCTTTGATAAACAGCTCAGAACGTTATGAAAGCAAAGCAGGAGATGTCACAAATAATTAGTGACAGAAGGTTCGCTGATGCTTGGGTGTTAACGCTGCCAGAAAGCTCAGATATTTGTGGGTTGCGCTGTACGTTTTTGTACAGATGTGTGTGAGGTTGAATTTCAGCCATGTGCCTTTTACAGCTTCAGGAAACATTTTGTCATGCTACTTCCTTGGGTGATCTTTTATGACCGAAAGGAAAAAAAAATCATATTCCTGTCTTGTGAAATGGAGCTCGAATTCTGGGTAGTTTAACAGTAATCAGGATAAGCCTGAGTCACAGCTGCATGTGATGGTTTGCATTAGATACGAATGGCAACTACAGCTCTAAATATGGAAATTAAATACTTTAGGTTTAGGTTGATTCAAATCTGTGGGTAGGAAACGTCTGATCTTTCCTACGATAAGTTTAAAAGTGTGTGGAGCGTTCTCTAGGGCTACAAATCCTGTTGGCATTCATATGTATTTCTTTCGTGACAGTCCCTTGAGGTCTCTTGGCAGCCACCTTCTTTAATATGGGAAGAGATTGGTATTGATAGGAATGAGAAAAAAAAAAAAAAAATCAAGCATCCTCAGAAGATTACCAGAGTGTGGTTGATCTAGAGACCAAACCCGACAGTTCCAAGCCTCAAAAGATGAGTATCAAACAATAGTTGGCTTCCCTCCCTCCAGGCATGAGACATCCACGTTTACTCTCAGAATCAGTTTGTAATTTGGAAGCTTCTTATGTTT
>NW_004444040.1:4602610-4630806 GCF_000243295.1 Trichechus manatus latirostris
TGACAGTGGGTTTGGTTCTTGGTTTGGGCTCAGTACAAGGCATGAAATCAATACTTAATCCTTACAAGGACATTGGCCATTCCATTTATGCTTTGGAACTTTCCTCTGGAAAGTATGGTAGAGCTGAGGGCTGGGAGAAGCCTTCCTAATCTGCTTACACACAAGAACTGCTTAGTGAAGAGAGACAAATTGGTGATGATGGTTGAACGACCAGGAGGTATGGTGGGAGAATGTTAATTAAAATAATGGCCAAATATTTTATATCTAAAAAGTTACTCTAGTGCTTAGTTGTTAGACCTAGTTATTCTGCCATCTTTAATTTCTTTTGAATGGCCATACTCCCCAACTCTTGCTGAACATGTCGGAGAGAGTGGAGTTTCTTTGCAGGAAACTCCAGTTCTTTGCTTAAGAACCCTTTTGCTTCCAGATTTTTTTTTTTTCTTTAAGGCTTAGAGTTATCGAGGTCAAGATAAAGAACAATTGTAAAAATAAAATAAAACAATGTTCACTCGTGCCCAGTCTTGGCTTTGAGGGTACCTGGAATTCTGTTGGTTAGCTGCAGCTCCAGAGGGAACATTATATGGACTGCACAAAACACCTCAGTTTCTTCTGAGGGAGGACTTATGGGAGGATCCTTTTCTCAAAGTGCTGTGGCTTGGGTATGGGTTTTCGTTCCCTTCCCTTTGGAAATTTCCCCACTCTGGTAACCAGATTCCAATATACAGTCTCAGGGAGGAGGTGCGACAGCCAAACTTTACAACAGTTTATCCATGGTCTAGAATGGGGAGTGGATTCTAGCTCTTTGAAGCTGCCTTCTGCAACTCCAACATCTTCTACTGGAAGTGCCTGGGGTCAAGGTGATCCAGTGTAATGGAGCAAGCATCTTTAATCCCAACAGGAATCTGCAAGAGTTGAGAGGTGGCAAAGACACCAAGCAGGGCTGAGGTCAACATGTAAATGTAGTCCCCACAGCTCCCTCCTATTGCACAGAAACACGCAGCCACACTTGTGGTGGTGGCTGGGACACATCCCTGGGGCAGGATGGGAAGCTAGCTGTTTCCAGCCTTGAGTGGATCTGGGAAACTCTTTTTAACTGGATAGGGCCCTGAGGTCTGTGCGATGGGATATAGGCATATCCTGCAATCCAAATAAAGCACAGGTGTGGGTCTACCCTGAGGAATGGAGACAGGAGACATTGGCCAAGACCTGCCGAGAGGAGACTGGGAAGCCACTGCCCGCAAAGAATTGCCCAGGGGTCCAGTTCCCACGCATAGTATGTGGCCTCATCTCACTGCCTGAGTTCCTGGCAGAGTGGCTTTCCCTCACCCAGGCTAGAGTTTCACTTTCTGGTATTGGTTTCTTCACTCTTTCCATAGGGAGCACAGTGTCCTCCCATGTTTTTTCTCGCCCTGCCCAGGCCCATCTAAGCCTGGGAAGGAGTGAGTCCTGAGCTCCAAGCTGGGGCCTTGGCCTCACCATCTGCATTCCATCTCTTCCTTAAATAAGGTCCATCTTGTAAAAACTAAAAGCAAAGATTCTAAAGAGATTACTCTGTCAATGATACCAACATTCTGGATTGTTTTGCTCCATTTTGAGGGGTATTAAAGAATCAGGGAGAAGTGAGACTTTCATTACTGATATCTCCACTTTCACAAAAATAATCATAATAATTAACATTACAAAAAATTTTCATGTGACTTGGTCCTGGGTTAAGCACTTGGTTTCCATAGTTTCGTTCAATCATCACGACAATTCTCTAAGGTAGGTGCTACTATTTACTTTGCTTTATAGATGAGGAAACAGAGGAACAGAGAAGTTAAGTTGCCCAAGGTCACACAGTAAGTGGAAAAGCTGGGCTGGCAGCTCGACTAAAGTGTTATAAATATTTTCCATCATTTGTTCTTTGCTTAAACAAATGTAACTAAATAGAGAGGGGTGTTTTGTAGCAATGGGGAGATACTATGGCGGATATGCCATGGTGGATATATGGTGGGCCCTCTTTAATTTTTGCAAAGGACAATGGAGGCCGGTGTCCATATTTTCACTGGCCTCTTACGTTCCTATCTATGTTTATCTCTGTCCTTGGGGTGCTTTCCTGGCCATTCTCTCCCACCTTAGAATTCCAGGCAAATTGTCTTCATGCTGCTTCTCGCCACCCAGCTTATTGGCTTTCTCTCTCTCTCGCACCTCCATTCCTTCCTCATTTCCTCTCCCACAGAACAATAGTGATGACAGTGATCCCAATAATAGTAACAAGTCTTTGGTTGTCTGTTACTTGGAAAAGAATGCATCTATTTATTTAGGAAAGTCCAAATGAGCAATTACCAGTTGCTGTAGAGTCAATTCCAACTCAGGCATTTTCATATGGGGACTTACATGCATGCCCTTTTTACTTTTTTTACCAAATCAGATTGTATTATACATATTATTATTGTGAGACCCCGTGTGTGTCAGAGTACTGTGCTCCACAGAGTTTTCAGTGGCTGATTTTTCGGAAGTAGATTGCCAGGTGCCGCTGGGTAGACGTGAACCTCCAATCTTATGGTTAGCAGCTGAGCATGTTACCATTTGCAACACCCGGGGACACCACAATAAGCAATTACTATTTTCTAAACCTGCCTGTCCAATGTGGCAGGAGTCACCAGCTCGATGTGGTTATTGAGTACTTGAAAGGTAGCTAGTCTGAACTGAGCTGTGCTATGAGTGTGTTCAGCTGCTGACCAAAAGGTCAGCTGTTCGAATCCACCGGCTGCTCCTTGGAAACCCTATGGGGCACTTCTACTCTGTCCTATAGGGTCACTATGAGTTGGAATCGACTCGATGCAATGTTCTTTTCTTTTTAAATGAGTATAAACTACATACTTGCTTTTGAAGAATTAGTATGGGGGAAAAGAATGTAAAATCTCATTAATAATTAGTTAAATGTTGATTACACATTGAAATGATGGCTTAGATAAAATATATTATTGCAATTAGTTTGATCTTTTTTTTTTTTTTTTACCTTTTCTATTGTGGTTACCAGAACATTTAAAATTGCATATGTGGCTCTTGCTGCTTCTACTGGACAGTCCTGCTGTAAAGCCTGTGCTCCAGGCTTGGGGTAAAGAAAGGGGTGAGGCACAGCCCCTGCCCTGAGGGAACTCCCGGGCTCCTTTTAGACTCCAGTACTCATGAAAGACACAGGCCCCGTGGTTGTCCCTGTAGGGAGCATCTGTATTTTCATAGAGGGCAAATGCCTTCATCTAATGGTGGGAATTCAGGCACCAATGGCCTGCTGGGGGATGAGTGCCAGCTGTATGCTCCTGGACTGGAGAGACTGCACTTCTCTGTAGTGTCCAGCACGGTGCCTGGAGCAGAGTAGGAGTGTCCTCAGCAACTGTCCAGTGATCAAACAGCTTTGGGTCGGGAGAGGTGTTCTGTCCGGTGTCTCCTTACTCCCATCAAACAACATCATGAGCATCACCTCCTCTGCTCATCTCTACCTGATTCTGCCCTCACTTTCGCCACACCCTATCCAGTCAGTCAACCTTAGCTCTGGTCTGTCCGATAGGGTTGCTGTGAGTTGGAATCCGCTCGTTGGCAATGGGTTTGGTTTTGGTTTTGTCCAGTCGTCACAGCCCTGGCAGTCCTACTTCTTTACTCTAACCAGCCCTTCATGTCCCCAGTCTTAACTCAAGCCTTCATCATCTCTCACTTAGCTCCCATCTGGTCCTCCCTCCTCTGAAGTCTAGCTTGAATCAGTCACCTGCAGGACCATCTGATTCTGGTTCTGGAGGCATGGGGGTCCTAAGAATCAGCATTTCTAACAAGCCCCCAGGGATCCTTCGCTGCTCCACAAACCACTCTTTTAGGCTTGCCGGTCTGGCCCGATGATCTTTTTAAAATATAAATCTGATTATGACACTGTTCTCCTAAGACCCCCTGTCCAGAGCCTTCTGGATGAAGCCCACACTCCTTAGGGCCCCACCCCTAGGGCTTTCCTGGTCGGTTCCCTGTTTACTGTTCCTTCTTCATCGCTGAGGCTCGGCCTGCACTCCACTGTGGTGCTTGCAGCTGTCCGGATGGACCAGGCTCTACCTTGCCTCTGGGCCTTTGCACACTCTGGGTGCCCTGCCTGCTGTACATGTCTCTCCTTTCCTACAGGCTGCCTTTCCAGCCTCCTGTGACAGTGGCTTCCTGCTGTGCTGGGCCCTGGGCTGGCAGGAGATGCCAGGGCAGGGGGTGAGGAAAGGTCAGGAATGTCTCACTCCTCTCTGCTTTGAGTGGCATATCCAGCAGTGGCTGTGTCTTCTCCACAGCCCCAATTCCTGCCAGACAGGCCTGCTATATTTCCAGCCTCTGCTGGACCACCCCGGGCCCCGGGCATTAGAAACACCACCTCCTTCCTCCCTCTGTCCCTGCCGCCCCATCAGTGGATGTGGCTTCCTGATGTTTCAATACCTGGGTGGCTCCTTGGCCCCTGTTTGGTTTCTTAGCCTTCCTATAATCAATTCTCTGTACAAAATTCCCTGTACAAAATACATAAAGTGATTCCTGTTTTGTTGGTTAGACCACTGATGTCCAATAGAACTTTCTGCGATGATGGAAATGTTCTACATCTTCCCTGTCCAATATGGTAGCCATTAGCCACATGTGGTTACTGAGTGCTTTAAATATGGCTAGTGCAACTGAGAAACTGAATTTTTAATTTTATTTAGTTGTAATTAACTTAAATGTAAGTAGCCACACGTACCTAGTAGCTACCATATTGGAAGGAGAGGGTTACACCTGCCTAATACATAGCCCTGAAATTCAGGAATAGATTCTGAAATAGGCATTGGAAAGAAATGCCTAATACATAGCCCTGAAATTCAGGAATAGATTCTGAAATAGGCATTGGAAAGAAAAGAGAGGTTTTCCATGCTCTGTGTGGTCCAGCACGGGCCCACTGCCTGCATATAAACAGCATGATTTTTCAAACTTTTAAATTATCATCTAAAATATAGATCTACAAGGCCTGGATTACAAAAAGTAAGAGAAATTATCAAGAATCATTGGTAAATAAATTAAAGCAAGTTGCAGACTAATCCTTATAGTACAATCTGATTTGATTAAAAATAAAAAGGGCATAAATATACGTCCTTATATGAAGATGTCTGCAAGGTTCCACAAAACACTGCTAATGGGGGGAACAGGGGCAGGAAGGAGGGAGACAAGAACTGTTATTTTTCACTTAATTCACTTTCTATCTTTCTGTACTGTTTGGATCTATCTATCATCTATTTATTAATCTATTTCCATGAGCATGTCTCACTTTTATAAAGAAAACAGCAAAGAAAAAGAAAGGACGAAATATTCTTACATTTGGAAATACTTCTACCCGTAACCCATTGCCGTCGAGTTGATTCTGACTCATAGTGACTCGATAGGACAGAGTAGAACTCCCCATTAGGGTGTCCAAGGCTGTAATCTTTCCAGGAGCAAACTTCTACATCTTTCCCCCATGGAGCAGCTGGTGGGTTTGAACTGCCAATCTTTCAGTTAGCAGCGGAGCGCTTAACCACTGTGCCAACAGAGTTTCTTTGACATACATGTAGAATGGATAATATACCTTTGTGCTTTCTTATGTAGAGTCTGTTAAGTGGGAGTTCATCATTTTCTGGATGACTCGGTGTTGTCACTATGAATTCCTTGTCATGTGCTGTGTTGTAATGTGGTGAAGTCCTCAGGAAGATAGGTAAGGCTCAGTGTCCTTGAGCAGAATGTCTGTAATCCTTGAACTCTTGCTCTCTACTTGTCTACTTGTCTTGCTGTGTGTGGGCTTGCACCTGGCATGTTTGTACTCTCTGTTTTAGTTTGTTAGAATTATGTGTCAACTAAGCGTAAACAGGCTCTAAAACTGAAGGTCTGAGGTGCTTGCGGAGTCCCTGGGTTGTACAACTGGTTAACACACTTGGCTGCTAACCGAAAGGTTGACAGTTTGAGTCCACCCGAGGTGTCTCGGAGGAAAGGCCTAGCAATCTACTTCTAAGAAATCAGCCACTGAAAACCCTATAGGGCCCAGTTCTACTCTGATACACATGGGATTGCCATGAATTGGAATCAACTCCAGGGGAATTTTTAATTTTTTTTTTAAGGTGCTCACTCCCCTATTACCCTCACCTCATTATGACATTTCTGTCAGGCTCTCCATTTTGGGGGTGAGACCTCTCCTCACCACTAAAAGGATAGGTTGTTTCTAAGGATACGAGATTTCATCAGAATACAAGTGACCGCTCAGTGCAGGAGATGATGAAGCGTGGCTGACTCTGCTACACTAACGGGGTGCCTCCTGTGGCAGCCTCTGCCCCTCTCCATGCCAAGGTCTGTCCTGCCATGGCCAAGTGCGTTGCTCTCAGCATTCAGTTCTTTAATATGTGGGACCCATATCACCGCTCAGGAAGAACTTGCTGAAAACAGACTATGCCTCAGATAGCAATTGTTTGTGGCATTCAGGACTGTCCTGATTCTAGAGCCAACCTCAGAAGCATCCTTATCCTTGGGGGCTTGGGTGTCTTGGAACAGTATGTCTACCTCCAGCTTTCCAGGATCCCAGAAGGCCCGCATACTGTGTTTTTCCTTTATTCTCGTCTTAGCTGTGTACTGGACTTTTGAGGCCATTGCTTCTAGATAAATAGTCATTAGTTCATGGAGCACACATGATTTAATGCTACAAATGACACAAAACGACTTAATGGACATAGAAGAAAGACTCTGGAAGCTGTGTAAACTTGGACAAGTTACTTGACCTCTCTGTGCTTTGGTTTCTTCAGTTATAAATGGGAATACTAATAGGGCAGGGAGAAGTATATCTGAGAATTGTTTAAATGTAGATTAATTGGCATTCATGAGAGCCCAGGATGGGGTGGTGTCTTAGTTTCCTAGTGCTGCTGTAACAGAAATGCTACAGTGGGTGGCTTTAAAGAACAGAAGCTTATTTTCCCAGAGTTCTGGAGGCTAAAAGTCCAAATCAGAGTCTTAGCCACGTGGGTTCATTCCTTCCTTGTTGGTAGTCCCAAGCGGTCCTTGTCTTTCCTTGACTTATAGATGATCCTTACAAGGTGTGTGTCTTCCCCTGTGTGTGGCATGTGTCTCTGCATCTAATCGACTCTTTTTATAACTTGGAAGTGATTAGATTTAGAACCCACCCTACTTGGGTATGATTAATTAACATAACAAAGAAAACCCTATTTCCTGACAGGCTTACATCCACAGGTATAGGGGTAGGGATTCCAACACATATTTTAGCGGGACATAGTTTAACCTATATCAGTTGTAGTATGGCTTCTCCATGAATTTCCTTTTCTTTTCTCATATCTAGTTGGGGAGATATATGCCAGCTCGGGTGATAGAGACCTTCTTCCTGTAACTTTACCCATCCCACATTTTAGAACAATTCTTTTTAGAACCGAGCCACTCAGGTCCACGGTCAGTGTGGCCTAGCATGTCTTACTGGAGCTGGCACAGATGTTGATGATCACTCTTTTAGCTTCGAAACAAGGGGTTATAGCACCAGAAATTCATATTAAATGAAGTCCATTTCCTCTATAATGTGAGAGCACTTTCCTGATCTCCCTTTAAGCAAAACAGATGTGTTTGAAGCGGCCTAGAACAGGATATGGAAAATTTGGCTAATGATCAAATGTGGGCTCAAAGGGAGATCTTTTATAACTCCCTTTGAGCTAGGTTGCTGTCTAAAAATAGCTAATTGATATGGTACTTTTGAAATACAACCAACTACTAGCTGTTGCTGTTAAATTCTAGAAGGCAGTCATTGATTTCAGGAAGATGCTTGGCGTGTGAACCATGAAGGTGAACCTACGTGGGCTTCTTTCCTGTGGAATTCTGACGTGCCATTGCTGTGCTCTGTATCTACATAGCAACCTCTCTGCAAGACTGTAACACACCTGTACCTCTCATAACCTCCCCAAACATCAGGAAAGAGAGTCACTTCCTTTAGCTTGTGGTTCAAGAAACAGAGAGCACGTGCCTTATGCCAAACTGGTTTATATTGAGTGAACTTAGTTTAATGCTACAAATGCTAATTAAAGCATGTAACTGTGCTAACTTGCTACTGTGATGGATTCAAAGACATACAAACAGAGCAAAGTGGTGGAGCAGAGAATTCATTGGAACTATAGAATTAGAAGGGATTTCAGGGATTAGCTATTACAAAACCCTCATTAAAATGATGGTGCAGTGGGAAGGCAGGGAAAAGAAAAAATTAACATGTATTTTGTGTCAGGCATGTATATAGGTGGGAAAAGGGAAGAAGGAATATATATATACATATATAAATAAATTATTTCTCTATATATACATATACACCTTTTTTTAAAATTAAGCACAATGGAGACATTGTGCTGAGACTCTTAAAGTAATTTGAATTTCATAAAAACCCTGTGAGATCACCCCTTTGGGAGCAAGGGAGAATGAAGAAAACAAGATACAAGGGAAAAATTAGCCCAAAGGACTAATGAACCACAACTACCACGGCCTCCACCAGAATGAGTCCAGCACAACTAAATGGTGCCCGGCTACCACCACTGACTGCTCTGACAGGGATCACAACAGAGGGTCCCTGACAGAGCTGGAGGAAAATGTAGAACAAAATTCTAACACACAAAAAAAGACCAGACTTATTGGCCTGACAGAGACTGGAGAAACCCTGAGAGTATGGTCCCTGGACACCATTTTAGCTCAGTAATGAAGTCACTCCCGAGGTGCACCGTTCAGCCAAAGATTAGACAGCCCCATAAAACAAAAAGAGACTAATGGGGCACAACAACCCAGGGACAAGGACTAGAAGGCAGGAGGGGACAGGAAAGCTGGTAATAGGGAACCCAAGTTCGAGAAGGAGGAGTGTTGACATGTCGTGGGGTTGTTAACCAATGTCATAAAACAATACGTGTACTAACTGTTTAATGAGAAACTATTTGTTCCATAAACCTTCATCTGAAGTCCAATAAAAAGAAAAAAAAACAAAAACCCTCTGAGATAGATGATAAATTTTTCATTTTAGAGAAACAGAAATTGAAGCTCAGCAACATTAAATGCCATTGCTGGGAAGTGGTTGACGTGGGATTTGAACTCAGGTCCACCCATTATCAAAGCCCTTGCTCTTTGTATTAAATACACAACCTCTCAATTCCCATGTTTCAGATAAGGACACAGAGTGTAGAGGAAGGACATGTTTCAACCAAGCCTTCTGTTCCACCATTCAATTGTCTTTCTCTTATTTCATGTTGAATGTACCCCACAACTAGGAACTAAAAAATCCAGTTGCCGTCAAGTTGATTTCGACTCTGCTCCATAGGGCTTTCAATGGCTGATTTTTAAGAAGTAATCTCCAGACTTTTCTTCCAAGGTGCCTCTGGGTAGACTCGAACCTCCAACTTTTCAGTTAGCCCCTGAGCTGGTTAACTGTTGCACCAGCTAGGGACTCCAACTAGAACTAGAAGGAAGCAAATGTCAGCTGATCAAGAGTGCTAGGCCCCCAATTAAATTCTTCTTCCCATGTTGTTGTTGATGTTGTTAGGCGCTGGTGAGTCGGTTCCGACTCATAGTGACCTATGTTCAACAGAATGGAACACGCCTGGTCCTGCACCATCCTCACAATCGTTGTTATACTTGAGCCCATTGTTTCAGCCACTGTGTCAATCCATCTTGCTGAGGGTCTTTCTCTTTTTCGCTGACCCTCTACTTTACCAAGAGTCATATTTTGAGTGCCATCCAACCTGAGGGGCTCATCTTCTGGCACTATATCAGACAATGTTCCGCTGCTATTCATAAGGTTTTCACTGGCTAATTCTTTTCAGAAGTAGAGTGCCAGGTCCTTCCTCCTAGTCTGTCTTAGTCTGGAAGCTCAGCCATGGATGCCCTGCTGGTATTTGAATACTGGTGGCATAGCTTTCAGCATCACAGCAACATGCAAGCCCTCACAGTATGACAAAATGACACATTACATGCCCTCAATCAGCAACTTCAATCCTAGATTGTCCATGGGAATGAATTCCAGAGACAAATAAACACTTTTTTGAAAAAGTGTTTTCAAAGTTGTTGATGAGACCACTTGGAATATTCCTCTGTGCCACCCAGGAGACATATATATATATATATGTATGCACACACCCACACAACATATATATATATATGTATGTGTATGTATATATATATATGGAGCCCTGGTTGGCCAGTGGTTAAGAGCTCGGCTGCTAACCAAAAGGTCAGTGGTTCAAATCCACCAGCTGATCCTTGGAAACCCTATGGGCCAGTTCTACTCCATCCTATAGGGTCGCTATGAGTCGGAATTGACTCAACGGGTTTGGTTTATATATATATATATAGAGAGAGAGAGAGAGAGAGAAAGAGAGAGAAAGCAGAGCAACATTTTTAGTTTACCCCATTTTGAATCTGAGTTGAAGGATATATGGGAGGTCTTTAGGTCTTTGTACTGTTCTGGCAAATTCTCTGGATGGTTGTAAAAACACCTCCTCTAACTTCACAAAAGGGAAGGAGGATCAAGATCAACAGCCCAAGGCTGATTGCTATGAGGTGGAGGTTAAACACGCCTCCTCTCTCTGCCATCTTTACCAATTTTGACACCAACTGTCTCTACCATGGCACTCTGCTAGTTTAGATAATTCATTGCAATGGCCACACAGAACTCAGAGACAATACTCACAGTTATGGGGTTTATTAGGGAAGTAACAGTTACAGTTCAGGTTCAGGCATGCTCAGGATACAGTTCTTCCATTAGGATAGCCTCTTCCCAGCTGTGCTCCAAGGCACGCCTCTCTGGCCCCCGGCCTCTGCCCTGCTTGAGCAAGTGTTACAAAGCTCTTTCAGCTCTGCTGATCAGTGCTGAAAAGCACCCTACTCTGCCAGTCAGCCTCGGCCCGAAGGCACTCAGCTCTAGCTCCAAGGGTCAGCAAACCTAGCTCTGCCAAGTGCCGGAGGCACCCTACTCTACCAGCAAGCCTCCTGCCCAAAGGCACTCAGCTTTCTCACTCCATGGACCAGGAAGCCTACCATGCCATCTCTGCTACCACTGTTTCTCTGCCACTGCTTCTCGCCATCTTGTGTTACAATTCTCTTCTCGGTCTCCTGGTTCCAGAAGCTTCTCACCACAGGGATCCTGGTCCAAAGGATACCTCCGCTCTTTGCTATTCTTCTTTGGTGGTGGTGGAATCCTCTCCTTCCTGCCTCTAGGATTGCTCATTTCAAGCCCAGCGGGATGACAAAACTGACCAATCCCCTTGGTGGGCCATGATTACCCTATTTGCACAGTCCTACCCAATCACTTGGGTGGAAGTTACAAGACCATGGCAAGAAAGACCACATGAAAATGATCCATTGCACTGCAGTGGGGGTAAGTTACATCAAATAAAAAAGTGGTCCAAAAATAAAACACCAATATGCAAAGATACAAAATACAAATGTAATTGATGTGGGCTAATTACAAGACGTGATTGCATTACCATGAAACCAAAACTGTATATACTTTAAACCAGTTAAGTCTGATTAATGAAAGCAGAAAAAAGCCCTCTAGACTTAGCAACAAAGAGGTGTATACCTGGGTGATACTGACATAATAGTCCTCAGTGTTCTCACTGGTTTTCTGTCCTAGTTCAGTTACGCCTCAGTCTTTAAAATGGGAATGGGAGCAAAGTATTTCTCTATCTTATTTTAGCTGTGGTAGAGAGAAAATGGATGTTACCTGAAAAGCATTTGAAACCTATGGGAAGAGTAGATGGGTAGAGAAGAAAAAAAGAAAGTTTCCTTGTTAGCATTTCTTAATCTCATAATGAGAGAAGAATAGCATCATCTATTCTGGTTGAGGTTTTAGAAATCAGACAGGAAAGTGTGCTGTAATGAAGGGGCGTTGATTTTGGAGGGTTTGGTAGCAGTAGAAATAATCAAAACAAAAGAATTAATTCCATCGGAAATTGGATCTTGGACCAGACCTGTGTGAGTAAGCCACGAGGAAAGACAAGGAAGTTGAGAACTGGACCATTTTAAAAGGAACATTTGAACACTTGGATCCTCTCGCTTCTCTCTTGCCTTCAGCTCCTATTTCCCCATTTTCTTCAAATCCAGGCAAAACAAGATGCACTGATACCATCAGGCCTCGTGCTTGTGATTACTGGGCTGTGTTTTAAAGTCAGCTCTTTCTCCAAAGTTGTGTGTTCTCCAGAGACTTCTCTGGTTCAGCTCGCTTTTCAGAAGATGTTGGCAAAGATGTCGCTAGATATTTCAAAATACTTAATTTATCCCTTGCCTACTTTTTTTTCCCGCTCCTTACCTGTAATGCGTAATGTAGGGGCTATCTATATATTTCTTTTGTCAGTGGTAGAAACATATCATCTTGCTCTTACTTAAAGCAGCTAAATACATGAGCTGTATTTTGAAAATAAAGCTATTTAGCTGGATCTTCATTTTTATTTTCTAGTGCTGAAGTCCTTGTTGTCATCTTTGATGAAGCAGTTGGTGGAGCTACAGGCTTTTTATCAAGAAAGAATTTTTTCAGTAGCTGCTCGTTGCCAGAATAACACATTTCCAAAAATAACAGAGGCATTTCCAAGTATTCCAGAAATATATGCAAGACTGTTTAGTCATTCATAATCAACTGCTTTACAAGTACTAGAGTGATTCTGTAGAAAATATTTCAGATGCAGAAAAAAGATTCATAGAATTCCTTGTATTTTTAGAAAAGAGATTAAAAAAAAAAAAAATGGTATTCAAGAGGGAAGGAGAGGCACTTATTCTGTTCAATCCTGCCCCACTATTTTTTTTCCAGGTGGTGAAAGGGCCCAGAGGGCGGGAAAAAGTCTTTTCCATTTGCGTCAGAACTCTGAGAAGCTCTTCTTTTCCCCACTTGATGAACTTTTTCAAGGCCCTAAACTGTGGTTTTGATTTTCTCTGAATCACAGAGGGGTGGCCTAGGTTAAGTGATTCTGAGGAGGCAAGAAGGCACTTGTAACAGGTCACTCTCAAGGGTCATTCCACTCAATGGATACCCTAATATCCTTGACCATTTCTCGGACAGAGAATAAAAGAACAAAAGGCTCTTTATCACTATGGAAAAAATGGTTTCTCTTAATGTAAAATCACAGGTTCTGAGAGATGGTACAATCTGGTCTCAGAGAAGCCCCGCAAACAGATGATGGTAAACACCTCCAAGCAAATCATCACGCTGGATGTGAAATGTCAAGGAAGGCCACGGAAACAGGCGCTGTAAGGATGACTGTGGTGGAAGCTGTCAACCACTCACCCTGTTCCTAAGCCTCTTGGTCCTGCCTGCTTACCCAACCCTCTCCCGGGACGGTAAACTGTGACATGAAAGCAGTGACGAGACAAAAGTGAGACATTGGTAGAATCTGATGTATAAAAGGGTGTAGACACAAGGCTTTTTTGCCTTCAGCTGTTCCAGATGCTGCTGTTAGCTATGACTTATAGCCACGATGCCTTATGATTGGACAACAGTGGACAGATGTGACCATCTTAGAAGCTCCTTCCTGTACGTTGTCTTCTTCAGTCCTCACAGCAAACCTCTGATTGATGGATGAGGAAACAGGCTCAGATAGGTTCATTGATTCATCAAATGTTGAGCAGCCTCTATGTACTGCGCAGCGCTCTGGATGCTGGGAACACACACAGAATGATTAAAATACGCAGGTTTCTTTCTCTTGTGGACCTCACATTCTAACGTTAATTCTAACAACAGTCTAAGAAAACAAGACAAGTGAATAGACATATAAATAAAAAAGTGCAAGTTGTGGCAAGTGACAGGAAGGAAACCAATAAAGGGGCTGCTGAGATAGAGTTTACTGGGGAGTCAGTGGAAAACCTACTTTAGGTGTGTACTAAGGGAAAGAAGGAGCCCTGGTGGCTCAGTGGGTAAACGTTTGGCTGCTAACCAAAAGATGGCAGTTCGAATCCACCAGCAGCTCCTTGGAAACCCTATGGGACAGTTCTACTCTGTCCTATAGGGTCACTATGAGTCGATGGCAATGGGGTAAGGGAAAGAGGCCTTCTATGGGGTGATGATATTTGATCTGAGATGTAAATGAATCTAAGGGACTTGGCTAGATCATCCATTAATAAGTGAAGGCCGAAGCTGGGGTGCACACCTTGCTAAGAAGTTGTGTGAGGAAAAAAAGTCTGGTATTCCTCTTGAAAATTGAGGAAGAATCATGAATACATAAGCAAGGGTGGGTATATACATGCAAGTGAATATGTTTCTGATTCTCAAGAAAGGAAATGCCAAACCATCTCAACCACTGAGACGTGGTCTCTCAACCACTCCCACCAGGCAGTTTTTCCTTCTCTTTAGCCTGAGTTTTTCTTGCTCTGCCTGAAGCCTTTTGCCTTGTCCCTGGTTCACGTGGAGAACTGCTGCTTATTTCTCTCTGCATGAATATGATTCCTACACTCCTTGCTTGGATTCTTTCATCAGATTTCTTTAATTAGCTTGTTCTCCTGGGTCTTATTCTCTGGATTTCTAATCCCCCAGAACTTCTATGTAGATTGTGTGGATTATCCTTGGCACAGTCCCCAACAGCACTGTTCATCATAGATGTCTACAACATTTTATCCACAAAACCAAAAAAACAAGAAAAACCCATTGCTGTCAAGTTGATTCTGACTCATAGTGACCAGGTAGTAGTAAAAAGTCTAGAGGAAGGTGGCACAGCATAACCTTAGGAGCTAGAGGTGGCTGCATAGCTCTCTGTCTTGCTTATCAACCTTACTCTTTCTTCCCATTCCCAAAGACACACTTACACAAAGGTAGAAAATATGCTTACTATTTTTTTATTCTCCTGTCGGTACTGTGAAGGCATGGGGAGTGTATCTTACAGTAGGGCATTGTCCTTTTCCCTTCTTTTTACTGCTTACCACACTGGCTTCTCATCTGGCATCTGGAAACATCCTGAATTTTTTTGTGAAATTTTGTTTCTGTGCACATTTTTCTGAGGTAAGGGTCCTTTGCTTTCATCAGATTCTCAGAGTGACCGCCCCCAAATTAAGAAGTTCTTACTTTCAGGATTTCATTAAGTATAAAAAAGGTGGTGAAGGCAGTATTTCCATCTTGCAGCAGAATGAATGTTTCTCACTTAAAGACATTTGGCCTCATCTTTAAGGCCATGGGTAGGTGTAACCAGTAAGCTCAATGCATTTGGTCCTTCCTTCGTTTCTTCCCATCACTTCCTCCTACTCTGCTCACTGGTGGTCTGTTAGAGGCTCATAGCAGCACCTTTTTTGGTTGAATTTCTCTGAGAATTTCTTGAACTCTCATGAGTTTTTTTTTTTTTTCCCTTCTTTTTCTCAAGTAAAAATGTAGCTCCTGCGTCCCACTTTGCTCTTCTTCAGCAGACAGTGAGAAAATCTGTATGGTGGCTTAGTGGTTATCTGTGTCACCCATTCCAGGCTACAAGCTTACTTTTACTAGTAATAATATAAACAATTGACATTTGGAAAGTACTCTTAGCAGAGGCAGAGATGTGGCACCTTAAACCAAAAGAGGGATGTCAGGTAGGAGAGTTAGCCCAGAGGAGAGAAGATATTGGACAGGGCAGCAAGTACTTCTTGAAACTCGACCTTTGTGTAGAGTTGAGTGAATCCGAGACCTTTCAGTTCTTTTTTTAATTTGCCAATGTCTTCATTGGAAGAAGTTCATTTGTATTTTAGTTACTCTCTTTAAAACTCAAATTGAAAATTTTAACCGAGGATAGGATTTTAACCTGAGGGTGGGATTATAAGAGATTTTTGGTTTCTGGGATAGTGATTTGGTCAAATAGCAACTCTGCTACTTATTAGCTTTTTGACCTTGGTCAAGCTACTTAACCTCTTTAAGCTTCAGTGTTTTCATCTATAAAATGCAGATAATAATAGTTCTTGTCTCGTGAGATTATTGTGAGGATTAAATGACATGATTTACATAAAGTACTCAGCACATTAGCTGGCACATAATAAATATTAGTTATGAATGTTACTTATTTCTCTAAAGTTTGAAGTTTTGAAATAAGTTTGTATTATTTTTTTAATCCTAAAAATTAATATTAAAAATAAAAATGTTAAGTCTAAGTTGTCAAATTCAGGCAAGTTTAAAATTTTCACATTCTTCATTCCAAATGAAAGCACCTTGCATCTTTTAGCACTCCTCATACTGAGGAGGAAATAATTCTGAACTATTGTTTAAAACATTAAACTAAACAACAACGAAACAACTTAGGTTGTTTTCTACAAGTTGAATAGATAAGTTTTATGGTTGGTAAATGACACTGGGAGCAAGCTGTTTCTGAAAGTTTTAAACAAACTTATGGAATTTCAAAATGTGAAGCTCAAAAAGTATATTGCTTCATTTGATTAGAGCAAATCACCATTGGGGGAGCACTTGGAGATAAAGCTGGAAAGAGGATGAAGTTGAAGGGACTTGCTTAGGTGAGAGGTGTGGACTTGTTGAGACAATGGGAAGCTAGCAACTTTGGAGAAGGCGATGTGACTTACACAGAGTGTTCCTGAGAAAGGCCACTCTGTACTGCAGTGTATAAGGTGGATTAGATGGGGCCATATCAGAAGCAAGGGCAGGTATAACTGATTAGGTAAGAGGAAAGCAGAGTTTGAGTGCATGAGCCTCTGAAAGTTAGAGTTGACGTTAACTCTTGGGAAAGCTTTGGATGGGGTCAAAGGAAAGCGAAGCATGGAAGCTGATACCATTAACAGAGAGCAAATATGAACCAGGTTGGAACTGGCTTTGGAGATCATGTGTTCAGTTTGGATATGCTGGTAGAGTATCCATGTACAGAGGCTCCTAAACTGTCAGAGGGCATCAAGACTGGTGATACAGGCTTGACATCTTCAGAGAGGTGATGTTTGAAGCCATAGAAGTGAATGGATTTCCTCGGGAGAGAGAGAGAGACAGAGAGAGACAGAGAGAGACAGACAGACAGAGAGAAATATGAACTCAAAACTGTGCGAAATGCTTCATTCAGGAGGGGAAGATGGACAAAGAGTCGGTGAAAATTAAGGAACAGCAGTGGGACAAGCGGTTAAGTACTCTACTACTGGCTGAAAGGTTAGTGGTTCAAACTCACCCAGAAGCCCCTCAGAAGAAAGGCTTGGTGATCTGCTTCCAAAAGGAAGAAAACCCTATGGAGCAGTTCTGCTCTGCACACATGGGAGAATTGACTTAATGGCAAATAACAACAATAGTGAGAAAACTAGAGAGGGAACAGGGTAGGAAAGAGTCACTGAGGCCAAGGGAGGAGAGCATTTCCATAATAAATGGGAAATCTGACAAAGATCAGGTTATTAGCCATGGCCAAGAGAACAATTTCAATAGAGAGGTTTGGAAGGAAGGCAGCTTCAATAGTTTGAATCGTGAATGGATGTGATGAAAGGCAGTCAGGAAGCAACGCATTTGGTTGTACAGGGAATAAGAGAATTCAGAACTAAACTCAAGGTAGGGGTGGGTCAAAGAAATACCACACTAGGGGAAAGGAAGCTGAAAATACCAGGAGAAGAGGATAATTAGTAGAACAACATTCCAGATTCTAATGTGGCATTCCGCACGCGCCTGTTAGTTTGTCCTAGTGTGGTGGCTTGCATGTTGCTGTGATGCTGGAAGCTATGCCACCAGTATTCAAATACCAGCAGGGTCACCCGTGGTGGACAGGTTTCAGCTGAACTTCCACTAAGACTGACTAGGAAGAAGGACTTCTGAAAAAAATTAGCCAGTGAAAACCTTATGAATAACAGTGGAACATTGTCTGAAGATGAGCCAGAAGATGAGCCCCTCAGGTTGGAAGCCACCCAAAATACAACTGGGAAAGAGCTGCCTCCTCAAAGTAGAGTTGACCTTAATGACTTTGACGGAGTCAAGCTTTTGGAACCTTCATTTGCTGATGTGGCACGATTCAAAATGAGAAGAAACAGCTGCAAACATCCATTAATAATCGGAAGGTGGAATGTACAAAGTATGAATCTAGGAAAATTGGAAATGGTCAAAAATGAAATGGAACACATAAACATCAATATACTAGGCATTGGTGAGCTGAAATGGACTGGTATTGGCCATTTTGAATTGGAAAATCATATGCTCTGCTATGCCGAGTGTCTTAGTTATCTCATGCTGCTATAACAGAAATACCATAAGTGGATGGCTTTAACAAACAGAAATTTATTCTCTCACGATTTAGGAGGCTAGAAGTCTGAATTCAAGGTGCCAGCTCAAGGGGAAGGCTTTCTTTCTCTGTCGGCTCTTGGGGAGGGTCCTTGTCATCAATCTTCCCCTGGTTTAGGAACTTCTTAGCACAGGGACCCTGGGTCCAAAGGACATGCTGTGCTCCCAGTGCTTCTTTCTTTGTGGTATAAGTTCCCCCTGTCTCTGATTACGTCTCTCTTTTATGTCTCAAAAGAGATTTACTCAAAATACAACCTAATTCTGTAGATTAAGCCTGCCTCAGTAACATAACTGCCTCTAATCCTGCCTCATTAACGTCATAGAGGTAGGATTTACAACACATAAGAAAATCAGATCAGATGACAAAATGGTGGACAATCACACAATACTGGGAATCATGGCCTAGCCAAGTTGACACACATTTTTGGAGGACACAATTTAATCCATAATGCTGGGAATGACAAGTCGAAGAGGAATAGCTTTGCATTCATTGTCAAAAAGAACATTTCAAGATATATCCTGAAGTACAAAGCTGTCAGTGATAGGTTAATTTTTATACACCTGCAAGGAAGATCAGTTAATATCACTATTATTCAAATTTATGTACCAACCACTAAGGCCAAAGATGAAGAAATTGAAGATTTTTACCAACTTCTGCAGTGTGAAATTGATCAAACATGCAGTCAAGATGCATTGATAATTACTGGTGATTGGAAGGCAAAAGTTGGAAGCAAGAAGGCTTGGTTGTTGGAAAATACGGCATTGATGATAGAAATGACACCAAACATCGTATGATAGAATTTTGCGAGACCAATGACTTCTTTGTTGCAAATACCCTTTTTCAGCAACATAAACGGCAACTGTACACATGGACCTTGCCAGATGGAATATGCAGGAGTCAAATCAACTACCTGTTTGGAAAGAGATGATGGAAAAGCTCAATATCATCAGTCAGAACAAGGCCTGGGGCCGACTGTGGAACAGACCATCAGATACTCATATGCAAGTCCAAGTTGAAGCTGAAGAAAATTAGAACAAGTTCATGAGAGCCAAAGTACAACCTTGAGTATATCCCACCTGAATTTAGAGACCACCTCAAGAATAGATTTGATGCATTGAACACTAATGACCGAAGACCAGATGAGTTACCGAACAACATCAAGGACATCACACATGGAGAAAGCAAGAGATCCTTAAAAAGACAGGAAAGAAAGAAAGGCCAAAATAAATGTTAGAAGAGACTCTAAAACTTGCTCTTGAACCTAGAGTAGCTAAAGTGAAAGGAGGAAATGATGAAGTAAAAGAGCTGAACGGAAGATTTCAAAGGGTGGCTTGGGAAAACAAAGTAAAGTATTATAATGACATGTGCAAAGAGCTAGAGTTAGAAAACCGAAAGGGAAGAACACACTTGGCATTTCTTAAGCTGAAAGAACTGAAGAAAAAATTCAAGCCTTGAGTTGCAATAGTGAAGGACTCTATGAGCAAAATAGTGAACTATGAAGGGAGCATCAAAAGAAGATGAAAGGAATACACAGAGTCACTGTACGAAAAAGAATTGGTTGACATTCAACCGTTTCAGGAGGTAGCATATGATCAAGAACCGATGGTACTGAAGGAAGAGGTCTAAGCTGCACTGAAGACACTGGCAAAAAATAAGCCTCCAGGAATTAATGGAATACCAGTTGAGGTGTTTCAACAAATGGATGCAGCCCTGGAAGCTCTCACTTGTCTATGCCAACAAATTTGGAAGACAGCTACCTGGCCAACCAACTGGAAGAGATCTATATTTATGCCTATTCCAAAGAAAGGTGATCCAACAGGGGGTGGAAATTATCAAACAATATCATTAATATCACACACAAGTAAAATTTTGCTGAAGATCATTCAAAAGTGGTTGCAGCAGTATATTGACAGAGAACTGTCAGAAATTCAAGCTAGATTCAGACAAGGATGTGGAATAAGGGATGTCATTGCTGATGTCAGATGGATCCTGGCTGAAAGCAGAGACTACCAGAAATATGTTTACCTGTGTTTCATTGACTATGCAAAGGCATTCGACTGTGTGGATCATAACAAATTATGGATAACATTGTAAAGAATGGGAATTCCAGAACACTTAATTGTGCTCATGAAAAACCTGTAGGTAGACTAAGAAGTAGTCATTCAAACGAACAAGGGGATACTGTGAGGTTTACAGTCAGGAAAGGTGTGTTTCAGGGTTGTACCCTTTCACCATACTTATTTAAACTGTATGCTGAGCAAATAGTCTGAGAAGCTGGACTATATGAAGAAGAACTGAGCATCAGGATTGGAGGAAGACTCATTAACAACCTATGATATACAGATGACACAACCTTGCTTTCGGAAAGTGAAGAGGACTTGAAGCACTTACTGATGAAGATCAAAGACCATAGCCTTCAGTGTGGATTACATCTCAACATAAAGAAAATAAAAATCCTCACAACTGGCCCAAAAAGCAACATTATGATAAACGGAGAAAAGATTGAAGTCGTCAAGGATTTCATTTTACTTGGATCCACAATCAACGCCCATGGAAGCAGCAGTCAAGAAATCACATTTGCATTGGGCAAATCTGCTTCAAAAGACCCCTTTAATGTGTTAAAAAGCAAAGATGTCACTTCAGGGATTAAGGTGCACCTGACCTAAGCCATGGTGTTTTCAATCACCTCACATGCATGTGAAAGCTGGACAATGAATAAGGAAGACTGAAGAAAAACTGATGCCTTTGAATTACGGTGTTCGCAGAGAATGTTGAATATACCGTGGACTACCAGAAGAACAAACAAATCTGTCTTGGAAGAAGTACAGTCAGAATGCACCTGAGAAGCGAGGATGGTGAGACTTCGTCTCTTGTACTTTGAACATGTTATTAGGAGGGACCAGTCCCTGGAGAAGGCCATCGTCATGACTGTTAAAGCAGAAGGTCAGCGAAAAAGAGGAAGACCCTCAACAAGATGGATTGACACAGCGGCTGCAACAATTGGCTGAAGCATAACAATAATTATGAGGATGGCACAGGACCAGGCAGTGTTTCGTTCTGTTGTACATAGGCTAGCTACGAGTCAGAAGCGACTTGACGGCATCTAACTACAACAACAACGTGGCATTCCATAATTGTTAAACAGCATAGTCTTTCTCATGATTTTGGGATCTATTTCTCCTACTATATTTTCCTGTCACTTCTTCTCTTGAATTGGCTCCATCCTTTTGACCACTGATCCATTGCCTTCTTCTTCTGTAATTTCTTATAACTATTTTCAGTCTGTATTTAATATCTCTCTTTTCTGAACATTATTGCATGAGTACACACTTCGTGGTTCTTTGTTTACTTGCTCTAATTATTTGGGTGTTTCAATTGTGTTTATTTTTAACTTAATTGGTACCTGCTTGAATATTAAAAATATATTTCCAATAACTTTAAGTAATCCACACTCTTGGGCGTATGTCCATCATGTATATATTGAACAAGTATTTATTTAAAATCTTTGTATTTTGACTGCTTCAACATTTAGAGGAATGGTCAGGCATTCCGACTTACAGGACTGACAGTACATTGGCTTCTCAATTACTTTTGCAATAATTAAGCGAACTCAAATTGTATACAGTACTTAATAGTATGCTTTACATGTAGCTGGTGATCATTAAATGTTTGTTGATTTGTCGAAATGGTTATTTTTGTTTCAATGAACGGGCTTGATTTTATTAAAAATGTCATATAATGGCTGACACTTATTTAATCACTTCAAATAATTTCATTTAGCAGAAACTTCTTAAGTTTATTCCTAAATCTTCATGACAAGCTATCAAGTTCATTTTTTTTTTTTTTTTTAAGTAGGTATATGTATTAGATGTTACTAGGGCTCAGTAACATCTGGTTCTCCTTTCTTCCCTGGGTATATAGGAGACTATGTTCCCCAACTCCCTTGCATCTTCCAGGGTCCAATTGCTGTCGACTTGACTTCAACTCATGGTGACCCCATGTGTGTCAGAGTAGAACTGTGTTCCACAGGGTTTTGAATAGCTGATTTTTCAGAAGTAGATTACCAGGCCTTTCTTCCAAGGTGCTCTTTTGGTTGGTAGCTGAGCTCCTTAACCTTTTGCACCACCCAGGGACTCACCCTCGCATTTAGGTGGCACCATGTGACTCATTCTGGCCAATGAAATATAGGCATGAATGAAGTGTATTGCTTCCAGCTCCACTGTGTTTCTTCTGTTTCTCTTTTCCTCTGTCTTGGCAATCATGGATACAGCTTCGTGTTGTGATGACTTTGTCTCATAAATCAAAGCAGCGTGGGTTGCTGAGACATTAAATGGAAGACGACTGCCCTGGAGAGTCACCTGGGATTGTGGTAGACTTTACATGAGCTATGAATACATTTTGCTGTGTAAAGCCTTTCTGATTTTTTTTTTTTTATTGCAGCATAACCTGACCTATCCTGACTATTACTATTAAAAGCTAATGGTGTGCATAGTAACATTCTAGACAATGGAGAGATACCCAGGAACCAGGAGGTTGTTAACCAGCAATGATGGCTGTGTGGACACAATCTCCAATCTCAAGGAGCTTTACATCCCTCAAGAGAGAATAAAGACTATAACTATATGCAAACACGACAGAATGAAATAAACGACACACAGCCAATCCTAATAATCCAGACAGCTAGCCACACTTTGGGGATATGTGCTTAAATGTTCTAATTTAACATGAGAGTGAAGAAGCTAAGGTAGAAAGTTAAGGTTAAGAAGTTAAGGTTTTGGAGATGCTGGAGTCAGCTTATCTCAAAGCGTTTCCTAGAAAAAAATCCCTTGAGGGGAAGGAATGGAACTTGAATAAAGTGATTTCATGTCATAGCTTTACGGCACTAGAAGACAAAAATTTTAACGACTACCCTTTTCTATAAAGAAATTAGGGCATAAACTCAAAACCAAACTCACTGCCGTCTAGTCGATTCCGACTCACAGTGACCCTGTAGGACAGAGTAGAACTGCCTCATAGGGTTTCCAAGACTGTAATCTTTACGGAAACACACTGTTGTATCTTTCTCCCACAGAGCGGCTGGTGGATTCAAACCATCAAACTTTTGGTCAACAGCCGAGTGCTTAACCACTGTGCTACCAAGGTTCCTTAAATTAAGGCATAACATTATGCAATTAGAAGAGAAAATAAAAGATTGAAGATAACTGGAGTAAGGGGGAAAATAAGGGTAGGAAACTTGTTTAGCCGGGGTAAGAGGGATTGACAGGTGCTGGTGACCACCGCAAGGTGAGAAACATCATCAGTCATTAAGAATTACAGTGTCCATAATATAAGAAACGAACCAGTTTTTAAGGAAAGCAGAACCATTCCGGACCGTGAGGTCTGATGGAAATTTCTAACAGGGGTCTGCAAAATTAGCGGACTGTGATTTAGAGACTGCAAATAGGTAGGAAAAAAAAAAAATACTTAGCAGAACAAACCAGCCAGGACGAGCTGAGAGCTATTATTTCTCCAAACAAAAGAAAACAAACAAACTGGGAAATAATGTATAGTCATTAATCTTTGACCTAAAAATTGCCATATGAGGGAATCCATGGTTTAATATTTTGGTATATCAAGAAAAATTTGAGAAAAAATGGGAAAGATAGTGTCTGGATATTGGATTTGGTATGCAACACTTCGGTGTGTTATTTGGGAAAAAGGTATGAGTTTTAGTGCTGTTTCATCGTGTGCATGAATATATAGGATGACTTTTTGTAACTTTGAAAGAGTAACATTGCAACAGCTTCTCCAACCTTAAGATAGACATGCCAGTAGCAATAAAAGTATTTATCGTTAAGGACTAATAGACATCCACGGTAGATGTTTCTCAAGGATATGCAGCTCACTGAGATGGTGAGATAATTTTATAGTTGAACCAAATGACCAGAGAGCTCTTTTACAGCTACTTAAATAAGTTAATATTGATTTTATGTTGCTTTTTCTATCATTTTATAAGGGAAAGTAGTGAGAATATGAGGTGTTGGAGTCTGTTCGCCTGCTTTTATGGACTGGCCTGCTTGCTTTTTTGTTAACCATTTCCTGCTTTCTAAGGCAGTTGAGCAGACTGTTCATGGGCCAACCACTAGGACAGAAATCAGTTTCTTTTTTTTTTTTGGAAAGACAGAAACATATAATCTAACAGACTGGGGACTCTCACATCTATTTCTATATAACTTTGTTCTGAGCTTGGATTATTTTATTTAGCTGTCAACAGAGCCAGACCTGTTGTTGAAATGCTAATTGGGGTCTCTTAGGCAAGTCCTCAAACATTTCTAAAAATCTGTTTTTTTCCCTTGTTTAGTATTCACTCTGTATCGTATCCAGAACATGCTAAAGTTATTGCTCTCTGAATGGCCCAAACGTGTGGCCCACAGAAAACCATGACTGTGGTCACTGGGTTACTACTGCCGTGTAATTCACCTTTAATTCACATCCTTTGCGGTGACTGTGACCCGATATAGCCATTGACTTCACCATCCTTACTTCCATATTTTCCTTAAGATTCTCCTCTTGAAAAAAGCTTCTATTTTAGTTACAAATCTCCTGAAATCAGGGATTCCACCCCTTGAAAATGTAAGCCAATAGTCATCATTATGTTCTTAGATGTGTGTGTCCGAGATATTCAATCTTCTCTAGATTTCAAGATTTCAGACCAGGAGCATATGTTTATAGTGTATCTTCTAACATGGTTTTCCACTTAGAATGAGATGTCAGTATAGCTGTTTTCACAAGTTGCTTTGGCCTGGCAGATCTTTGGGTGAGTTAAGGGCAGGCCTCTGAAATGGAGGTTAGGTCTTCAGGGATTTATATTCTTATAATTCTAAGGAACTGAGTTTCAGTGAAGCTAGGTGGATTGAAGCTACTTTTCTTTCTAAAATTGGGTGTTTCCAAAATCTTTTTTTCTTTTTCTTTTAGAATTTGCAAGTTCTTTAAAAAATAATCAGCTCTGGTGGGAAATTTTGGCTAAGATTTTTTTTTTTAAATTTCGGGGGCTTTTGCACTCAACATATATTTTTTGGCAAAGCAAATGAATGTTTCATCAGTCAGGACGGCTTAGTCTTGGACACATGATGGTTGTGTTGTCAAAGGTAAGGCTGATGCTGGGGATTTATTTTAGATTGAGGGAGTGGGGCATCTTTGTGTGAAATCAACAGCCCACCCCTCCCTTAACTTTTTTGAGACTGAGGCCAAAGTACAAATGGAGACCCACACACCCAATGTCAGAATATTTAATAGTTAGAAATCAAGCTAACAAGCTGTTAAAAATAAACATAATTTAGCCTCCCATCTTGACAAATATGCCTTCAGATTGACCTGGAAGGCAAAATTCAGATTTAGAATTCTCAGAATCCTTGGATTCTCTGTTGGACTGTGCTGGTTGGAGAGAGCTGACCTCAGCCCCTGGCCTGCATCCTGCAAGGATTTTCTTCCCATCTCAAACTCCCTCCAGCATAAGGCCTCTCTTGTGTGCAAGCTGGTGTATCCCCCAGTTGACATACCCAAACTCTGTCTATACACCACACGAACAGCTGCCCCTTGGCCATCCCTTGGGTATAGCGGGGCATATACCAGTGGTACATTCTGTCCTCAGGGGAATGAGCTTGGGGAAGAGACCAGCCTGGAAACCGAGCTCAGGGAATTCTGGGGTCCTGGGTACTGGGGTGTGATCTAGAAAAAGGGCAAGTGTGAGCTCCCAGTGGGCACATCCCCTTGGCCTCATGGACTCCTCATCCTATGGGGAAAATTATGGCTGGAACAGGGCCAAAGTGGGGCAGGGGCCCCTCTAAGGGTGGTACTGGATATAACTTATTTTTTTTTAATGACCAATATCACGGTAGACTCTGACATGGGGTGAGAGTAAACAGTTTAAAAACCATAGAGAGGATATGAACTTTAACTTCCTCTGAATTTCCCCAATTGGCCATATAAATTGGGACTCTTCTCCAGCCTCTGAATGTTCCTTCCAATCTAGGCTACTCTCTTAGTTAATTCCTACCTCATCCCTGACTCCCATCGCAACTTCTCACCTAGTTCATTTTATAGGTTGCTCGCTACTGCTTCTTACAACCCGAAGTGCCGGTCTCAGTCGCCGTGTGGCAAGTCTTTAACAAAAGTGTGTTGGTTCTCTAGGCCTCTGACTTTGGTTTGTTGCATATTTAATGCGTTAACTTTGATTCTGGACAGTGTATTTCTAATTCTGAGGCAGTCAGGCCTTCAATGTTCTTTATGTGGGCTATTTTTGAGCCCGCATTTTAAAAATAATCCACGGTGGGAAGGAGGGGTATTCAATTCTGTGACTAAAAACAATCTGCCGGGAGCCAAAGAAACACACAGATAATGTTTATTCTCCAACCTAAAAATAGGTGGGCTGGTATTTTTAGTCATTCCCCAAAATATGGTGTCTGGATTCAAATTCAGCTGTGGGTACCTGCCTTTATGGGATAGAATGAGACTGGTAGTGCGGGGAGGAGCCACTGGGGTTAGATGTTAGAAAAAAACTGTTTCTAGGAGGGAAGCTGGGTCTTGCTACCAATTTAAGGTTTCTAGCTAATGAGGGTGTAGTTCAATTTCAAACATTTTTAGAGTTAGAAAAAACAAAAACGAAAACAAAAACAAAGCAACCTCAAGGAATTATCGGGAGCCTAAAGACCAGTGGCTGTTACATCTCAGGCCGTAAAAATGAGCTACTTCTTCCCCTTAGGTGAGGGCAAGTAGTGGTCTGGAATCACAACAAAATTAATTTGTTTGCTCAGGTATAAATTTAAAACGACTCACCTGATTTTTTTTTCCTGTAATTTGCCAGTAATTTTCCTGTAATTTGTAATTTCAACCCCAAGAGATTTGCTTTTTACCGCCTTGTTATAAAATCTGATTCAGCGTCATGCAGCCTTTTCCTCTCACTAATGCCCCGACTAAATGCATGCTTTAAGAAAACGCCAGACCTGGGGCTTGTATTTTAGCCATGTTTCTTGTATAGACTTTCTGGAACTCTAAGTGTGGGAGAGAGAAGGCGGTCTTCATTGGCATTTAAATGATTTAAGAAATCTTTCCAAATCAACCTTGTGTTTTTTCCTCCTTTAAAAGTTAAGGGATGATTCCTTTACCAGGTCTTGCATCTACTGAAAAATGGCTGGGGTTGAGATCAATTAACAGTTTTCAAAAGGAACGGGAAGACACACACTTAGTGAAAAAGGGCCGAGAGTTGGGCGTCAAACTTAAAAATAGAAATGATATTTGAATTGTTCTCATTGTATGACCAAGCTATGTTTCTCACCTCAACAGCTTAGAACCAGGAAATGCCAAGAAGGCTACCTCCAAAACCAAAAGGCTGTGTGTGGGATTCAAACTAAATCCATTCCACAGAGGAATTATTTGGAAGATATTTGATGTGACTTTAGAAGTAGCAGAATGAGCAGCATTTATTCACTGGGTATTCAACAATGCGTGAGCCATCTTTGTGCCAGGCTCAGAGTGAAGGCATTAGGATAAAACAGAAGATGTCTTACCAAGATATTCTCATTGTGTGTTAGGTTGGAGTAACCCATTTCTGGGGCAAGGACTCCTCTAAGGGCAATACTGTATATAAATTCTTTCTTTATCATCAATATCACTGCAGGCTCTGACACGGGGAGACCCAACAGTGTTATCTGAGGTGCTTGAAGATTCATGTCATGACATTGAGTAAATTCAATACCAGACTATATTCCTTACCTAAAAAGTAGAAAACCAGGTCCTTGTTTGCATAATCATGCCATCACTTTGCATGTTATGGTTTGGTGACATTGGGGATAGGATGGCCAAAGACCATGTGACTGAAAAGAAAAAAAAGGAAATGCCATACATGTCATGTTATTTGCCAAGAATATATGATTTTTTTAAGATGGTGTCCCCAAGCGCATCCCAAATTAATTAATTCCCCTGCCTATAGTGAACCATTCCAGATCTCTCATGAAG
>NW_004444040.1:4630962-4642440 GCF_000243295.1 Trichechus manatus latirostris
GGGGGCAATTGTACTGTAGTTCTCAGACTAATTTTTTCTTTTTTTTTTTTTTTAGTATACTCTTCTTCTAAAACTCAGTGTATGACTTCCTTTCAGCTTCATGAGACTTGGTTACTTTGTACCTCAGGATCACCCGTTCTATTGTAAAGACGGGGAAACTAAAGCCAGGTCATACAGGAAGTTAGTGGCAAAAGTAGAAACCCACATATTGTGGCCATTTCTCAAGCTTTTCCCTGGTTCCTGATAAGTCATTATCTATCTTATGATTTTTAATCACTTGTCATTAAATATAAAGAGTTGACTTTTTATTAGCCCAAGAGACAAAAAGGGCCACATTAACCAGAGACTTCATCAGCCTGAGACCAGAAGAACTACAGGGTGCCTGGCTACCACCAATGACTGTCCTGACAGGGAACACAACAGAGTCCCAGATGGAGCAGGAGAAAGGTGGGGTTCAGAACTCAAATTCTAGTAAGAAGACCAGACTTAATGGTCTGACTGAGACTGGAGGAACCCTGGAAAGCATGGCCCCCAGATTCTCTATCGGCCCAGAACTAAAACAATTTCCGAGGCCAACTCTTCAGATAGGGATTGGACTGGACTGTGGGACATAAAGTGATACTCATGAGGAGTGTGCCTCTAGCTCAAGTAGATACAAGAGACTAAACGGGCAACTTCTGTCTGGAGGTGAGTTGGGAAGGCAGAGAGGGTTAGGAGCTGGTTGAACGGACATGGGGAATCAGGGGTGGAAAGGAGGAGTGTGCTGCCACAGTATGGGGGGAGCAATTAGAGTCACGTAACAGTGTATGTATAAATTTTTGTATGGGAAAAAATAAAAAAAGGGAGTTGACTTTTTTTTTTCTTCTGATTGATAGTCTCCACACAATCTTTTGGGAGGAGCTTGAGGATTTTTCTGGACTCCTGGTGTTTGTCTGTCTATCTCTCCCAGCAGCCCTTGGACACAGCCCTGTGTGTGTCTTTTGCAGTCAGCAGGGCAGCGAATGGCAGAGTCCTGCTGTGATTTCACAGTCCTGCCTTTCTTCTCGGGCATTCAGGCTGGGAGATATATACATATATATATATATACATATATCTCATTACCACATCATTCACAACGTGCTGTCAGCAAGCCAAGAATCACATCACCTTATCCCACACTCACATTAGCACGAATAATTTAAATCAACATTTCTGCTGGATTACATTGGGGGATACTGTTGTTTGGGAATTCGGGTGCATCCACTGGGCTGGCTGACAGTGTTAGGTTTTCCTTGCTCTTGGTGGGTTCAAGTGCTTGTCTAAATACAGCCCCTTAACACTGTCTTGTTGTCTCGCCCCAGCAGGCAGCAATTTTGGCTTAGTACAGCAGAGCCCATGGTGTCAACAAAGCTCCGTCTTTGCAGTTTCCCTGGTTTTAGCTGGAGGGGTGTATGCTTCTGTATGGGAGTGTTTGCTAGGAAAGCTTTCCTCTCCTATGGAGGAAAGGGAGAACAGAAATAAGTCACAGGTTTCCCTAGAAATGTCCAGGACCCATTCAAATTACATTATGAGGTGACATGCTCTTATTCCTACCCCAGTCTCTGAGGCCCAATTTGGTGCACCCTGATGAATCAGAGACTTCACTGACCCCTAACTTGGACAACCCGCTAGAAGACAATCCAAATCTAAACAGTCTTCCAATAAGAAGAACAACACTAGCCTGCTGAGCTACTCTACTCTCCTGGGTGATAAGGAGCTGATGGAGCATGCACAAGACCTTCAAGATGCCCCCTATCCTGGTGTTTACATTCTTACATTCTTTTATATTTGGGCGTGACTTTTTAAAAAGGCAACGTCAAGTGCAATAATAGGCATATTAGTAATGTATATGTGAAACAGAGAATTTTTGGAAACAAACCTTAGAGTAAGATAATGAGAGAATTTATTAGAAAACAGCTTCTTGAAGCTGAAGGTAGAATAAATGATTTTCTGACATTTGATTGACTGGTATACTAAGCCTCCTGCCCCTATTAAAACAAAACAAAACCCCCAAAACCCGTCGCCATTGAGTTGATTCCAACTCATGTTGACCCCATGTGTTTCAGAGTGAAACTGCACTCCATAGGGTTTTCCGTGGCTGTGATCTTTGGAAGTAGATCCCAGACTTTTCTTCTGAGGTGCCTATGTGTAGATACAAACTGCCAAACTTTTGGTTAGTAGCCAAGCGCTTAACCATCTGTGCCACCCAGGGTTTCCCCTTGCCCTCTATAGCCTTGACTATTTGAGTTATCACATAGGCTATTGGCCCCAATTCTTCACTTACCTGTAGTAGTACTTTATATCACAAATTTCTCATGGTTTTGTGGTGGGAGGGAGTGGAATGTTCCATCCCTAGATTTTGTACTTGGCCATTTGACTTGTTTGGTCAATGGGATGTTGGTTGATAGGAGGGTTAAGATGTGCTTGACCTGTTGGCCTTCCTCTTGCACTTCACAAAGCTGTGAGAAGAACATCCCTTCCTCCCACTCCATAATCTGTTGGACCCAGGAGAATAAGAACCATGGAGTAGACATGAAATTACTCACAGCCTGAAACCAAGTCCAGGAGAGCCCAGTTTAGAGCAGCACAATCCAAACTGACTTCCAGATGCATGAACAAGAAATAAATGCTTATTGTTGGATGTTTCTGAGATTTTTATGCAGCAATAGCTGAATTTATATAACACTGCTGGTGAAGAATATTGATTATACTGTATACTGCTAAGAGAATGAACAAATCAGTCTCAGAAGAAACACAACCTGAATATTCCTTAGAAGTGAGGATGGTGAGACTTTGCCTCACTTACTTGGGACACACCATCAATAAAGACCAATCTCTAGAAAAGGACATCATATTTGGTAAAGTGAAAGGCCAATGAAAATGAGGGAAACCCTCAATGATATGGGTTGACACAATAGCCACAACAATGAGGTCAAACATACCAATGATCATGATGATGGCACAGGACCAGGCAACGTTTCATTCTGTTGTACATCGGATCACCATGAATCGGAGCCGACTTGATGGCAACTAACAACAAAAATGACTATTACTACCAACTTCCACTTCATAACAATTCTAGGACATTTTGAGGCTGTTTGTTACCTAGTAACTTCTGACTGATATATACCACTACTATCATTACTACTAACTTCCATTTCATAACAACCCAGTGAGGTTACTTTTTAAAGGGAGAGGTTACTAGTGACCCTGGAGCTCACCCAGCATCTCAGCTTTATTGCTATGTTAATTGAAGCCTAGAGATCATCACAGGATGATCTGAAAGGATACAACAGGGATCCCCTGAACTGAACCACTGGTGCAGCCTATCCACTCTCAAGTTGTGGACCAAGCTTCAGGTTAAGAGGACAGGACAGCTGTTGTGTATGACTCTAAACTATATTTGTGCCACCAATTATACAGCTACCTTCTGTTTAAATGATCTAAAGCCCGTCCACATTAAGACCAGATGGGAAGATAAAGATCTATGAATGAGAGCTTGAGGTCATCTTGCCTCATGTCCAAGCATCTTTTTTCTGGATCCTGGGCTGCGTCCAACATTAACCTTAATGACAAACTGAGCCAGAGTGAAGTAATCACAACAAAAGTGATCAAGGAAAATTTATGAGAATACAAAACAGAATGACAAAACAGTTCATCCTTATTGTGATTGCTGGGAGAAGACCCATCACTGCTCCCTCCTCACTACAGAATTGGCCACTTAGTAGTCAGAGATAGTTGGTGTCTTAAATTCTACTCTCTTGATTTTTTTTTTTTTCTGCCCTCTTTGTGTGCTTAAATGCTCCCTCTGCCAAGTAGGTTGATGATCAGTAACCCTAATAAATACCAGGCTTAATTTCTCTGGTTGAAATACACATGAAATTATTTGTTTTCATTTTTTTTTTTCCTAATATCTCTCTCTTGATGTTTTATTTTCTGGTCAACAGCTCATGTCATATCCAAAATTAAATTTTCTATTTGTTATTCTGTCTTCTAGTTCTGTTATTACATGATTATATGTTTTGGATCACAGTATGCTTAATTTTTTTCCCCTTAGGAAGCCCCTTTAAGTAGGAAAACCCTTGTTTTATTTCCATTTCTTCAGCGAGCACATGCTGAAGGCCCACTCTACACATTGATAAATAGTGATACTATCGATGATTGTAAAATCACATAGTGTCTATGGAATGAACAACAATGGAGTGAGTTATGTTCAGAATAGCCATGGTTAGCATTATATATATTTAATCGCAGTCTAATTCTTGAAAATAGATTAGACAACCCACAGGGAGTGATTTTACTGTAATCTGAACATTTGACTAGAGCACAACTCTCTACTCATGCCAGAGATACATTAAAAATCTAAGGGCAGCAGCAGCTATAGATAAAAGTGGACAGTGTCTGTGCTGATCTCTCCTCACCCTTTAGGTTTGCCTCAAGTTATAAACTTTTATACACATCAGTGCAAATGGTAAGCTTCCCTCTTCCTAATCCTTCCCCACCATGGACACAGCTGCCAAATGGTTCTGGGCTGACTGTCACCATGAGGTCCCACACCTTATCCCTATTACTCCTTCCTTTCTCCCTCCCTCCCTCCCTTCCTCTCTTCCTCCCTCCCTCCCTCCCTTCCTCCCTTCCTCCCTTCCTCCCTTCCTCCCTTCCTTCCTCCCTCCCTCCTTTCCTTCCTTTCCTTCTCCCTCCTTCCCTCCCTTCTTCCCTTCCCTCCTTCTTTTCTTTCTCTCCTTCTCCTCCTCCTTCTTTCTCTTTTAATGTACAAGTTCCTCCTCCATGTGTCTCTTTTTTTCTGTGGCAATTTATTTATAGAAAAAAACATTGTGGTTATTGACTGTCAGGATTTTGTAGATTGCATCCTTGAGGCGTGATTTAACAGGTTCCTCTGTCCTTTGTATCCTGAAATTAGATCTAGAGACTTTATCAGACTCAGGTTTGATGTTTTTGCCAAGACACTTCATGGAAGGTGATGATTTTTCTCTCAGGTGTCTCAAGGCGTCTGATTGTTTCTTCTTTATTGATGTAGCTGCCGTAGATGCTCAATGACCAGAACCATTAACTTATTAGGGCTTGCAAAACAATGACATGCTATCATACATTCTTCATTTGTTAGCTGGAATACTTTTAGATCTACTGTTTGGTTATTTGGAGCCCTGATGGCGCAGTGGTTAGGAGCTTGGCTAACCAAAAAGTCGGCAGTTGGAATCCACCAGCTGCTCCTTGGAAACCTTATGGGGCAGTTCTACTCTGTCCTATAGGGTTGCTATGAGTTGGAATCGGGTTTGGTTTGCTATTTACTGGTACAGTTTATTTAGTAAGGACAAGATAAAAGCTGGGTTCTTTCCCTTTATTTGTTTTTATTTATATTTTTGTTCATTTAGCATCTTCTAATGATGGCCAATTAGTCTTTTAGGTTTGTTTTTCATCCTCATTGATTTAGACACATGTGTTTCAATCCATTGCAGTTATTATCCTTATTCATGTTTAAATTGTTCCTTCTTTGGCCAGTGGGAACCTCTTCAAGTTGGCTCTTGAGTCCTTTTGACATGACTTTAATAGTCTTTGTGGTTTCTTGTTTATGGAATGCAAGCTGTGAATATTCTGCTCAGGCACATATACATGTTTGTATATGCATATATGTATAGTTATGTGTATATATATGTGTGTGTGTTTACATATAAGATAAATGCATTATTTATTTATTTTATTCTCAGACAACTTAACTACAGCTCCAAACAAAATTTTCCAACTTCATGATGGAAATCTCCACAAGGAAGGACATCTCCTTGGCATAGCAAACTCGGCATTTCCAAAACGAAACTCATCATCTTTATCACCAAGCTCCCTCCTCCTTGTTCTGAATTCCCCATTCCAGTGAACGACACGCCCACTCTCTCTGTTGCTCAGACCGTAAATGTTAGATTTAACTTAAACTGTTCCCTTTTCCTTTCCATTTCCCAAAACTGGTCATCAAGTTTTGTCTATGTTATTTCTGAAATATATCTTGAGTTCAATCATTTTATCCCATCCACATTTCCAAACTGAATATTGAAGGAAAGAGTATCAGTTCCTGGAAATCAGAAAGCATATTATTTAACTGTATTTCTTTACTCTAGGGCCTGCTAGATCAGGTACCCAGTAAATACTTGTTGAATGAATAAAATATACTCCTATCTCTTTTCTTACTTCCCTTTAACTTTCCCTCACACTGCTGTCAGGATATCTTTCTGAAACACAAATATTAACCTTTAAGTAAAAAGATTAAATGGCTCTACTAGATATCTCTTCCTGAAGACCATCCAAAACAGCAAAAGAAAACCAGTAATAGACATCAATAATGCTCTGTCTTCATTGAAACTAAGGAATGCTATAATGGCAATCATAGATTCTAATTATCAGCCAAGTTCAGTGAAACCTGGACCAAGCTGAGAGATGATGCCAACAGCTGATAGAGCCAATATAGCTCTGCGGGTCAGGAGTAGGGTGTAATATTCTCTGAAAGAGAGAGGGTTTTGTGGTGTCCTTGATGGAGAACCACAAAGAGGAGTTGAGGGAAGGATTGCTGGAACACCTCATTTTTATTCTCTCCAATTTCCTCATATAGAAACAGCCTGGAAGGGAGGGGGAGGAGGAAGGTGAAATAGCCTCTACTTTGCAGCTTTGGAAACCCTGGTGGCGTAGTGGTTAAGTGCTGTGGCAGCTAACCAAAATGTTGGCAGTTCAAATCTACCAGGCGCTCCTTGGAAATTCTGTGGGGCAGTTCTACTCTGTCCTATAGGGTCACTATGAGTCAGAATCGACTCAACGGCAACGGGTTTGGTTTTGCAGCTTTGACCAGAGCAGCTTAGCAGAGATAAACACTAGAGATTCAGTGCTGTACTTCAGTCCTGCCAAACTCTCACCGGGGCAATCTGCTTACCTCAGGCAGGAAACCTTGGAGACTGAAGGGGGAGGTGTCCCTAAGGGCAAGGACAAGTACATTTGGGGAAGAGTGTTCTGAGACAATAAACCTGAACTGAAACTTCAGGCCGCACCAACGCGTACTCCCATCTCCTCTCCTCATTTTATTTTTTTAGTGGTAAAAGTATGTATAACAGAACTTGCGCCATTTCAACGTTTTTTACACGTACAATTCAGTGACTTTAATTATTCTCATCATGTTGTGTAACCATAACCACTATCGCTTTCCAAATTTTTCCGTCACTCTTAACAGAAACTCAGTGTCGCCCCTTTTCCCCCTCCCTCCTGCCCCTGGTAACCACTAATAGACTTTGGTCTCTATACATTTGCCAAATTCTAGATATTTCATATAAGTGGAATCATACACTATTTGTCCTTTTGTAACTGATGTATTTTACTCAGCATAACTTTTTCAAGGTTCATACGTGTTGTATCAGAATTCCATTTCTCTTCATGACCAAGTAATATTCCACCATACGGATATACCACGTTTTGTTTACCCATTCTTGTATTGACGTACTTTTAGGCTGTTTCCACCTTTTGGCTATGGTGAATAATGCTGCAGTGAACGCTGGTGTATGCGTATCTGTTTGTGTTCCTGCTTTCACTTTTTTTGGGATACATACCTAGGAGTGCAGTTGTTGAGTCATACGGCAATTCTATGTTAAACTTCTTCTTATTATTATTTTTGAGCAAACTGTGAGTCCGAGTAGATGTGAATCCAGTCGGAGAGGAGTAATAAACAGAACATGGCTCTACAACATGCATACAACGTGGACTCTGTGCATAGATTATCAATAGAAAAGGAGGTGGGAAACAAACAGTGAGAATAATCCCTTGTTCCACTGTCCCAGCATCCAGTGTCTTCCCCAACTCCTCCATATGGCTTAAGTTAAATGCTGCTTCTTTGCATATCCATGTCCCCGATGGCATATCTTTTCCTAAGTTGTTACACTGTTGCATTTTTTTTGGTTCACTTGGTCACTGCCTCACTAGACTCTAAGGACATGAAGGGCAGGGGTTGTGGTTTTTAATTCTACATCTTCAGCCTCTACTACAGTACTTGGAGCAGGCCAGGCATGTATAAAAGTTTGAATAGCAGAGTTAAAAATGCAATCGATACCTGTTAGACAACACAGAGATAGTACATAGCAAGACATGAAATCTTTCACTTGTTGACTAGATTCCCATTCTTAAAGTGGATTTGAAAATTAAAGCAATTCTCTAGGTCAAGGCTGTCTAATAATAGAAATACAATGTGAGCCATGCATGTAATTTTATATTTTCTAGTAGCTACATTAAAAAAAAAAAATAGGGAAATCAATCTTAATAACATATTTAATTTAATTTAATATGTCCAAAATGTTGTCACTTCAATACATTAAGATATTAAAAAATATTAATAAGATATTTTACATTTTTTATGCTAAATCTTTGAAATCAGTATGGATTTTCACTTAGAGTACATTTCAATTTGTAGTCTAAATTGCTATCAGAAATATGTGATCTGTACTTGGTGGTGTAATGGTTAAGCGCCTGGCTCCTAACCGCAAGGTTGGTAGTTCAAACTCACACAGAGGCTCCTTAGGACTAAGACCTGGCATTCTGCGTCCATAAAGATTACAGCCAAGAAAACCCTATGGGGAGGTTCTGCTCTCTCATATGGGGTTGCTATGAGTTGGAATTGACTCGATGGCACCCAACAAGAGCAACACCTTGAATGTATAAAATTTATAGTGGAAAAGGTAGATTCACATACCCAAGTTGTTTTAAACATACTTAAAAATTTCCAATAGCTGAATCAAGCATCAGTTTTTACACTTTAATTTGAATAAATTAAAATAAAATAAAATGAAAAAATTCAGTTTCTCAGTCACACTAGCCACATTTCGAGTGCTCAGTGGACACCTATTGTATCGAGTAGTGCATTTCTAGTTAATGCAGATCCCAGATAACAGGGTATATGGACAAAGATGAGTCCTTGCCTTCAAATTCATCAACGAGTTTTCCTCTTTGTTTGTAATGTCACTCTATTCAGGGATTCGCATTCATCAGATTTGCCCATTTAGTGCTGCAGACATAGGTCTGTCGTAAGGAAAAGCTTTTTTTCCTCCTCAGAACAAATGGGTCAAATCCTTGATTTTTCTCATGGGGTCAAATGTAGTCACTTTTGCCTGTTAGAAATGATGTAGTTTTGCTTTGTTTCTGTCTCAGGGGGGACACGGGTGTTTTTTCAGCTTGCAGCTGCACCATTGTTAGGTCAACAATTAGCTGAGTCTTTTGAGTTCCGTAACAAATATACTGGCGCCCAGGAAGCGAATGGTGCCCCGACAAACTTATGCCAGTGTAGGCGGACTCTAGTTTAACGTGTCCTGTTCTGCACTTGGGATAAGATGGAGCTGTAAAATAAATAGCACATTTAAAAAAAAAAAAAAAAAGAGGAAAACCATGGGGATTGGAATTGTTTTTCATTTCAGTATTTACTGAGAAAGCTCCAAACTGAAAAACTAGAAATATCTTAGAACTGAACTCTGAGTGTAACTAAATTTAAGCATTAATCCAATTCTAGCCCGCTTCAGAATTCCAGATGTCCATAAGTAGGACAAAGCAAGGAAGTCACAATTTAAAAATGAAGAGGCCCATGCTCAAGACACAGAGCTAAACCATCTCAATCTGCACCGAGCTTTCCCTAAAACACATGATTTAATTTTTGCTTCTAACACACGTGGCCCCAAGTGTATAATAAACCAAACCAGCCAGTTACTGTTGAGTTGATTCTCACTCGTGAAGACCCCATGTGCTGCAGAGAACTTGTCAGTCTTTGACTAAATGAGTTAAAGCCATCTCTTGGTGGAAGTGTAGTGAAATGATTGAAGGTAAGGGTTCAAGTTATCTATTCCAGTGTAACAACCTGCACCAAAACTTTGTGGCCAAAAGTAGCATCTATTTTATTATAACTCATGATCAACTGGGTCAGGAGTTTGGGCAGGCTCAGATTCTTTTGCCTGTTTTGATGTTGACTAGGATTACTCAGAGGTATTCAGTTAGTGGCTGGGTTTGTCTGGAGGGTCCAAGATGGCTTCACTCACATGCTCGTGCCTTGGCAGGCATGTCTGGACGGCTGGGCTCAGCTGGGTCCCTTTCTATTTCCAAGTGGTCGCAAGGCCTCTCCATGTGGTCTCTCTACCAGGAGAGACATGGTACCTCAACACTTCCCATAATCTATTGGCTAAAGCAGTCACAGGGCCCACCCAGATTCAAGAAGATGGAACCTTAGACTACATCTCTTAATGGAGGAAGGGCTAGGTCACATTTCAGAAGAGCATGTGGGATGGGAGATATTACGGCAGATATTTTTGGAAAATAAAATCTACTATAACAGGTAACAGAAAAAGGTTATGAAAGAAAATAAGGAAAACTGTGATTTACTAGTTAATTGCTAGGATCATCAGCTCCAGACTAAGAATTAATTATATCACTCAGAGTGATAGCGATGATTTGCTAAACAAAAGGAATTAGGGCTGCTTTGTTCCTTATTTTTATTTAATCTTATTGTGTTTCTAGCTTACTTTTTTATTGGAAACCTGTCGGGTTTTGTCTGAAAAACCTACTTTGTAAGTACAGAATTTGACTAAGTGATTTACCTTAAGTGTTAGCTAAACAAAATGGTTAAGTTTTAAAAAGGAAGATGGTTTTCATTACCCACTCATCCATTGAGTATTTTTGTACTGTTTACTATGTACCCTGGTTGGTGCAAACAGTTAACATTCTCAGCTGGTAGCCAAAGGTTCAAGTCCACCCAAAGGTACCTTGGAAGAAAGGTCTGGTGATCTACTTCTGAAAAATCAGTGCTACTGAAAACCCCATGGAGCAGAGTTCTACTCTGACACATGTGGGTCACCATGAGGCAGAGTTGACTCGAAGACAACTGGTACTGGTACTGTGTACCAGACACTGTTTCAAGTGCTGGAGTCACAGCATTGACCACCACAGACAAAGTCCCTGGGCTTATGGGGTTCACATTCTCCACATTTCTAGATTGGAAAGTAGCTCAGAAAAAGGCAAAGAGAGTTATGACTAATGAGAATTGGGAATAGAAAAAGAATGTCTGTAAGGCTCTAATGGTATGAGAAGAAATACTTCCCTCTTAACCAGCACATAAACACATTGGGGGAAACCCATTTCTTTTTTACGAGTGGGGAAAATAAAATCTATTGGTGAATGTTAAGGAAAACTCTTCTGGAAGTCTGGAGTGACTTTAAATTCACCAGCAGGTTGTAAATGAAACAGACTGTTGTGTCCACTGGGCCAGAAGAGAGCGCACTCAGACCAGAGGGCCTGTGGCGCTACTCTTTATCAGTTGAGGTGACTGCCTTAGTCATCTAGTGCTGGTATAACAGAAATACCACAAGTGGATGGTTTTAATGAAGAGAAGTTTATTTCCTCACAGTCAAAGTAGGCTAAAAGTCCAAATTCAGGGCGTCAGCT
>NW_004444040.1:4642540-4644222 GCF_000243295.1 Trichechus manatus latirostris
GCTTTCTTGATGGTCTGAGGTCCCCCTGTCTCACTGCTCACTTCTGCCTTTTATATCTCAAGACATTGCCTCAGGACACAATCCAGTCTTGTAGATCCAGTCCTGCCTTACTAATACAACTGCCACCCATCCTCCCTCATTAACATCATAGAGGCAGGATTTACAACGTATAGGAAAACCACACAATACCAGGAATCATGGCCCTGCCAAATTGATACACACATTTTTTGGGGAACATATTCAAGCCATGACAGTGACCTTAGTTCCTTTTCACTTGCCTGGCTGCTGGAAGGTGGTAAGATGTGGGATTCTTCTGATTATATACTATACTAATTTTTGAAAAGTCAGAAACGTATAAAAGAGGGAGAGATGATTCATAATTTCACTATTCAAAGATTACCTCTACAAATATTTTGAAATATTTTCTGTTTCTTTCTATATAGCCATAGCTACACCCATAACCATGTATCTAACAAAATTGAGATCACACTGCATACACAATTCAGAGTCCTGCTTTTTTAATTTAACACCATAAAATGTGTATCTTCCTACGTTACTAAGTACCTCTGAATTCATAGGTTTTAATGGCTGTGTAAGATCGTTGTATGAATATACCAGTTGCCATGGAATCAGTTCTGACTCATGGTGACCCATGAGTGTCAGAGTAGAAGTGGCCCCCACAGGGTTTTCAAAGGTGGATTTTCTGGAACTAGATCATCACGCTTTTGTTCTGAGGTGCCTCTGGGTGGACTTGAACTTCTAACCTTTTTTTTTTTAAATTGTGTTTTAGGTGAAAGTTAATGGCACAAATTAATTTCTCATTCAAAAATTTATACACAAATTGTTTTGTGACATTGATTGCAATTCCCACAATGTGTCAGCACTCTCCCCCTTTCCCTTTACACCCCGGGTTCTCCGTGTCCATTCGTCCAGGTTTCCTGTTCCTTCCGGAGAACTTCCAACTTTTTGGTTAGCAGCTGAGCACTACTGGGGAGGAGGGGGGGAAGAAAGACACAAAACCAAACTTGCTGCTGTCTCATGGTGACCCCAGGTGATACAGAGTAGAACTGAGCTCTATAGGGTTTGCTGGGCTGTAATCTTTATGGAAGAAGATCGCCAGGCCTTTCTCCTGCAGCACCAATGGGTGGGGTCATACTGCCAGCCTTTCAGCTAGTGACTGAGGGCTTAACTATTTGCACCAGACAGGGACCTTTACACTGCTCTACCGACCCCCTATTTTGGATATTTACATAGTTTCTTTTGTTATTAATACTGCTGCAATAAACATCTGTGTGCATAAATGTTTGTGTGTATCTGTGATTTTTTTCCTTAGGATAAACTCCTAAAAGTGGAATTTCTTGCTCAGAGATATAAACATTTTTTAAGGCGAGCAGCTCTATCTTCTCCAGGTTAATAAAAAGGGGAAATTTGCATTTACACTACATTAGCTCTGGAATGGCATCTGATGGTGGGGTGGGTGAGGGCGTTGTCTCGAGGAAACCTCAGTGATAGCATTTTTTTTTTTTTGATTTTTTATTGTACTTCAGGTGAAGGCTTACAGAACAAATAGTTTCTCATGAAACAGTAATACACATATTGTTTTATGACATTGGTTAACAACCCCACAACATGTCAACCCTCTCCCTTCTCGACCTTTTTTTTTTGGTGAAAATACACATAGC
>NW_004444040.1:4644787-4688427 GCF_000243295.1 Trichechus manatus latirostris
CTTTTAAGACCCCAGACGCTACTCACCAGGGTAGAATGTAGAACGTTGTCTTTATAAACTGTGTTATGCCAATTGAGCTAGATGTTCCCTGAGACCATTTTTAGTGACAGTTTGAGATTTGTTCAGGAAGAAAATGCCCACTCAAACCAGGCTGGGGTTTTATTTGTTTTTAATAATTTGGTTTTTAGTTTCCAAGTCGGAGCAAGACCCAAGCAGACAGGTAAACTGGAGGTTGAATCCATCATTTACAGCTGCTCCTGATAAAAGAGAAGCAGTGCCAAGTGCCTTCCTGCTGGCGGCTGCTCCTTGCTGCTATCAGTCCTCTTCCTGAAGCCTGCATCCTCTCCTCTTTGGAGAGGGGCGTTTCTCATTTTGTCCCAAGTGCAGAGCCAAGAGGGCCTCTGGTCCCAGGCCTGAGCCCACTCACCTTATCACTGAGCTCTGCAGCCCATGGAGAGGGGGGATTTTCTGTTTCTTTCCCCTTAGCTCCTCCCGCCCAAACTTTTAGCAGTTTATAACAAGCTGCTCTCTTGTATACAGAAAAAGCAGGCCCTCAACAGGATCTGACTGTGCTGTTTGGAACTGTTTATGACTTATTTTGGACTCTTGAGGCAGGGCCATAAATACACAGTTAATCTGCCTGATAGCAATAACAGCCACCTTGGCCTCCAAGAGATTAACCACATGTGGAAACTCCGAGACCCCATCCTTCCTGCACCAGGCCTGTGGGGCAGCTGTCCACAGGCCAGCCCTCTGTGGATTGGACCAGGGTGAGCGTGGGAAGGGGACTGAGGCCCCAACTTCCCTCTCTGGCCATTTCCTTTGCCTGCACAGTCTTTCAAATACCTAGTGCCATCCGTGACCCTTCCTTGCCCTTGCAAAGGATCTATCAGTTGCATAAACCAATGTGTTACCTCTTTTAAAGAGATCAGGAATGTAATCTTGATCATTGAGTGATGCAAACGGTTCATGCGCTTGGCTGCTTACTGAAAGGTTGGAAGTTTGAGTCTATCCAGAGGCTTCTGGGAAGAAAAGTCTAGTGATCTACTCTGGAAAATCAGCCATTGAAACCCCTATGGAGCACAATTCTACTCTGATACACATGAGGTCGTCATGAGTTACAGTTGACTTGATGGCAGTTGATGTTGGCATTGTAACTGAAAAGACTTGTGACCTCTTTTTTGCCACTTAGGGCTACACTGTTCAATATAGTAGTCACCACCCACAGGTGGCCATTTAAATTTAAATGAATTAAAATGAAAAATTCAGTTTCTCAGTCACATTAACCACATTTCGAGGGCTCAGAAGCCACATATGGCCAATGGCTACTGTATGGGACAGCACACATCTAGAATATTTCCATTATCACAGAAGCTTCTATTGGACAGAACTGATTTATAACATTAGCACTGTGGAAGGCAGAGATAAGAAAAAATAACCTCCCTACTTCATATTTTTGACTTTTCGTAAGCCCAGGCATGGGAAAAATTAATAACAGTAGCTGACATTTATTGAGCTCTTACTACATGCCAGGCAATGTGCTGAGGGCCTTCTATGCTCTACCTTGTTGAAACCTGAATATAAGCCTACAAGGTAGGGACTATGACTGTGTCCATTTTACAGCTAAGAATAAGAAAGGTTGAGCAACTCTCTCAAGATCATACAGCTAGACTTTGAACCAGGTCTGCCTTCCTTCCAGCTAAACTGTCTTCATCCACTATAAGAAGCATCATGCTGAGGCTATCTCTCCTGGCCTCCAGGTGGTTTGGGGATTTCTGAAGCTCTGCAGCTCCCCTGGATTGAGGGTCTGAGGCTGGAAGTCTGCTCTGGCCTAGAATCAGGCACCAGGTTGTGCACCCTCAGATCCAGCCATACCCGAAAGACTTGCATTCTAAAAATCCCTGTAATTTGCGTTTTTTGACCCGTCAAGTGAACAAAAGTTGGGAATTCATGGGGCGTCATCTTGATGGAGGATTGCAGAGAGTTCCTGAGTTTTTCCAATTTAAGACAAGAACTGGATTGCAGACAGAGGTCCTCAGATGATGTGATTTGATCTTTTCTAGCTGCAATGAATGTACGCTTATATGTTTGGGTGGGTGGTCACATAGAGGGGGACGGGGCAGTGAAAGGAAGGGAGCAATAAGGAGGCCCAGACGAGATCTGTGGAGAACTCCTCATTATGTCACCAGGACGTGAGTCTGTCTGTCGCACACAGCACCCGTCAGTGCCCTCTCTGCAGGTGGTGACCTGCTTCCTCCCTTTTGGGTATCTGTGAACACCGACGTTTCTATCTCCAGACTGGACGTGAGCCAGCACCCCAGCACTTTGTGAGTCAAGTGTCAGGACAAGGTGTGACTTGATTCTGCCAGAATTCTCCCTTGTTCTAGAGATAGCCTTCTGGGCCAGGGAGCTCTGAAGGACCAGAGTTCAATTCTCACCATCCCCCGTCACACTGGGAACCTCAGGAGGTGTGAGTTCCACGTCTGCTGGTGGTGACAGATCAGAGGAGGGCCAGAGCCAACAACACAGCTGCTGCTGGAGAGGCTGAGAGGTGGCTGATTAGGTTAAGCGGGTCCAGACTATGACCAGATCTGCCTCCTGGAGGAAGAACTCTTCCTGTCTTCTGAAGCAATGAAGCCAGCAGTGAAACAGAGTCCCAGCTCTGAGCACCTAAGGCCTTGATCTTTGAGGGAAAACTTTTTCTAAATCTTTCTTCCATTGTTGTGTGTGCGCAAGAGTAACTCTTAACCAAACTGAGCTCCTGGAGGGTAGGAGATGTGTTCTGGTGTTTGTATTTATGAAGTGGGGGGTTATACCGTTACTTTATGGCCTTGATTAAAAAAAAAAAGGATGTTAGAGGGAGACTATGTTTTGTTCAGTAAATGTTCATATTTTTCAAGATTGCCACTGAATTTTGTTCAATAAAAAAGGAACTTACTAACCCGTTTATACTCTTCCATCACTTTCAGAAAAAAAATTATATTTCTATGTAACCAACTTTCCTTCCTTCCTTGGTTTTCATCTAACTTGTTTTCTATCTCTTTTAATCCATACAAGGAAAAAACTAGAACGTTATACACAAAATGCTGATGGCTATCTCTGGGTGGTGGGATTAGCCCCAATCAGGAGGGCTGCTGAGAATCATTGTCATTCAGGATCATTCCTGTGCTCATGTATGGATGTTGTGCTAAGCCCCTCAGCTCCACCTTCACAGATGAAGCACTTACTTCTATGGCGATTGAGGATGCTGCCTGAAGACAGCCATTAGCTATCAGTCCTCCTTGGGAATTACCTTTTCTGAAGACAACTGCCTTGTCCAAGGTCCTGCCCCCTTCCAGGATGACTCACAACCAAAGACAGGCATGGGGGTAGAAAGGCCCAGTCCCGTTGCTCCAACTTGACAACTACAAGTCTTAGCTTAGGTGCCCTGGTTTCCCTCTAGACCACCCTGGTGGCTCTGAAATTCCTCACTTTGTATCATCTGCCTCACCTGGAATATACTGTATTAAAGTATTATACTTTTATGCACATACCCTATTCTTTTTGAGTAGTTTATATGTTTCTCAAGGATAGGAACTGTGTCCAATGCTCATTTGTATGTGTAAAAGTGGTTTTCACATAATAGGTGCTCAATAAATCTGGGTCAGTCATTCTACTATTACTAACTAATGATGGTTGCTAACATTTTAGAAGGCTTACTATATGCCAAGCACTGAGCAAAGATCTTTGTGCATATGGTTTCAGTTAATCTCATGTGTATCCTTTAGAGATAAGAAAACCAAGGCCTAGAGAAGTGCTAAGGTGACAAATGGTAATTGGTGACTTTGGAATAATCGTATCTTCCATATGTAGAATACATTGTTTTATTTCAGAGATCTTCAGTATTTAAGTCTGCATTTTGTTTTTACTTCATCCTTGTGAGTGAACCATTGTACAGTTGAGGAAATAAAGGTTTATCTATCTATATCCAAATAAAGGGGCAATGGTGGTTCAGTGGTAGAATTCTCACATTCCATGTGGGAGATTCAGGTTCAGTTCTCGCCAATGCACCTCATACACAGCTGTCACCCATCTTTTAGTGAAGACTTGAGTGTTGCTATGATGCCAAACAGGTTTCAGACTAAGATGGACTAGGAAGAAAGGCCTGGCATTCTACTTCTGAAAATCAGCCAATGAAAACCCTATGGATCACCTGGCAGTGTTTCGTTCCATTGAGCATGGGGTAGCCATGAGTCCAAGGCCGACTTGATGGCAGCCAACAATAACAACAACAACATATCCCAGTAAAGTCACATTTAGTTTTGATCAAGGTCACAGAAGGATGGCTGAAGGAGGCAGGTTTGTGGCCTTGCCAACATCCATGCCAGCTGCAAAAGCTGGGTGTGAGCTCAGGGCCCAGCATGTGCTCTGCTGGCAGCTGGGTGAACAGTAGGATACACTGACGGGTCTCATGGCTGCAGAAATGACTACACACTGCTTATGGTGGATTGAATTGTGTCCCCCCAAAAATGTATGTAGCAACTTGGCTAGGTCATGATTCCCAGCATCGTATGATTGTGTAATCTGATGTGATTTCCTTGGGTGTTGTAAACTCTATCACTATGATGAGGTTATATGTGATCTCCTTACGTGTTGTAAATTCTATCACTGTGATGAGGTTATGCTGATGAGGTTTACAAGATTAGATAGTGTCTTAATCCAATTTCTTTTGAGATATAAAAGAGAGAAGCGAGCAGAGACACATGGGAACCTCATACCACCAAGAAAGCAGCGCTGGGAGCAGAGCGCGTCCTTTGGACCTGAGGTTCCTGAGCAGAGAAGCTCCCAGACCAAGGGAAGATTGATGACACGGACCTTCCTCCAGAGACGACAGAGAAGACAAAGCCTTCCCCTGGAGATGACACCCTGAATTTAGACTTGTAGCCTACTGGCCTGTGAGAGAATAAATTTCTCTTTGTTAAAGCTGTCCACTTGTGGTATTTCTGTTAGAGCAGCACTAGATGACTAAGACACTGCCTAACTGCTGGACTGATGTATAGTTTCTGAGAAAGCTCCAAATGGTGCCTCTGCATATTGGCGCATCCATTCAGTGCAAAGTGGTGGAAGAAAAAAGAAAATAAAGAAGGGAATAAATATTAAATGACTCTGAACACACAACTAATTGGTTATGACCAAGAGCACACTTAAGAAAACCTTACATTAAAATATCTGGAGATACGATTAGTTAAAATTTGCAATAATCTTTACATTTTACCTCTGCTCATGTTGGACACAGACCACAAATCTGTCACTGGAGCCACTTACATATTTTCACAAAACTACGCATATGGCCCAAGAAAAGAGTAGGCCTGCACCCATGCTTGGAATTTCACATCAATACCCCTCTGAGGATTTACAGAAATTGTGTCTGATTTCTTAGTAATTCTTCTAGAAGCTACATCACTATGTAGCTTCCAAGTATGTTTACTTCTTAAAAATAAACAGTGTAGACAGGAAACCAGTGTGGTATAAACATGATCCTTATGTTCTACTCCTGCATTTCAGAAGGTCAATGTCTTAATGTGACTTCATGCTCCACACTGTCAAGAATTTAGTTTGGCTATTCCTTCCTCTGCTTCTGGAGGATGAGTGGAAATAGAACGAACAGAACCTGGGTATTAAGTACTAAGCTTTTGAGCTTGATCAGTGACTGGCCTGCCGTGATAAACAAGACGCATTTTTGTTATCAAGAGCATGTACGATAGAGATGAGCTTGTCTTCATATTAGGGAAGTATACACAACACAAGGAAAAGGCCAGGTTTTGGCAGCTGCTTGGTTTTGCTTTTGAGTTCTGGTCAACCAAGACTTTCCTCCATTTCTTAATAGGGAAAGAGGTGTCCACATCACAGAAAGACACATTGACAGACAAGGTCTTCCTAGGTCACATCTTCCTCTCACCACTGATTAGGCATTACCCATCTTGTTGGACAACTGTTTGTTGTAATCATTCCTCAGTCACGCAGGATATTGATGCTTGTGAGGGATTAGGATGCTGCATAAATAAGTGTGACTATAAAGGACTGTAGTTCTCTTGATCTGAAACTGAGAGCACCCTTAATTTTGGTTGTTCATTTCTTTCTTCCTGCCATACTGTCCTCTCTACTCTTTCTTTCTTCTTCTTAGGGTATGTTAGGTTCTATAGTTACTGTGAACAAGAAGGGATTCAAAGGCCCTTCTTGTTCTTGAGAAGCTCAGATTCTGGTCAGAAGATGGACAGTTCATCCCTCAGGGTATCACCAGGAAACCTCTTGATATTTACAACAGAGGGACTTTAGTGACACAGAGAATAACAATAGCAGAGAATTGGTGACACAGGTGATGAAAAAGCTGAGAAGCCAACCAGGGGTCCAGGAAGCCTCCAGAGATTAGCAACAGCAGGAAGCCCTTGCCATACCTTGGCAGGAGGGAGAGAGGGAGGGAGGAGGCAGAGTTAGCTTGGATGGATCACCTCATAGAAGCTAGAACCTCAGTGGTCGGATCAGTGGAACTAGGAATTATAGAGGAGACTTCCTGTGCCGGGATTGTTGTCCAAGGCAGTCTAGAAAGATCCTGGCTTCTACTTCTGTCCTGTCTTTCAGTGTCCCGCCGTTGCCTCCCATTGGCCAAAACCAATAAGGGATTCTATTATGGATATTGATTACCTGATGTGATGGCCCTGGGCCTGTTTGCCTTCCATCCAGTCCTCTGTTCTCTTCTCTGTTCTGAGTCTCAGGGGCTGAAAGAGCCTGGGAAATGCAGCCTGTAGGAGACAGCTCCTGAGATTCAGAACAGGGAAGGGGAGGGCCTACATCTGGATGGAGGGCAAATAGGTCCAGGGCCATCACAGCAGGTAATCAATATCCACAATAGAATCTGTATTGGGGTGTTCTTTCTCCATTTCTCCATCCTTCTACTTTCTGCTTGCCCTTTAGAATCCTGTTCAGTATCACTCATTCTGGAAACTTTCTCTTGACCTTGCTAGTATGGTTTGAAGTACTTCTCTTCTGTGCTCCCATAATGCCTGTCACACTGTTATTAGGCCATGGATAGATAGACAGAGGGATAGATAGGTAAATAGCTGCCATTTAGTCGACTCTGACTCATGGCACCCTTATATACAACAGGTGAAATGTTACCCAATCTTGCATCATCCTCAATAAATCAATTGCCAGCATGTTTGAGTCCATTGTTGTGAATACTGTGCAAATCTATCTCACCGAAGGTCTCCCTTGCCCTTGCTGGCCCTCTACTTCACCAAACGTGATGTCCTTCTCTAGTGATTGAGCTCTCCTGATGATGTGACCAAAACAAGTGAGTTGAACAATGTTCTTTTGTGATCAATAAGGTTTTAATTGACTAATTTTTGGAAGTATATCACCAGGCCTTTCTTCCTAGTCTGTCTTAGTCTGGAAGCTCTGCTGAAGCTTGTCCATATGGTTGACCCTGCTGATATTTGAAATACCAGTGGCATAGCTTCCAGCATCACAGCAACATGTAAGCCACTGCAGTATAACAAACTGACAAATGAGTGGTGGTTTATTAGGGCATAGATTATATTAAATAGTAATTGACTATTTACTACACTGTCTTTTTCCATCAGTCCAAAATCTTCTTGATGGCGGGGACCATTTATTTTCCATCCTGCTATCTGCAGTCCCTAGCATTAGTAGGAGGTCAATAAACAAATGAAGTAATTCCTAAATCTTATTAACCGAGAAGATATGCAAGACATTAACAAATATCTTCACCTGCTGGTTACTTGCTTTGTAAAATACAAAAATTGCACATTCAAAAAATGCTCTCATTAGCTTTGGCCCTTCTTTGAGAACATACAAATAGTTTATTTTTAGAGCCAAACCTAAACTCCATAGGTTGTGAGCTGGATATCCTTTATCATTCTTTTTGGATACTAAGCATGTGTCTTTGGCCGATAGAAATTGTTGACAGATTTTTGGAAAGGCAACCAGAGATGACAGAAGTGTGAAATAAATGGTCTTGGGAGCTGAAAGTTGATCTTCTGAATACTCCCTTCCCTTATACTGATTGTTATCTGCCAGAATAATATGCTGATTTGTCTTTTGGTCTTTTTTTCCCTTTATTCCATCATAAACTCAGCATTGCTACTAGTCAGGAAATAAGAAAACAGCTTTTATTTAATCATTGGAATGGGAGAGCAGATCATCTTCATGTTTGAGAAGAATGGGTTTTATCCCATTGGTCCTTGTTATTTCCAACAATCACTTCCCTTCTCTACTGAGTCAGATCTGATGAATTTTTTTGTAACCAAGATGATACTCTCTGGCCAAAGTCTTCCTCTTGGGTTGACAGAATCTGTCATAAGAATTCCTTTCGAGCTTTTGTAGAATTTGTCTACTCATGAAGTAAGTAGTAGTTTATGTCATGAAATTTGTTTTTTAACTTAATTTTTTTTAGATTATATAATGCATTCATAAGTGAAGAATTTCTAAGGCAAGAACATGTTCATAATTAAAAGTACATTTTTTTAATCCATTCTGGTCTCCCAATCACTTAGTTTTCCTCTCCAGAATCAACTACTGTTGCTTGTTTCTTGTATACCTACGTTTATAGAGTTATTTCACGTTTATAAGAGCAAAGTTCACACACACACACACACACAGAGATTAATTCAAATAGTAGCAATATTTTACCTGCTGTTTTGCATTTGCCTCTTGCAGTTTTTCACTTAACAATATACATACACACAACAGTTTACAATATACAACATTGTGTTTATCCCAAGCACATTAGGGAAGTTTTTCACCTTAAATTTCCCAAATAGGCCAATAATTGGTGCTTGGAAGCTACATTTCTATTGGATAATACATTTTCCAGGGGTAAAATCTGCAACACGGAAGAGACAAATATTAAACTTAAGGCATTTAAAACTTACTATGAATTACTTAATAATCTACTTTCTAATCTGCTAAGGGCATGAGAGTGGGAGAGATTTGGGATTTAGGGAAGAGAAAAGTTCCTTTGAGTAGGATGAGAAGTGCTGGGAAGAAACATTACCTACTTCTTCAGTTTATCAAATGTCCTTTCTAAATGCAAACAACTCAGAGGAGGTTAAGTCTTGAAAGGCAGAGGGCCAAGGAGAGCAACACTTGAATCAATATTGCAACACCAATGTGATTTTCAAAGACAAACATAATCTAATCCTGGAAGATACGGATTGTTTTATAAATGCTATTAAGATTAGATGGAAAAATATATCATTAGAGATGACTTAAAGGAATTTATTCAAAGAAACAGAAGTGCTCAACAACTCAGCTAAAAGGATGTTTGTTCATTTCAGCACTGTGATGAAATAGTGAAAAAAATTTAGATGACATCAGTCTCCAACAATGAGAAATTGGTTGTACAATTGATAGTACGTCCATATAATGAATGGTTTTGTTAGACAATTTCTAATGATATGGAGAGTTTACAGTACAATGTTAAGTGAAAATATGAGCACGAAGAGGATTATTCGCATTTCAGGGGCAATATATTTACGAGGATATATGCTTAGAAAAAGCTTAGATTTATATAAAACAAATCTGGGTGATAGAATTATAGATGATTTAATTTCGTTTTTCTTGCTTGCCTGTATTTTCTAAGTTTTCTACAATAAACATGCATTCATTGTACAACCATAATTTTAAAAAATTAGCTGAAATGAAGTATTTTATGTTGTCGGTTTCATCCCTATACTTCTCCCATTTTGCTGTTGAGTCCTGCTTAAAATAACTCCTGGAAGCAGAATAGGAAATACATATGATTATCAAAATAATAGACCCTGTAGGTGCCCAGGGAAATAACACTGAAGTAAACCCAATCTTCTTTCTTGAAATTCTCTTCTAAGAATTCTATTCAGCATCAGTTTTCTTTTCTTTTCCAGCTTGGAAAATGCAGTTTGCCTTGTAGACATGGTAAGTAACATCTAAAATCGTGCCCAGCACAATTACATGATGCTCACTGAGTTTTGGAAATTGTAAATGTGGTCAGTCAGCTGGATTCCATTCCCACTTCACTTTTTTGAGATTGAGCTGCTTCTGTCAGAGCTCGGACAGTGGCATATGTTTTCTTTCTTTCCAGAGATGTGGGTGTTTTTAGAAGAGGCTGCATTTTACTGCCTCAAGACATGTTTGTGGTGGGCGTTGGCAGGGTCCCTAAGTTTATGTTTGACTCTGCTGATCCACATAGCAAGAAGGGCAGCTATATTTGCTTTTGTGGCCATCAGACGTCTGAGAACACAGATGATAGAGGTGACCATCCTGAAACCACAGTCCTTCAATTTAAATCCTCATGCAACACCTGTTAAGGAAGCAGGAAGAAAAATTATTTCCCCTACCAAATAGACAGACAAACTAAATACAAACTCACAAACATTTCAATAAAGTAAAGATTTTATTCAATAAAATAGAAACAAAAACAGATCAAAAACAAATACATATATGAATGAGTTTCATGAAAAATGAGCAGTTACATTCAGTGTGATAAACACTTTGGGAACTTTTTCAGTTGTTTATTGCCACTATAATGCTACAGGAGCCCTGGTGGTGCAGTGGTTAAGAGCTATGGCTGGCAACCAAAAGGTCGGCAGTTCAAATCCACCAGGCACTCCTTGGAAACCCAGAGGGCAGCTCTACTCTGTCCTCTAGGGTCGCTATGAGTTGGAATCGACTTGATGGCAATGAGTATAATGCTACAAAACAAACAACCACAAAAATTCAGTGTCATACAACAATAAAAGCTTATTTTCCTCTTGAATCTATGGGATTGTTGGGTAATTGGCTTGGGTGATTTTGTCTAGATTTGCAAGTGTCTGCAGTTGGCTGGCAGGTTGGTTCTGCTTCATGTGGCCTCACATCTTCCATCAAGTTGTCTGGGCTTGTTCTCATAGTGGAAGCAGGGACCCAACAGACAGTGGAAGTGCGCAAGATCTCTAACCGACACAATGTCATTTCTGGCATATCGTATTAGCTAAAGCAGACCGCGAACCAAGTTCAGATTCAAGGGGTGGGGAAATAGACTTCACTTCTTGTTAGGAGTTGGTGTAAAGGCATATTGCAAAGGGTGAGGATCAGGGAGGGGTAAGAGAATTGAGACCATTTTTGCAATCAATATACACAGAGATTTTACTGAAAAATAAAAGGTTGCCACTTGTTGATAACACTGATGAATTCCGACTCTTCCTTAATACGTTAGTTACTTGGATATAATATTTCATAGTCTTGAAGTTCATGTTTCACAAAGCTGGAGTCTACATGAGTGAGTTGTATTCATGATACTTATTTGCAGTTCCTTCAAAGGACAAGAAAAAGTGAGTAAGAAGAGGCAATGCCTTGATTTCCCAACTAGAACTTGGTGCTTTGGTTAGAAATGTGATGGTGTTTGAGGTTAAAATGATTTTAACTCTCTCTATATCCAACTTTGAGTAAACTTAGGAGAAAAGCACACAGAATCACAGAATTAAAGCATGAAAAAGGACCTGGGCTTCCAATCTGCCTAATATCGTCAGTGAAGACACTGGGATTTGAGATATATAGTAATATCCATTACATTATTGTTTCAAAAACACAATACCCAAATGCATAAACTTAAAGCTTCTAGAAAAAAAATCATTAGAAACAAACTTATGATGAGAAATTTACAGATAAGCTAAAATTAAAAGTGAGTAAGGACAAAGTATTTGAAGGTTATAGTCAGAGTTCAATTTAACAGATGTAGAGATACATGGAAAACTTCGTGTCCTACCATGCAAACAGAAGAAACGGACAAACACAAAAAACAAACAGACATTCTCTTTAAACCATGAAATATTTTATTAGTCTTTTTTTTCCCCTAAACCCAGTGTTTGGTTTTATTTTTTATCTCCAAGCTTTCTTTGTATTTGGCTTCATTCTATTTTGCTTTTCATCTTTATTATTTCTTTTCTTTTCTTTTCTTTTCTTTGTGTTTACTCTGTTTTTCTAGCTTCCTGAATAGAATTCTTAGCTATTAATTCCCAGTCTTTCTTGTTTTCTAAAAATAAGCCTTTAAGAATGTAAATTTTCTTCTCTTTTTGTGTATTTTATCTTTTTTGTGCTTTGCTTTGGACGATTTCCTCAGATCCATTGTCCAATCCACTAAGTTTTTTTTCCTGGCTATGTCTAGCCTATCATATAGACATCATTTGCTAGTAAATGAATAATTTCTTTCATATGGATCAGCACAAAGCTGGTCCCTATGAGGTGGAAGTTAAAGATGCCCCAAATATCCAACTTTTCCAAACTGCTGTACCACTGCATTATTTCTAACATCAACTACATCCCGTCCCCTCAGTACTCTCCCTCTGGTCTTTGGGTTCAGTAATTAGTTGCAATGTCTCACAGAACTCATGAACCATACTTACAGTTAAGTGGTTTATTAGGGAAGTAACAGGGTACAACTTGGGATCAGGGATGACTCAGAAGTAACAGGAACAACTCAGGTTACAGTTCTTGATCAGGACGGCTTCTTCTTGCCCTCTGCTGCTGGGCCCTCCTTGGGTCCTTGCTGCTGTCAGACCCTGATTGGGACAAGTGTTACAAAGCTCTTTAGCTTTGCAAATAAGGAAAGCTCTACAAATAAGCACTTTTCTAGTAAGCCTTGGCCCGAAGGCACTCAGCTTTCTTTCAGTCTGTGGGTCAGAAAGCCTAGCTCTGCCAAGTGTCTGGAGGCACCCCACTTCTCCAGGAAGCTTCCTGCCCGAAGGCATTCAACTCTCTTGCTCTATAGGTTGGCACACCCACTGTAGCTGCCTTGCTCCATGGGCCAGGAAGCCCCCTGTGCTGTCTTGTGCTGGTCTTCTGGTTCTACTGCTGCCGATTTTCTGCCACTGCTTGTCACCATCTCATGCCATCTCTGTTATTACATCTGTCTCTTTCTGTCTCCTGTGTCTTTGAGGTTCTCAGCACAGGGACCCCAGGTCCAAAGGACATGCTCTACTCCTGGATCTTCTTCTTGGTGTTAGTGAGGTTCCCCTTTTCTGCCTCTGGGATGGCTCATTTTATGCCTAGAGGGATGGAAAAACTGACCAATACCCTCTTAGTTTTCCATACACCTTATTTACATGGTCCCACCCCCACGAGAGTGCCGTGAACCTTATTTGCATTACTGGCAAGCTGCTCAATCTCCTTGGTGGGCCACAAGCACCTTATGTGCATAGTTCCACCCAATTATTTGGTGAGAGTTACAAGACCAGGCTAGAAATGCCATATAAAAGCAATCCATCACACGGCAGATTGTATTTTATTTTTCTGTTCTAGAATTTCTATTTGATTCTTTTTCATAATGTCCTGAAAAATGACTGGAATTTAGCAACAGAATTCATCTATATCCATGAGGGATAAGAATCAAGATCAGCACAAAGCTGGTCTCTGTGAGGTCGAGGTCAGACATACCGCCACTCTCCAACTTTTTCACCGTTTCTGACACCAGCCGCCCTCCTCGTGGCACTCTCTACTTCTCTGCTGGGTTTGATAATTCTTTGGCAATAGCCACACAAAACTCACAAACCATACTCACGATGATGTGGTTTATTAAGGAAGTAACAGGCTACAACTCAGGATCAGGATAAACTTGAAAGTAACAGGATACAACTCAGGAGACAGGATATACTTTGTCAATCAGGACAGCTTCCAAACAAGACAGCTCTCAGCTTCTTTTCAGTCATGCCTGCTAGCAGGCCCTTCTCTTGGCCAACCCCACTGGCAGACCCTTTTTATGGCAGTTGGCTACCCTTCTTTAGGCCACTGGGCCTTGCTTCTGCCACTGGGCCTTCCTAGGCCTCTGCCCTGCTTGGGCGAGTGTCACAGCTCTTTTGGCTCCACCAACATATGCCTGGAGGTAACCCCGCTCTGCCAAAGGCACTCAGCTCTCTCTCTCTCTCTCCCCATGGGTCAGCAAGCACCACTGTAGCTGCCTGCCGGTCCCGTGGTTCCCACCCCTAGTACTGCTGCTGCCATCTCAAGCCATCTCATGCTATCTTCAGTATTACAGCTCTTGACCTGTATTATAGCTCATTTATGTGATTCCTTCTCTCTTCCATTACCTCTCTTTCTACCTCTGTCAGGTTGGCTGCTTATATACACAAGACTTTTTTATCCAAGTTCCCAGACCCCCCTGAATTCTATCCACAGACCCCTTGGGGATCTATGAACCCTATATTAAGAACTATTTTTTAATATTCCCTCTCTAAGTGATCTAATACAGTCCATGGATTTAAAAGCTGTATATTGATGTCTCCTAAAGGAAAATCTCCAGCCCAGACTCACTCCTGAGTTCCAGACTTGTGTGTTAAACTACTTACTGGACATCTCTACTTGAATGTCTAATAGACATCTCAAATTTATCACGCCACAAACTAAACTCTAAATCCTTTCCCCTCCCCAAGTCTTTTCCCATTTCATAAAATGGCACTACCAGTCACTCAGGTGTTCAGGGGAAAAATCAAGGAGTCATTCTTGATTTCCGTCTTTCCTTTACACCCCAAATGTCCTATTAGCTCTTCTTTTAAAGCATATCCTGCAAGCAGCCAACAAACATATGAAAAATGCTCATGATCATTAGCCATTAGAGAAGTGCAAGTCAAAACTACAATGAGCGCCTGGTACTACAAATATTACTATGAGTTGTAGCATACATTCATAAAAGAAGGAAATGCTAAAATTTCAGTTAGGGATGAATAAAAATAAAAATGTGATTATCAAGCCCAGAAAACGTATCCTGTGAGGTATTTGATTATGTCTAAGAAGTATCCATAAATGTGCCTACTATGTACTTTATTATATATATAAAATATACGCATGCACACACATATATGTATATACGTTTACATATAAACTTGTTGCCATCAAGTTGATTCTGACTCATAGACACCTTATAGGACAGAGTAGAACTGCCCCATAGAGTTTCCAAGGCTGTACTCTTTATGGAAACAGACTGCCACTTATTTCTCCCATGGAGCAGCTGGGGGGTTCAAACTGCGACTTTTTGGTTAGCAGCCCAGTGCTTAACCACTGCGCCACTAGGGCTCCTCATGTACATATAGATACATTTATAAATGCACACACATATATAAACACATATATATACTTGTACACGTATACATACCTGTACACATATATGCATACATACATTCATATGTAACCACACATATATTTTTTGGTTGTTGTTGCTATTGTTGCAAAATTTTATATACATCATAAACCCAAAAACCAACCTCACTGCCATTGAGTCAGTTCTGACTAATAGCAACCTTATAAGACAGAGTAGAACTTCTCCCATAGGATTTCCAAGGCTGTAAATCTTTACAGAAGCAGACTACCACATCTTTCTCTCGCACAGTGGCTGGTAGGTTCAAACCACCAACCTTTTGGTTAACAGCTGAGTGCTTTAAACAGTGTGCTGCCAGGGCTCTATATACGTTGTAGCATTTACCAAAAATGTCTATTTTTCTAGTGTACTTTCCAGTGAGATCATTTACCTTGGTCAAGCTGTGTGCACTTCATCCACATTTGGTGTTACATTTCCCATCACCAAAGATAACAAGTGTGTACTATGTAGAGTGATTCCCCTCTCTCCTCCTTTACCCGTCCCTGGTAAGCACCAATGAATGTTGGTTTCTGTATATATACCTAGTCTTGTCTTTTACAAAAGTGAGATCATACAATATTTATCCTTTTATGATTGACTAATTTCACACAGGATAATGTCTTCCAGATTCATCCACGTTATGTTTCCTGAACTCGTCATTATTCTTTATCACAGCATAATATCCCACCATTGTTTATATCCACCACATTTTGTTTATCCATTCATCCACTTATGGGCACTTAAGTTGTTTCCATCTTTTTGCTATTGTGAATAATACTGCAATGAACAGAGATGTGCATATGTCTGTTCATGTCTCTTCTATTAGATCTGTAGGGTATAAACTTAGAAGTGGAATTGCTGGATCATAAGGTAGTTCTCTTTATAGTTTTTTGAGGAAACACTATACTGTTTTCCATAGTGGTTGTACCATTTTACAACCTTGCTAACAGTGGATAAGCGTTCTAGTTTTCCCACATCTTCACTGTATTTCTTGTTTTCTGTTTTTTAAATCAGTGCCATTTTAGCAGAGGTGAGATGGTATCTCATTGTAGTTTTGACTTGCACCTCTCTAATGGCTAATCATTGTGAGCATTTTTTCATATGTTTATTGGCTGCTTGCAGGATATACTTTAAAAGAAGAGCTAATAGGACATTTGGGGGTATAAAGGAAAGGTGGAAATCAAGAATGACTCCTTGATTTTTCCCGTGAACACCTGAGTGACTGGTAGTGCCATTTTATGAAATGGGAAAAGACTTGGGGAGGGGGAAGGATTTAAAGTTTAGTTTGTGGCGTGATAAATTTGAGATGTCTATTAGACATTCAAGTAGAGATGTCCAGTAAGTAGTTTAACACACAAGTCTGGAACTCAGGAGTGAGTCTGGGCTGGAGATTTTCCTTTAGGAGACATCAATATACAGCTTTTAAATCCATGGACTGTATTAGATCACTTAGAGAGGGAATATTAAAAAAAGGTTCTTAATATAAGGTTCATAGATCCCCAAGGGGTCTGTGGATAGAATTCAGGGGGGTCTGTGAACCTGGATAAAAAAATCACATTTTTATTTTTATTCATCCCTAACTGAAATTTTAGCATTTCCTTTTTTATGAATGTAGGCTACAATTCGTAGTAATATTTGTAGTACCTATGACTTTGTCACCAATAGAAATCATAGATCTTTCAATATCACATTACAGTTGTTGCAGATATCCTGAAATATCATTTTCTTGGAAATTCATCATCACTACTTTGAAATTACAGTGGTTATTGAACCTGCCTCATGAGGATCTTGTAATTTAATGCATTTAAAAGCACGTGTCACATATAATAAAATAGATTTTAAAGTATTTTGATAACTTTATTTTAATATAATTTGTTTCGTTTGTAATTTTATATATTCTATTTTATGCCTCTAAAAACATTATTCTTAGAAAGAGTCCAGAGGCTTCATCAGGCTGCCAAAGGGGCTTGTGGCACAGAAGTTTTTAAGAATCTCTGGTGTAGACAGAGAAGAGAGAAGGGGAGGGCCTGAACTCTGGGGCCCTCCAATATTTTATGGTTAAACAGTAGAGAAGGAGCCAGCAAAGCACACTTGGAGATCACTAAAGTGACAAAGTTTACATGGAACCAACTATATTTTCTGTGATTAGCCAGAACGAGGACTCAAATAGAAGGCAACTTTAGTGATAGAAACAAATTTTTTAAATTCACATTTTTGTATGCCAGAGGTTGTTGCCTGTAAAATATTGGAACAAATTGTGCAAGGAGGGTTTGGAGTCTCTGAAGTCAAATCAAGAAGAATTTCAAGGAAAGAGAGATCAACCATATCAAAGGCTGCTGAGAATGAACTCTTACATTTGACTAGATGGGAGTTGTTGGCAATGGACAAGACTAATTTCAGTAGATTTTTTGAGAGAAAAGACTGATTTGAATGGATGGAGAAGAGAGTGGGAGGTGAGGAAATAAAGAAAGCAAGTAAAGGTATTTTTTTGGGGAGTTTGCTATAAAGGGGAGCAAAGAATTCTGGAAGAATTGGAAGGGTACATTGAGCCAAGGAAAGTTTTTTTTTTTTTTTTTAAGATTACAGGATTCCGATGGGAATGACCCAAGAAACTGATGATGCAGGAGAGAGAGAGGACATCACTGAAAAAGAGATACAGGATAGTAGCTGATAGAGGGGTTGGTCTTAGACTAGAGAAAGGACAACTCATCCACTCTAACAGGAGGCAAGTCAGTACCGTGAGTTAGGTTTGGTGGTCTTCTGATTGCATCTATCTTTTCAATGAAATAAGATATGAGGTCATCAGCTAAGAGTGTGGAGCATGGAGGGATTTTGGATGTTTGAGGAGAAGAGGTGTAGTTTTGGAAATTAGGAGAAATGTAGTGAGACTGCTCAGCCAAAGGCCCACTGGAGATCTGTGAATACAAATTTCAATGAGAGAAGTACATAGTTGTGAGGTTTTCCCCAAAGGCAGCCATAGAATAAACAGAGACGAGTTCGGGCTTTGAATTTTTCCAGGTAACTATGGAGAGAAGTAGAGATTAGGAAATTGAGAATGTCTGTAAGGGAATGGCATAATGATGACATGGACTCTAAGTTGGATAAGGATGGAATTGGGAACATGAAGAGAGTGATAGACTATGGAAAAACTGTAGCGTTAATGGGGTTGAAGAATTAATGGAATGGAAGTATCACAGGGAAGAAGATGGAAAGACAGGAGAAGAGTGTCACTTGGAGATCTATATTTTGAAGGCAACACAATATTGATAATGAGAAGTCCTATGATGTGATGAAAGGTATAGGTGACTGAGGGAGAAAAACATTGTTGGAAATGAGGAAGTTAAGGCACAGAGAGGCAGGGTGGTGGAAGATCACCTACATAGATGGTGAAGCCACTAAGAATGACAGGATATTTGTAGTGGTGGGGAGAAAGACAATGACAACAACAACATCAACAACAACAGAGATAATCGTGAGGGTCCTCGTAGTTATTTATACCATAATCTCCATCAGGGCAAGAGCCTTGTTGTGTTATTTATTATTGAGTGGAAGGTACGAAAGAATATTTTGACTCTCAGAGGATCATCTATCTTATATTATTGTAATCATCAGAGAACATTTATTCAACCCTCATTGTGTTCATAGCAGAAAACAACTTTACCCTATAGTAATCCAGATGAATTTAGTCCCTGAGAAACTAGTTTATGCGTTAGCAAAAAGAGTGGATGGAATATATAAGAATAAGCTAAGTTTCATGCATAGCGTGTTCCGATTATTCAGTAGGTAGCAGAGTTGATAAAGAGTTGAACGAAGAAATAGATAAATGGAAGCAAGCCATTTGAGGAAGCCATTAAGCAAGTAAGATTTATTTTTTTAATGGTGTGAGCAATTTTGATTAAAATATGAAAGTATTTTATGTCTAACATACCAAGTGTACTTTAATATTTGTACCCATGGCATTTGTTTTTGTCTGTGCCTACAGATAGGCAATGAAACTCTTCTTTTGAAAGGTAACACAAGTGAAATGATAGTTTGCAATATTGTTAATGCAATATAACGCGCTACTGGAGGTTGCCAGTAGATGGAACCACAGATTTTAGAAATTCAGATTGAGATTTTCTTCTTAGGAAACAATGGTAACGTAACAGCTTTAAGAAAGCATCCAAAACCAAACAAGCCCCATGCAACTGAGTCGATTCCGACTCACAGCAACCCTATAGGACAGAGTAGAGCTGTCCCATAGAATTTCCAAGGAATGGCTGGTGGATTCAAACTGCCAGCCTTTTAGTTAGCAGAGCTCTTAACCACTGCTCCTCCAGGGCTCTAAGAGGGCATAGACTTTTTTTTAAATTAACACTTTCTTGGGCACATATGAACCAGATTAAAGAGTAGCAACCAAAGTAAACTTGTAACTATGAGGCTCCATCTTTAAGATTACTTCTATAAGGGTGGAGCCCTGGTGGTACAGTGGTTAAGAGCTCAGCTGCTAACCAAAAGGTTGTCAGTTTGAATCCACCAGCTGCTCCTTGGAAACCCTACGGGGCAACTCTGCTCTGTCCTATAGGGTCGCTATGAGTCGGAATTGACACAAAGGTAATGGGTTCTGTTTGGTTTTTCTATAAGCATAAGTTTCGGAAAATTTTTTAAAAAATTTCATTGTTTAGAATGAATACAAATTTTAAGATCTAGAAAATAGCCCTCCACAGACCCATCAAATAATCATGAATTATGTAGGTGGTTGTCATGGATTGAATTGTGTCCACCAAAAAAATGTGTGTAGCAACTTGGCTAGGTCATGATTCCTAGTATTGTATGATTGTGTTATCTAATGTGATTTCCTTATGTGTTGTAAACTCTACCACTATGATGAGATTATATGTGATCTCATGTGTTGTAAATTCTATCACTGTGATGAGGTTACACTGATGAGGTTGACAAGATTAGTGTCTCAATGCAATCTCTTTTGAGATATAAAAGAGAGAAGCGAGCAGGGACACATAGGAACTTTGTACCCCCAAGAGAGCAGTGCTGGGAGCAGAGCGGGTCCTTTGGACCTGAGGTTCCCGTGCAGAGAAGCTCCCAGACTAAGGGAAGACTCATGACATGGACCTTCCTCCAGAGCCGATGGTGAAAGGGTTCCCCTGGAGCTGAATCACTGAATTTGGACTTGTAACCTACTGGACTGTGAGAGAATAAACTTCTCTTTGCTAAATCCATCCACTTGTGGTATTTCTGTTATAGCAGCACTAGATGACTAAGACACCCTTCAAAGGCAGTTGCAGACATGCCAAAATAGTGTCGTGAAAAGCCACTGCAACCTGGCTCTCTTGGTTTTAAGAGAGATCACAGCCTTGAAAAATAACTGAATTGCTAATAACAGTAAGAGTAGTAAATATATAGAAAGTAGCTTTCTGTGGGGAAGAAGATTAAAAGCTCTTTCTTGCTTTCTTCTCCACTGTGCACTCTACACCCTCTCTCTGATTTTTCTCCCCATAAATTACTGTTATCTTTGGCCAATCACTACTAGACACCTCAACATTCTTGCCTCTAAAATGGTGTCAACATATTTTTGATTTTATATCATTGTCATGACAACCATCTGGTTCCACTCACTTGTCTTTTTAAAACAAATGAGGCTATTAGGAGGTCGATAGATTGGGAATAGGTTTCACAGCTAGTGCATGACAAAGCCAGGACTAGAACCCAGATCCCCAGATGGGTAGCCCAATGCGTTTTCAATCAGGTCATATTACTTCAAAGGCTCCAGAGCATTTGGGAGTTTCCTTTCTTCTCTAGCAGTGGTTTTTACCGAGCCTGATTTTCCTGGCCTGGTACTCTGGTAGAGGAAAAGGGAACAATACTTTGAAGAACACCCAGAGACCCTCATTCACTTTCTTACTTCACTTCAAAAATCCCTTTTAATTAAAATATAGATTGTGCTCATTAAAAATGCAAACATATAACTAATATGGGTATAGCATTGAGCAAAATTAACTATTAATTAAGCACATGGGTATTAATTAATATATCATATGAGTTAGCCTGGGATAACTAGAAGGAGGTCAGGTAGCGTTGATTGAGAAGAAGTGGCCCTCAGTAAGACAGGTAGGAAGTGGGGGAACCTCTGAGAGCCTAACAACCTTGAAGAGAAACTTGCCTAATAGCCCATATTGACTCTTACACATTAGGCCTCCCTGGCTGTTAACTAACAGACAAATGTGGAAATCACTAGAAAAATTGTTTTCTTACCAAAGCTGAAGAATTCTATCTTGTACTTAACATTTTTTTGAACAATCCCCTTTGAGATTTCCTTTCTAGTTTGGCAGCTTTTGCTTGCAGGATATTTCTGTTTGATTCTAATCCTTTTCTCTTTTTATAGGGATTGCCCTCTTTTGCCTTTGGCTATAGGGTTCTTGGTTTGGGATTTGCACCCTGTTTTATCTTGTTTGGTTGTTAGTAGCACTGCATGGATTTTCTCTTTTGCTCTTTGGAAGAAGAACCTAAGGACTATCTCTCTGAGATGTATTTCCATTTTATCAGGGCTCACCATTTCTTCCCTAGAGCCTTGATTTCCCAATTACCTTGATTTCAGACTTCTGGTCTCCAGAAGAGAATCAACTTGGGTTGTTTTAAACCATCCAGTTTGTGGTAATTTGTTACGGCAGCCCCAGGAAATGAGTATAGGTGCCATGCTTTTATATAATCCATTAAATTATAACACTTCATTATGTGACTTCTTCATTCATCTTGTTCTCTTGCTTTTCTGCAAATTCATTTATTATTCACCAACACTTACACCCCTAGAAGTTTCATTTTCAATTGATATAATTGAAAGCAATGTCAGTTGCTCTTGGCAAATGCAAGATCATAAATCATTTTTGATGTTTTGGTTTTGACAAGGATAGTCTGTTGATGCACTGATCGCTGGAGTTAACAGATTTTATGTGCTGTGACAACTTTGGGATACTTTCTGATAAATTATTTTGAAATGTTAGTTCATCTAGAACTGATGATTCTTGGGGAGCAATTTTTCTAAATAGAGTTAAGTCTTTGCACACGTCCGATTCGTGTAACTCTGAATTTAAATGGAAATTTACACAATGGCATTTTTAATGTTTTCTCTGACATTTCCTGAACTTGTGGAGGCTATCAGAGACCAAAAGTGGCTTAATGATTTGTATATAATTCCAAACATCTTTTTATGCATTTTATCACTGTATTTTCAATTTTGAGGAAAAATTAATTCAAAAATAGTCTTTTGTTAAAAATTCATTTGTCTGAAGCTTCATATGAAAATAGTATTGTTTTCCATTTAGTGTGACAATCTTTACATTTATATCTATTTCTAAGCCTATGAAAATTTGCTTTGCAATGTTGCAGCTTTCAAAATTAGAGAGTTTAAACTGTTTGAAGAATTATAGTGACTCCTTGATACACTTTATTGTAATGTCCATGTGTATGCTTTTTTGGGTAATTGTTTACTAACAGAGTGTACTGCCTGACAACCAGCAGCTTCTTCCCTAGCACTGAGAATGGAAAGCTAATATTTGTGCAAATGCTGCAGGGTTGGGCTCTGAGGGTGGGTGGGCAAGCTGCCTCCCATCCAAGGTCTCAGAGCTGTTCCATGCGGAATTGCTTCCCTCTCGGGACCATGGCCACTGCCACCACCGCTGCTGCTACTGCTGCTGGTGCTCCCTCTGCCACCAGCAACCTGGGCCCAGATCCCAGCTCTATTGCCCCCTTGAGACTCTGCGCCACCTCTGAGTGCCCCAGGCATACTCGTGAGCATCAGGACGCCCGACCAACAGTTCAGCGTGCACCCTGCCTGCTGCCTGCTGCCTGCTGCCTTCTGTGCCCAGGGGCTTAATCCTGCTCTGCAGCCCGGCTTGTTTCCTAAGCTCACATACGTGCTCCATTGTCCCATCAGACTTCACTTATGAAACACAAGTTCAAAGAAAAAACTAAGAAGTTTATGATGGTGATAGCAGAGCATTAAACCAAGTGTGGGGCCCTTCTGAGTGCTGAGCCTTGTGCAATTACACAGTGCTGGCAAGGAGGCTTCTGTGACACTCCACCCACCATCTTGATCCAATCTCTGAGGAAAGCACTATTGCTTTACTAAACCTCTTAAGTGGAATGCAGTGCATTTGCATCTGAATCTGCTGATACTAGTCTGTATTTTCCAGCTGGACACAGGCCAGGTCCAGCGGCTTTAGCAAGAGGGAATCAGCTAGAACACTGTTGCCATGATCCTATGGCTAGGGCCAAAACAGATTGTTAAATCTCTTCCTGAGAATCAAAAGCCTCCTTGGAATGTAAAGTTTACATTATTCAGAAAACGCTAATGATTGTGCATAAGTAAAGCTTACTGTCTATTTCTAATCATTCAGTCCTTAAAAATATAAAGCATCTTCAACTTCCCAGTTACACTGCATGGACTGGTTTCTGGCATGATCTATGCTAGCCCTTGGGAACTTTTTTTCGCATTTACTCCATCTATATAGCTTGTGAGGAGCCCCTGTAACGCAGCGGTTAAGTGCTTTGCTGCTGTCTGAAAGGTCAGCAGTTTGAACCCACCAGCCGCTCCTTGGGAGAAAGATGTGGCAGTTTGTTTCCGTAAAGATTCTCAGCTTTGGAAACCCTATGGCGGCAGTTCTACTCTGTCCTACAGGGTTGCTATGAGTCGGAATAGACTCTATGGCAGAGGATTTGGTTTTGGTTTATATGTCTAGGCATTGGAGGTCATATTTTACTTGAGTATTTGAATGTATCAACAAGCTCATAAGAAATACTTGAAATTGTGGAGTTCAGATCTAGACATTTATCTGAAAATGTATCCAAACCTACCTACTACTGTTTGGTCTAATTTTGGAAGAAATTTTATGACATTTCCTTTCTCTAGATTGGAAACGATATCGAGGACAGCTTGTTGAGGTATTTTTTAAAACATTACAGCATTTTTAGTGATAAAAAACTATGTTGTTTTTGTTGTTGTGTGCTGTTGAGTCAATTCTGACTCATAGCAACTCTAAATGACAGAGTAAAACTGCCCCATAGGGTTTCCTGGGCTGTAATCTTTATGGGAGCAGATGGCCAGGTCTTTCTCTAGCAGAGCGGCTGGGTGGGTTCAAATTCCTGACCTTTCAGTTAGCAGCCCAGTGCTTAACCACTGAGCTACCAGGACTCCTTATGAACGACTCTAAAGAGTTTTAAAGATAAGTAATACTTCTCTTAAATCAAAAACAGCTAAATTTCTTAAGGGTTATATACCTTTATGAAAGACTACAAAGGTATATAAGTTGTCAAGGATTTTATTTATTTGGATCCACAATCAACACCCGTGGAAGCAGCAGTCAAGAAATCAAACGATGTATTGCATTGGGCAAATCTGCTGCACAAAACCTCTTTAAAGTATTGAAAAGCAAAGATGTCATTATGAGGACTAAGGTGCGCCTGACCCAAGCCATGATGTTTTCAATTGCCTCATATGCGTGCAAAAGCTGGACAATGAATAAGGAAGACTGAAGAAGAACTGATGCCTTTGAATTATGGTGTTGGTGAAGAATGTTGAATATACCATGGACTGCCAGAAGAATGAACAAATCTGTCTGGGAAGCAGTACAGTCAGAATGCTTCTTAGAAGCAAGGATAGTGAGACTTCGTCTCACATACTTTGGACATGTTATCAGGAGGGACCAGTCCCTGGAGAAGGACATCATGAGTGGTAAAGTCATGGTCAGTGAAAAAAAGAAAGCCCCTCAATGAGATGAATTGGCCCAGTGGCTGCAACAATGGGCTCAAGCATAGCAAAGATTTTGAGGATGGCGGAGGACTTGGCAGTGTTTCTGTTGTACATGGTGTTGCTATGAGTCAGAAACTACTCGATGGCAGCTTACAACATAGAGGTACATAATCTTTAAGAAATTTAACTCTTTTGATTTAAGAGAAGTCTTTATGAAAGACTAAAAGGGTATATAATCGTCAAGAAATTGAACTCTTGATTAAAGAGAAGTATTATTTATCTTCAAAACTCTTAATATCACACACTCCAGTGTAATTACATACACTAGTTATAAAATGTATACAACATAAAATCTATATTATGTGGACTAAATATCAGCCAGTTAACAAATGACTCAGATGTTCTTGATGCATTCTCATAGATCTTTCTTTGATTGTCTAATTATGCCTTTTGTTTGGTTTGAGATGGTTCTACATAAAAATATTTGCTAAGCTTGACTTTCTGCCAGACCAAAGAGATTCAGACTTACTTGAGAAATATAAGCAACTTTCAATTACTAAGTGTCTGTGATTAAGGTAGAACGTCCCGCTTAAATCATAGCTTTGGGAAGGGAATATGAACAAACGTAATTCATGAGTGTGCCTATTGTTTTTCCTTGTCCTGAACATTAGCCAACATTCATTTAGCATTATCAAAACTGTAGAGTACACTGTTGTTAAAAACCCACTCAAAGCAGGGCTTATATTGGGTTAAGATAAGGACTGGTGAGCACTTGGGAAAGTGAAGTGAACCTTAACTTATGAGAGTAAGGAAGGAGGCAGAATCTATGATGTTGAAAATTCTGATGGGAAAGATTCACTTTTCTATTGGATTGGTATTTTTGTACTTCTTGTTGAAATCATTGTTGGGAGAAAACAAAATCTCCTTCTTTATGTACATTTACTTACATTGCTAGCTATTTGAAATTAAAATGACTTTCTTTTAAATGTTCCTTTGCATTTAAAAAAACTGTTAAACGTATATCGGTCTTTGAAACTGAGCAAGATTTGAGGCATTAGCCTTTCATCTTTGGGGACGTCGGTTTAAACCTGGCTCCGTTTAAGCTGGAACAAGTTTGATCCTGTCACCTGTGTCTCTCTCTCTAAGCTCTCAGGGTGAGCAGTAATTGTAATGAACTCAAATCACTCCAAGATATTTTAGCATTTCATTCTACTGTATGAAGAACAGGAACAAAAAATTCCTTGTGTAACCAAGGAGAATTAGTATTTTTACTCATAATCATTATGCTGTAGCCTTAGTCAGAAGAAGTCATAATGAGAAGATTGATGAGCTGATGTAGCTTCTGTTATAAGCTATTTTGGAAAATGAAATCGGACTGTCAAGTACGATGCTTTTCACCACATTGTGAAGGAGAGACTGTGTGTCTGGTGATCTTAGAAGCCACTCTATTCTCCTTGGGAGAGCAACCTCCTACCCTCCCCCCACCCCCCCAACCCTATGGCCTCAGCCCACAGGAAGACTTTCTTATTGCTTATGAAATTTCACTCTAGTAAGCTGCTGGCCTTCATTCCCATTGAGTTCCATATCGAAGACACCTGTTTAAGTTTGAATCCGGACTTTACATTTTAATAGGATTCATAGACTTAAGCAGGAGAATGAAGAAGAGTGGGAAGTTTTGGTAGGCAGAAGGAGTGAGTTCCATTTTTTTCAGATAGCCTTTGGATTTGGCTGAATTCACTTTGAAACTTGGTATTCTTGGGTGTGGACAAGGTGGGTACTGAGGACAGCAAAGTGCCATTCTCACCAAGTCAAGTCATTTTACTTTTTCTTCAAAGGGCACAGAGCAGCTTCTGCGGCCTGGGCAGAACTTTGTTGCTTCTTAGCTGTCATGATTTGCAGAATGATTGCAGTCTTTGTTTTGTGCTCATGGCTGTGTACACTCTTGGAGTGTCCTTGACTTACTCCTAACAAGGTCCTCAGCTTTGCCTTGACACTTATGGTGGTGCAGTTTGGTGTGCCCTCCTACTTCCTCCATGTAATTCTGGCAACTCTCCCTCAGGGTCTCTCTGTAGGCAACAGCTGTCTAGCTTCTTGGGAAAACTTCAGTCTCCTGGATGGAGCCCTGCGTCACTTCCTTGTGTGAGTCAGGTATAAACTTTATTTGAGAGTATGAGAGCTAGTACTCTCAGTGCCGTTACATATAGCTCCAGTTTCAATGTTGGAGATCTCTTAAGGTACCCCAATTCAGGTCCTGTTAGTGTCTTCTCGAAGAGAAGTTCATCTTGCACTGCTAGCTGGTCTCTGGGTGCATTTGCTTGTGCAGATATTAGATGAGAAAAATTGATGTGAGGTCAGAGGTCTCTAAGGGGAGGCTATCCATGCCTTTAAATGACCTGATAGCCTACCTATTCAGAGATCATCAGGCTTCAAGACATTGACTCTTCTCCACTAAAAACTCATGATGCTAAGAATGATAGCTTATCATTGACTGCTTATCATTCTCACAATGAGAAATAGAACTGTGGCATGGAACAGGATAATGGACATTTATGATCAGCTCATCTTTTCCCTTATCATCAAGCTATGTGATTCCTCGCTTTCTTCATTTACCACGTGAATTTGCTGCCATGTGGAAGAGAAATGCGCACATTCACAGGGCCAGTCCCCTTTCTTTTCCTGTAACTGACTGACTTGGAAATTTGAATGGTTGTCTGCAGAGCATGGTGTCAGAACAAGAGGAGTTAGATGACAAATGGTTAATAGCAAATAGGCCAAGGCTACTGGCGTGCACAATACAAGTAGCCTTGTCAGCAGGACTAGCTATACTCAACTCTGTTGACCTCGTGGTGCATCCATTTCTACCCTAGGAATAACCTTACCATTGGGATTAAAAACACATCAACTGTGGTGGCTAAGACTTCCTCTCTCTTGGACTGTGCTTTGCTGGACAATGGTGATGAATTTTCCTGTCAATCCCTACTTTGATTGACACATTAGTTTATTGACGTATTACTGTAATCCATCTAGCTTGAGAGCCAATCAGGTGACTTTTTATAACTATACACTGACTCATGGTATGCTATTCTTATATTTAACTCCAGTCCAAACTGAAAAACCAAACCCTTTGCCATTGAGTCGATTTCGACCCAAAGCGACCCTATAAGACAGAGCAGAGTGCTCTATAGTGTTTCCAAGGAGCGGCTGGTGGATTTGAAATGTCGACCTTTTGGTTAGCAGCCATAGAACGTCGTAGATCTTAACCACTCCACAGAGACCTGTTATTTCTAAGATCTTGGCAGCACCTTACTTTAGCCCCCAAATGTTAACAGAAAACATTTGGAAGCAGAAATAAGGCAGATTTTCAATTGTCAATAGACATTTCTTAATTATCTACCATATTTGATGCAGTATGTTAAGCATGATTTTTTCCGTAATTATTTTATACTGAGTACTTTTAACTGCTACTTACCTAAATAAAACAATCTTATGTTAATTCCTTTGATGAATTAAACTAGAATATTTTCTTGTGGATTTTCCCAGCTTTGATTTCTTCATCTCTAGAAGACACGTTTCAAACAGCATTTTAAATAGAAAAGTAAATTAAAATCGAAAACAACTTACCCACATGACTTGGCAAAAGCATTTAAACGAGGTTATTGATGAGCCATTTATTGACTTGCAATTTTATTACATTCATGATGGTCGATGGTAATGATGGAAAAATGTCAAAATACACTTTCAGGTGTATTTTTATAGCATTTTCATTTCTTCTTTAGCTCTTTTGGTTGCTGGGCAAATTGTGCCTATCAGAGGATGATAAAAGAATATTTGAGACAAGATTTAGTTTCCATATTCTCTTGAATTTAAAATTACTGGCTTGGTTATTAAAATTCTTTAAATATGTTGAAAATATTTGCAATGTATTACTATGTGAATAAAGCAGCTTTCAAGCAGCGTGCAGCAATGACTCTAATTGTGTAATAGATCTGTGTGTGTGTGTGTGTGTGTTTATCTAGTTGAGAACAGACAGAAAGCCTATCAAACAAAATAGGAAAAAGTAATCTTATTTATTTAAGAGTGGTGGGGAGTATGGGAGAATATTTTCGTTTTTTTTCCCCTGATTTTTGTGTTCAAAAATTTATTTAAAAATATAATTAGTGTGTTCTGTTTACTTTGGGATGACAGTAAGCTAAAAAACAAACAAACAAAAAAAAACTCTGAGAGATTCTTCTTCATTCTAAAGTAGCAATGTATTCAGCAATTACCTTATCATAAAGCTGGTCTTATTCCATTCAAAAAAAAAAATTTAATTTAGAGTTCTTCCTTTTTTTTTTTTTTCAGTTGTCTCTCTTCTTTGCAGCTGATTAATTTAAAACCATTGATTCAAAAGATACTTTTCTCCCCCAATCTTTGACCTAACCACCAAGATAATTGGTTGTTTTTGGTTAATATGGAAAAGAAATGAAACATGTTTCTTCTTTTGTTTTATTTATCCAGTGACATCATTGATTAAAATCCTCATTCTTTGAAGGAAAAATTGTGAACTACTAGCTAGAATAATTTATCAGCTGGAGAAATTGTTGAGGTGCCAATCTCATTTTTAGATGGTAGCTAGTTTGCTAGATAAAGTTGTCATTACATTTAACTCGGCCTTTAATTATAAGCAGATGGATGAATTATTTTAATCGCTGCTATATATCTTAACAGTAGTTCATACATTTACACAAAGTGAAGAACATCAAACAGAAATTAGACGCTAGGGCAGGAAAGCAACCAGCTTTCAAGGGAAGCTTCCATAATCCATCTATCTAATTTATTTTTATCCTTTATCATGTATCTATCCAGCTCTGTAATTAACCTTTCAGGCATTCTCTTTTTCTTCCTGCCTTTGAAATTGTGTGTGGTGAGATTCTGCAAGGAGAAGATATTATTACCATCAAATTCAAAAGAAGCAACTCTTGAAATGATTCCATTTCATAGCTCACATGCAGAAATTCTTCATAAAATTTAGAAGGTGTTTTACAATTGGTTTAAAGATGAGGTCTTAGCAAATCTACTGTATTCTTTTAAATAAAGAGTTTACTTTGGCTATAGGTAAACTGATTTTACAAGAGGAATCTGGATTAGGTTCATTAAATTCAAAATATTGATTCTATTTTTTAAAATTAAAATGGCCAAAATTAGCTTCTGAATTAAAGTCATTAAATGCTAGTGTTTTATTGATTTGCTTCTGAGTAAGGAGTTCATTTTTCCTTGTCTGAAGAGAATATTATTAACACGTATGCTTTCTCCCATAGCAATGAATATACTGATGATTACATAGTAAATTACTTAGTAAATTGTTTTTTGAGATTTATACCCTGCCAGAAATTTTGCTGTAGAACAGGAGTGTTCCCAAGAATCTACTACAGGATGTAGACTTATTAATTTATTAATCAGATTCAGAATACTAACAATGGTGAACCATCATCATTACTTATTATTAGACATTGAGATACATGAATCAAATGGGGTTACTATTTTCACTTTGACATTGTAAATATGAGATGGTTTATAGTGTTTTGACTGTGGATATAATGCCAATTGACTATGGCTATAATGCCAAAATAATTGACATATTATATGCTTCATTACAAACTGAAGAGTGTGGGACTTCCCATTTTTAGCTTCATTTTAAATTACATGTGGTTCATCTACTTTGTAGATTATCTATGCCAAAATTTTAATCCTATCTGACTTCCCATTGTAATGTCTCTAGGCTACTTCTCTTTGCTGGGTGGTGAAGAGTTTCCATGGATTCAAACTTTTGTTGGAATTAGTGAAGACAAACATCATTTGGAATTTCCAGTCTGTGGAAATACATGTTCCAAAGTTAGAATGTTTTTTTTTTTTAAAAGATTCTTTGATGCTTTAATTTATTTATGCACGTGCTCCCCTTTAATGGTGAGGATTGACTACTTTGGGAGAAAATATTCCAAATATGGGGCTATGAAAAATAGCATGTGAGTTTTGGACTGACAGATTGGAGAGTTTTGCAGGCAAATATTGAGAAAACTTTCAGCAGAGAGGCAGCCAAGCCAACATGGAATTTGTTTGTGTATGATCCTGAAGCAAAGATTCGGGATTCAGAAGTTCATATGATCTATCTACCAAACCCATTTCTCTGGTTTGTGCAGAAATTAAAAATATTAGTGAATGTCTGCCCTGAGCATTGTGCTCTTTCAAGATCTATCTATATGGGATCAAACTGGCAACAGCAACCTGAAAGATTAGACAGGAAACTTAGGGGGCAGTGTATTTATGTTAATGTGGGAGGAACAACTCAGAAAAGGAGGGTGAGAATGGTTACACAACTAGAAGAATGTAATCAATGTCATTGAATTGTACGTGTAGAAATTGTTGAATTGGTGTATGTTATGCTGTGTATATTCTCAACAACAATAATAAAATAAACAAAATAGAAAAAAGAAAAAATATTAGTGAGAAATACAGCTCTACTACTAGTCAGTCTTGTGACACCCAGAAAATCTATTAATCCCTTGCAATCTCTCCCTCCCTCTTCTCTTCCCTCCCTGCTTTGCTTCCTTGCTTCCTTCCTTACATGTGTATTGATATCGAAGACCAGCCATTGACAACCAGGAGCTATCCTGGCACTCATAAGTAGGCCTTGGTCCTCTCCTGTTGAAAGTAAATAATTTTACAGAACACTGACATCAGATAAGGCCACTCTGTGGCTCTGAAGGAGCAAGCCAAATCAGGAACACTGTATAATTATATCTGGGCACAGACAAATGCAACATCATTCCTACTAGAACAAAGACCAAACACCCCCCCTTTTCTGGCTAAAGCATATGACTGATTCTCCTTTACTGATCACAGCTTTAGTCTTCCTTCATACCTCCCTCCTTCTAGATAAGATTTTCTTGGTTATCCCCACTTTCTGACAGCATGTAACATACAGCAAAGTCCTGCAGCCTTGAACCCTCTCCAAAATCGTCTTTCACAAGGGAAAACCCTGCAAGTCCTTTCTAACACTCTCTTCCTGGAATGCTCCATAATGAACCATGGTGCGGTTCTTGGTAATCTTTAGCTACAAGATGTTGATAGTCTTTAGGAATCATTATAAATCTTCAATAAATATGACTGAAATCAAGAGAGCTGGCTTTTCCCCCACGGCAAGGAAAATACATGGAGATATAGAAAGCGATCTTAGTTCTAAAATTGATGCTGCCATTTTCTCTTGTTGTTGGTTGCTGTTGGGTTGGCTCCAACTCTTGGCAACCTTATCTAGAACAGAACAAAATGTTGCCTGGTGCTGCACCATCTTTATGATCATTGGTATGTTTGAGTCCATTGTTGTGGCTATTGTCAATCCATGTCATTGAGGATTTCCCTCGTTTTCATTGGCACTCTACCAAACATGATGCCTTTTTCTAGTGATTGGTCTTTTCTAGCTTTACATTACAGGTCAAATCATTTACCTTCCTTGATCACATTTTCCTAATGATGACATTGGCCTAGAACAGCTCTGAAATCTTTGTAGCTCTAACATTCTATGAATGATTTTGTAGAAATTTTGAATAACATTCTTGACACTAGCCAAGGTGAAAAATTTTATTGTGTGATTTTGGGTGAGCTAATTATTTGCTTTAGAACTTCCAAACGTAAAATGGAGGGAAACAGATAGCGCAATATTTGTTCAGATAAATAGGCAGATTGATCCACAAACGCTTGTAAGTGATACATATGCAACAACAGCTGCTCACCCTAAATATGCCTTTATCACCAGTGCTTGATGTTACCCATATTTGTTTCATTTTGTTTTGTATTTTCCTGCCTTGTCTTCCCAACTAGATATTTACTTTCTTGATATCCAGGACTATCACTCAATTTTTAGCACAGTGCTACACAAGTAATTGTTACTTAATAGATACTTATTGCTGTATTATCCTATTTATCATATGTTCTCTGGATGTCTTCTGCTTGTCATCAGCTGAATACAAAAAAAAAAAAAAAGAGACTGGAAACCTAGAGATGCCCAAATCACAGGGCCAGTGGGAACCTTGTATTACCCAGTACTATCATTTTGCCTTCATATTCAGGGTCTTGTAGTTATTTTATTAGAGAATAGCAGCAGCAAATATCCAGCATTGAGAGCTCATACTAGCTTACAAGAGACAATAGTTAAATTTTCAGGAATTTTCCAAGCTGATTATTAATATAATCATTGTTTAAAAATAAATTATATAATCTTACAAGCCAAAGGGATTTTTTGAGAGACACTATTTATTTGGGTACCTGTCTAGTTGAATCACCATTTTGGGTAGCGATAAACTTCACATCTATAATAAATTGTGCTCACATCTATAACAAATTGGGGCACCTGGATGGAATAATTTTAGGGCTTTATGACACTTTGGTCATCACCCTGGAAGATACTACACCAGTTGATTGTTGTTGTTAGGTGCCAGAGTCGCTTCTGACTCATATCAACTCTATGTACAACAGAAAGAAACACTGCCTGGTCCTGCGCCACCCTCGTGATTGTTGTTATGATTGAGCCCATTGTAGCAGCCACTGTGTCAAACCATCTCATTGAGGGTCTTGCTCTGTTTTGCTGACCCTCTACTTTAACAAGTGTGATGTCCTTCTCCAGGAACTGATCCCTCCTGATAACATGTCCAAAGTATATGAGACGAAGTCTTGCCATCCTCACTTCTAAGGAGCATTCTTGTTGTACTTCTTCCAAGACAGATTTGTTCGTTCTTTAGCCCACAGAATCCTTCAACATTGCAACTCCAGGCTTGAATTTTTTCTTCAGTTCTTTCAGCTTGAGAAATGCTGAGTGAGTTCTTCCCTTTTGGTTTTCTAACTCCAGGTCTTTGCACGTTTCATTATAATACTTTGTCTTTTCAAGCTGCCCTTTGAAATCTTCTGTTCAGCTCTTTTACTTCATTTCTTCCATTTGCTTATCTACTCTACGTTCAAGAGCAAGTTACAGAGTCTCTTCTGACACTCATTTTGGTCTTTTCTTTCTTTCCTGTCTTTTTAATGATCTTTTGCCTTCTTCATGTATGATATCCTTGATGTCATCCCACAACTTGTCTGGTCTTCGGTCATTAGTGTTCAGTGAGTTAGATCTATTCTTGAGATGATTTCTAAATTTAGGTGGGATAAACTCAAGTTTGTACTTTGGCTCTTGTGGACTGGTTTTGATTTTCTTCAGCTTCAACTTGAACTTGCATAAGGAGCAATTGATGTTCTGTTCTGCAGTAGGCCCCTGGCCTTGTTCTGACTGATGATATCGAGCTTCTCCATCAACTCTTTCCACAGATGTATTTGATTTGATTCCTGTGCATTCCATCTGGTGAGGTCCATGTGTATAGTTGCCATTTATGTTGTCGAAAAAAGGTATTTCCAATGAATAGGTCATCGGTCTTGCAAAATTCTATCATGTGATCTCCTGCGTCATTTCTATCACTGAGGCCATATTTTCCAGGACACCACATGTCCCCAGTTATTCTAATTGTCCTCCTGTTCACTCCCTTATGGGACTTCAAGTTGGATTCAAACACAGGTTGGAATCTCGGCTTCACTCCTTAGCTTGGACAAATTATTTAGCTTCTTAGAGCTTCAGTTTTTAAATCTGTAAAAATAGTGATAATGGCTTTACCCCTCAGGCTTGTCATAAGATTAAATGACATGTGAAGCTGCCGCATATAAAGTACTTAACCTTGTGCCTGACAAATTATTAAAAACTGATATTTTCATAGATTAATCACACATATGCAGGAAACACTCATCTACATGAATTTTTTAATTTAAATTATTTTCATTTCATCAGTCAATTCAAGGTTTAAGTTTCCTATTACTCCTTCTAATTCCTTTCTTTCCTTGCAAATATAGGTTCTCATATAGACAAATACAGATTCAATAGCCTAATAGATTCCATTGCTGCTTGGAATATTCAATTTAATTCCATAGAGCCTCAAGCACTACCAAAAGCCAGCTGGATGTATGTATTTTTTCAAACACAGACTGCAGATGACAACAATGTTGTATCTCACATCAGGCCAAGAAAGTTTAAAAAAAAATAAAGAAAGAAAAAATAAAGCCACTATTCATGCTCCAGAAGGCGATGAAAGGCAGAGAAGCATAATGACACAAAGCTGACTGCAATGGCCCATGTCTTCAACTTAAGCCAGAAGGACTGGCAAGTGGATTGGACAAGAGGACTCTCACAGGCTGCTCTGTCAGCTACTTGAATGTCTTGCTTCTTATCTGTCTTCTTGGAGGGATCCTCAGAGGACAACTTTGACCATCTGATGCCTGGGTCAAACCAGTCTTTGTCATTTTGTGCCACATGGCAGCATTGTAGACCCCTGACAGCCCTCCCACCCTCCCCTCTGCATTTCACCCTTAAAACACAATTCTTAGCACTGCATTTATTCCATCATTCCACCCCTTTCCATAAATTGACTGATGAATGTAGATACAAATCAGACTTGCTGACTAATAAGAAACCTTCCAGGGACGTATCTTCAATGATGATTTGGAAAGCAATATGCCATGGAGTGTTGTCATAAGAATAATGGGTATTTTATTTTTAGTGCAGGTTGCTTTCTCCCCCCCAAATAATCCTTTTCTTGCATCTACTATCTCTCTGTAATTATGAAAACTGGGCCTCTTCAGTTTTGTTAATGGTAATTTTACTAAGCATCTATTGAGTTCCAGGCTGAGCCAGAATGGGGATAAGGATAGAGAAAATATAATCCCTGTGGTCACAGAGCTTATAGGCGGACAGACTAGTACACAGACCAGTCTATTATTATGAGCTGAGAACCATATTAAAGCTTTGCATAAGGATTATGGGGTATATAGAGCAGGAGGGTTGGGCACTACTTTTTCAAGGGGCCAACTCATGAGCTGAGTTTTGAAGAGTGATGGATTATTTCCGGTTTCTCTTTTTACTGCTCCCAGATTCATTTTTTGCCAGCCCTTCTTTGCCCAACTCAGTCTTCCAGGGAGGCTGTCCCCTGCTGTGGTGGTTACTGGGATGTGCCACCCGGACACCCCTTTCAGGAATAAAGCACTTATTCTTCCAGCTGCTGGAAGATAAACCTCAGATGGCAGTCTTCTTTGGGTATTGCCTCTTCTGAAGAAAGCTGCCTTAGTTAAGGTTATGCTTCCTTCCAGGGGTAGCGTGTGCCCAGTGACTGATCATTGCAGGGATATAGAAGTCAGTCTCCATTGCCCCAACCTGAGAGATATTTGAAGGGTCATCCCGGTTCCAGGGCTTATCTGAGGTTTTTGTTGTCTCCATCCTTTTCCTTCCCCTCCTTCCACAGATGATGATTCCAAGAACACTTCTTAATAAAGGTCCTGCACACTAATCTCCATCTCCTGTGAACCCAATCTAAGACACCCACGGACTGCAGCACCCAGGCCTCCTCCAGGCTGCCTGGATTCGTAACGGGCTCAGCCCATGAGATCAGATATTGGAGGAGAGAGCAGGGTTTACTCCATGCACCTCCCTCCCACCCCTGCTCCCACACTGCTTCTCTGGTAGTAGCTTGTCCCTCCAGGACTTTATACCTGCCCAGACAGGCCCTCCTCCGTGGGACCAACTCTCACTCCTTCTCTCCTTTGCCCTTCCAGTCCTAAGAGTGGTAATGCTTACCTCCACTGCTAGTCCCTGGAGGCCTCAACATTTCTAGTTGGTTTTCTTAACCCTAATTACATCTCGGCAATAGAGCCTTCATTTCAACCTTCAGTTAAACCAGTAGCATTCTGGTAAATGTTTAACAACTGGTTTTCTGGAAAAGAACAAAAAGCTCTGATCTGTAGCATTTGCCAATTTCTGTGGGATAAATATTCTCACTATGGCCCAAGATGATATCATTGAACATGCAATTGGGAAAATATGCACAATTGTTCTACCATACAGATACAATAAGAATGTATGTAAGAGTAAAAAAAATAATGAGGAAGGGATGAGTTTTGAGTATTTATTAACTTTGTTTTTAATATAATTTAGATAATTATAAGTGAATTTCATTTTTAGTAGTTGTGTTTAACACCAGGTTGCAAAGTCCCTGAGACTTAACGGTTGACTCTTGCAGGTGGGTATGAGCTGGCTCCAGCACACCACTGAGTTGAACTATCTGAGTGGAATTTCCTTTTGGGCTGGGCTCCTCCCTGATACAGGTTAAGTATCAGTTAAGAAGGCAAGTTATAGGTGGGGTTGAGAAATACATGGTAGGAGACGGGAGAGAAGGTTGAGGTGTGAGTGAGGGAAGGGATGGGTAGTATCCAAGATGGAAAGCCCAATATTTGTGTGTAGATCAAGGGGTGGTCACACATGAGGTCCTCAGGGTCCCAAACAGTGGGAACTATAAATGTCACATGCCCTTCACCATGTCCTTCTGCCTTTTCTGACAGCTCTGCCCCTTCCGCTACACCACGAATGACAGAATGAAAAAGAGACCTGGAGATTGAGTCTCAGGTTTTTCAAATGAGTTTGTCAAATTTCTAGGAGTATGAGGCCAAGGACCCAAGTTTAGTTCTGTATCTCAGAAGCATGGGTGTGACAGGGTGTGACTGAGCTGGGAAGGAGAGGATTGAATCCTATCAGTAAGAAAAGGTCAAAAGATGTTGAGAGGCATTGAGAAGACTTGGAGCAGACAGGGGAGAGTTTGCAAAGTAAGGAAGTTTTTATTTCTTTTAAAGCAAGTTCTCTTCCAAATTTGTATTTCTATACCCATCCTGAAAATATAGAATCACCAGTGTTTTGGAACATCTATTTCCAGTAGAACCAGACCCAAAAATGCAGAAATAGGGAGAGAATTGATTTTGAAAAGTTATCCCTGCTCACATTTTCTGGGAGGGTTGTGATCACATTTCAACATGCTCAGATCCTAGCTATGTGCTGTCCATCAGATGATATATTAATAGACCATCCATAACTGTGCTCTAGATAATGATGAAGTGCCTCTTGAGGCTGCATGTTCCAAGTTTGATGTCAACCGTGCTAATATTCAGAGAGAAAAGCACAACGTCTGTACCCTTCCTGTGCTGAAAACGTTCTTGGGGCAGTTCTCAATCCATGCAATGGTTCCTATATAGATGAGAAGGAAATGTTCTCCTTACCTGATCAGGGAAGTCACTGCTTCAGAACTTGTATGTGGGTTGAGCATTGTTCTTGCCCCAGCCATCCAAAGAGCAAGAGTGAGACTTCTTCCTGAATCCTGGGCTGATGAGCTCTGTAGGTAACTCATTCTTAGGAACTCACTAGGAGTATTTCATTAACTAGTCAGTCATTGTGCCCTGACTAACGATGGTTGTGTGTTAGGATCACAATCAAAACTGTCAAGTAAAAACAGAAGCTGTTTCCATGATTCCCTTTGAACCAAACCTGAATATTATTTTATTTCCTGGACGCTACACAAGATTTAAAAAGTTCCACTCTTTGGATCAACTAAAAAAAAAAAAATTCCCTGTAGGAAAGAATTTTGTCATATACATCTTTCCATGGGGTACCTTTTCATTTTGAAGTTCTTCTTCCCATCTGGAGAAGGAAAGAGAGTGGTGGTGAATGGAATTTCATTTGCTTTTCCCATACATTATTTTTATAACCAAGTACATTTGATTACATTTTGTGTTGTGTGTGGCACTTCATAATATGCAGGCTGTTCTTTTACCTTTCCTCTCCAGTTTCCAGTCCAATCTCTTAATAATAATGAACAGCAGCAACTGCTATTATTCATGTGGAGTTTTACAGTTTGTAAAGTCTTTCACTTAACATTGTTTTGGTTAATTCTTACCATAACTCCGCAGAGTGGTATTTCAGTCATTATATTTTATGCTGAGAGGTCTGTGTTCAGAGTGATTCAGCAGCTTTCCCAAGGTTGACAAGCTTGGAGGTGATACAGCTGAGATTCAATCCCTGTCTGCCACCATGTCCCTCACCATTCCCACTTACATGTCTCTACCAGACACACAGTTCCAGACTGTCCCCTCAAACTCTTGCAGTGTGACTGGCTGACCACATCTGTTACTTTTTCTGTCTCTGTTTTCATGGTGAGAACATTGGTGCTTTGGACCAATAAAGACACTCTAGATGCTGAAGGGAGAGAAAAAAACTCTTTACCTAAACGAAAAACCATTTCAGGTCTCGCTCCCTCTGTCTCAATCACAGCCACAGCAGGGGAAAAATACAACCCTGAGAAATTGACTCCATGGACCATATCCGAAAACCCTGTTTGTTATTTTTTCCCCAGTCCTTGCAAACAGTTTTATATGTAAGAACTCATCTCAATGGAAACAATATTCCTGGCACACGACCTGTGGCTGCTGTTTAGTGCTGGGTGCTAGGAAGGGACTAGGCTCTTCAGAATTCTGGGAAGAAAAAAGTTGAGATAATAAATTACTCACTGAAAAAACCTAGGAAACAGGAGAGTGTGGAGCAAACAGCAAGTAGGAGGAAGGGAACTTACATTTATTGAGCACTGACTGTATATCAGGCTCTGTGCCAAGTGCTTTACTTCATTATTTCACTTAACTCTCAAAATTACCATATGAAAATAAGTACAATCACTATCTCCAATTTACAGGGAAGAAAACTGAGGATTGGTAAGATTAATAAACTTGCCCAAGGTCATATATCATCAACAGCTAGGGAGTGGTAGAGCGAACATTTGATATAATCTTTTCATGACAACACTACACTCCTCTATTCTTTAGGTTATGAACCAGTTCTGAATAATGGTACAGAGAGATGCAGTTCAAGTTTTTAGCAGGAATCTTCCCTATGGACTAATCTCAAGTGTTACCAGTCTTTTCATATTTGCTATTTCCCTCAACACTTTGCTCCAGCTTTAATGAGCACCATATAATTTACAGATCCTCTGTGATCTCTGTTCCTCTGAGCCTTCTTCTTGGGACACTCTTTCCTTAGATAATCTTGCTCATCATTTGTGTCTCAGCCTTCGTACAGGAAACCCTCCATGTCCTCCCAAGTCTGGATTAGAAGCTCTAGGTATCCCAGAACATCCATACATCCCCCAGCGGAGCTCACATTAGAATTTTTATTTGCCTCTTTCATCTACCACAAGATAAAGCTTCATGAAAGCAATGACTGTTCGCCTTATTTACTGTTGTAGCTACATTATCATGAGTCAGAGTATATAGTAGGTGCTCAGTAAATGGTTGCTGGAAAGTGAATGAGACAAAATTCGCTGTTCTCCTCATCCTCTCCTTTTTGGTTAATCCTTATTTATGCTTTGCGTCTCTATTAGATGTTTCCTCTGTCTGAAGTCCAGACTGGGTTAGGCACTCCTCTGAGGTGCTTTATGGCACCCAGCTCTTCTTTCAAGCTCATCATTCACCATGTGCTGTTGTCACTGCCTGTCACTAACTCTGGACTGAAAACTCCTTGAGGGCAGAGTTTATATTTTAATTACAGTGTTTCCATCAACCAGTGCAGTGCCTAGCACATCATAGCTGTGTAATAACAATTTGTAGAATGAATGAATACAGTATTTTGGACACCACTAATTAAGGGACTGTGATACTAACAACACTCATTCATCTAACAAATATTAATTACGGGCCAGCCTTGTGAAAGGCACATGCCAAGTGTTGAAGATACAATAATAAGCAAAACAGACACGTTACCTGCTCTTACAGTTCTTAGAGCCTAGTTGTTGAGGTGGAAGGGGGTGGTGGCAGGAAAGAGGTCCCATTGAAGCTAACTTCTGAGTAGTCTAGTTATAGGAATAAGCAGACTTTATAAAGAGTTATGTTAAAGTATCATCCCTTTTCCATCTTGGGTTAGTGTTGAGGATTGTGGGGGTTTTAGTGCATCTTTTCTAAGTTTTAATGTATCTTTTATAAACTATTGTGGTATAGTCCCACATGAAGAGCAGATAATTCCCCAACTACCTAAGCTGAAGTTCATCGTGCGGTTCATTAGGCAGAAGGTTCGTTTTACGTACACCTTGCTTTCAGAGCAGGCTTCCAATGGCATAGTCTGGGTATCATTCTGCCTGAGGCAAAGGGATGGATGCCATGACTTCTTGAAGTTCCTATTCACTTGATGCCTCTCTTGGATTATACCAATGAAGTGCAAAGTTTGCCTTAACTGTAATCTGTTTAAAGAACCAAGAAGGATGTGATGAGAAAAAGCATAAGTAGACCTATTTTTTTAAGTACATTTTATATTGTTTTAGGTGAAAGTTTACAGCACAAATTAGTTTATCGCTAAAAAATTTATACACATATTGTTTTGTGACATTGTTGCAATCCTTGGAATGTGTCAACACTGCCCTCCTTTCCCTTTACACCCTGGGTTCCCTAAGTCCATGTGAGTTAGAAAATAATGTATGCTTTGGTGCTGTTAGGTGGAGTGCTCTATATATGTCTATGAGGTCAAGTTGGATGATTTTGGCCTTTAGATCTTCTGTATCTTTGTTAAGTTTCTTTCTAGATGTTCTATCCATTACCAAGGGTGGTGTGTTGAAGTCTTCTGCTATTATTGTGGAACTGTCTATTTCTCTGTTCAGTGCTGTTAGAGTTTGTTTTATGTATTTTGGGGCCCTGTTGTTTGGTGTGTAGATATTCATTAAGGTTATGTTGTCTTGGTGGATTGTACCTTTAATCATTATATAATGTCCTTCCTTGTCTTTCATGGTTGGTTTTGCCGTAAAGTTTATTTTATCTGAGATTAGTATTCCCACTCCTGTGCTTTTTTGGTTACTGTTTGCTTGATACATTTTCTTCATCCTTTGATTTTTAATATATTTATGTCTAAGGCGTGTCTCTTGTAAAATGCATATTGATTTTTTTTTTAAAATCCATTCTGCTACTCTCTGTCTCTTTACAGGTGCATTTAAACCATTTACATTCAGTGTGATTATCAATAGATACGAGTTTATTGCTGTCATAGTGTTGTGCTTTTTTTGTGGTGCTGGCTTTTGCTTTGTTCCTCTTACTTTCCTATGCTGAGTTCCTTTTTTTTGTGGATTCTTTTATTTTTTCTTTCATTATTACAGATTTTGTGTTTACTGAAACTTTATTTTTTTTGTCTTTTTTATTCTGATGAGTAGGTTTGTTAGTTTTCATTGTAGTTACCTTGAAATTTACCCCATCTTCCTAAGTTTGAACCAGTCTTTTATTACTTGATATTGCCTTGACTTCCTCTCCATTTGAAAGTTCTATACCTATACTGTTTATTCCTTCTTTGATTGTTTTGATGTTGTCATCATTTACAGATTGACATCTCTGCTACCCTTTTTAAGTCTTTTAGCTTTGCTTTGTTACTGAGAGTTCTTTACCTAGGTTGGTACCTGGCTGATGCTGTTCTGGGTCCTCAACTCCAGTTGTTGTTTGCTGTTGTTGGTTCTCTAACCAAAGGACTCCCTTTAATATTTCTTGCAAGTTTGGTTTAGTTTTTACAAATTTCCTTAATTTCTGCTTATCTGGAAATGTCCTAATTTCACCATCATATTTGAGAGAGACTTTTACAGGATATATTATTTTTGATTGCCAATTTTTTTCCTTTCAAGGTTTTACATATGGCATCCCATTGCCTTCTTGCCTGCATAGCTTCTACCGAGTAATCAGAGCTTAGTCTTATTGTTTCCCCTTTGTAAGTAACTTTTCATTTTTCTCCAGCTGCTCTGAGGATTCTTTGTCTTTGGTTTTGGCAAGTGTGATTATGATACATCTTGGTGGCTTTCTTTTGGGGTCTGTCCTATATAGGGTTGATTGAGCTTCTTGGATGGTCAGCTTTTCATCTTCCATGACACTTGGGAAGTTTTCTGCCAGCAAATCATCAACAATCGTCTCTGTGTTTTCCATTTTCTCCCTCTGTTCTGGAACTCTGATCAGGCACAAAGTTTTGCTCTCGATTTTGTCATACATAATTCTTAGGTTTTCTTCATTCTTCTCTCTGAATTTTCTTCAAAGTGGTGTCCATGGATTTCTCTTTAATCTTGTTGACTCTGTCTTCCAATGTTTCAAATTTGCTCCTAAAACCTTTTATTGAGTTGTCCATTTCTGAAATTTTGTTGTTTATCTTTTGGATTTCTAGTTGATGCTTTTGTATGATTTCTAATTGTTTATTTATTTTTATGTTTTGTTCTTGTATTATTTTCCTGAAATCTTCTATTGCTTTGTCTTTTTCTTGATTTTGCCTATTTTTTCTTGTTTTTGTCTATGTTTTCCTTGATCTCTTTCCTAATCTCTTGGAAAGCCCTGAAGATTAGTCTTTTGAATTTCATATCATGTAGTTTCACTGTCTTTTCTTCTACCAGAAGGACATCTGATTCTTTATTTTGGTCATTTTCTAGAGCCATCTTTTTTTGTGGTGCTGACGTTTTCTTTGTTCTTCTTACTCTGTTGTGCTGAGTTACTTTTGTTTGTGGATTTTTTTCATTTCTTTTGTTTTTGTAGGTTTTGTTTTTGCTGAGACTTTATGTTTTTCTTCTTTTTTTTTATGAGTATGTTTGTTAACTTTCTTTGTAGTTACCATGAATTTTACCCTTATCTTTCTAAGTTTGAAGCAGTCTACCATTACTTGGTATCACCTTGCCTTCCTCTCCATTGGAAGGTTCTATACGTATGCCGTTTATTCCCTCTTTTATTGTTTTGATGTTGTTGTCACTTACTGATTAACTGCTCTGATTCCCTGTTGTATTTCTTTTGGTTTTGGATAGTCCTTGAGAGTTTATTTCCTAGATTGGTATCTGGCTGGTATGA